>NC_141934.1:3698966-4018703 GCF_057802395.1 Ceratotherium simum simum
CCACTTCCACTTCTCAGTCCCTAGTCACTCAAGCCAGAGGAGCTTTGTCTTGTCTCCTAGAGTGTGCTCTCTGAGAGGATGGGAACCACATCTGGTGAATGCCCCTGACCTTCACAGTGCCTTTGCGGTCTGTGTGCAGGGAAGATGCGAGAGAGGACACAGTTTGGACAAGCAGGTGATAGCTGTTTCAGTTAGATTTTATCCACACTGGGAGCGCTTCACGTGCTGGCAGGGAGGCAGGATAAGCAGAGTTAGAGCTTTGGAGCCAAGCCACCTGGGTTCGAATCGGGAGACCTTGCATTCTGGCTCTTTGACTTGGGGCAAGTGCCTTAGTTTTTTTATCTGTAAAAATGGGAACGCTTACACCTACCCTGGAGGTGCTGTGAGGAACAAAAATGTGAAGTCCTTAGCACAGTCCCTGGTGCACACAGTAGGCACTCATACTCCCCCAGCTTTGCCTAGCCCTCTTATTTCATGACGTTAGTTTCTGCATTTCTGGACTTCCCACCAGCCAAGGCTTCTCTTCTTTGTGCACCCCTGTTCTCCGCTGGTGCTGCTGGCCCTTACTGATGAGGTGGTGATTCCCTTCCAGATGTCCAACATCACAGTCACATACAGAGATGGCCGAGTGGCACAACTGGAGCAGGTGTACATCCGTGGCAGCAAGATCCGCTTTCTGATTTTGCCTGACATGCTGAAAAACGCACCCATGTTAAAGAGCATGAAAAATAAAAACCAAGGCTCAGGGGCTGGTCGGGGAAAAGCTGCTATCCTGAAGGCCCAAGGTAGGTGTTCCTCATGCGCTGGTGTTAACATACAGGTTTGTTGTGTATCTTTTAGGAAAGGGCCCTGTCATTGCCTGGGCACAGGGGTGGACCTGACCTCAGCCATCTTCACACCCATGGCCACCGCTTTTTCCCGCGGTCTTGGGGCCCCCACTTGTGAGGGACTGGGGCCCTTGGCCTGCCTTCTCTGTCTTGCCTTGCCTGAGCATATTCATATGACTTATGCAAAATCCAGAGTGGCTCCTTAGAAAAAAGATGTGGAATCCTGTCCTCAATGAAAGAGTAGATAAGTCTCCTATAATGAATCTCTAGGAGGTCCTTTGTTTCCAGAAATTCTGTCCAAGATGTCTGCAGGAACCTTATTCTTGTCTAGTTTACTGAGCGGGGCCCTTCGGTGTGGGTTAGCTGACTCGTGAAGCAGCAGGCAACAGTTCTCAGAGAGGCTGGGTATGTGTACTGACACTCAGTGTAAATCGGGAGAAATTCTGATGGTGGGGATCCGTTTTCAGATGAGTAACCAGTTTTAAGCCATCTTTACCCATTAAAGGGGGCTGGACTTCTATTTTCAAAGCTTCTTATATTTGAAAATAAATCCTTTCTGTAGCATGTTCCGAAAGTGGGACTAGCCTTTTCCCAGTGACTTAGACTGGCCTTTCTTCTGGTTTAGCCCAGTCAGAGGTTTTATATTTGGGTCCATGAGAAGTTCTGCCATGTTGATTAGCTAAGAAAGCAAGTGAAGTCCTTAGAAACTGTCTTAGTATTGGTAACAAGATTTACAGAGCAGGAAAGTCACTGAATTTGCCATCAGTATCTTTAGCTGCTGTACGTATGTTATATATGAGGTAGCTTTTGAGTTTAAAGATGCAGTAGAGTAATCCTTTCAAATACCTTCCAAAAGAACTGGGCAGAGAATCTCCTTGCCCTTCCTACACAAGAGGCAGTTGTGGGGAGATGGAACCAGGAGCTCTGGACCTTTTGTTCTGGAGAAGGAATGATTTTCAGAAATGCTAGTTTTCTTGCTAGAACTGCTGTTCTCTGCCTTCTCAGGGAAGGGCTGTCCTCATCGCTGTGTAACTGCACCGTCTTCTCTAACAAAAGGGGAAACCCAGTGGCTATGCACTAGAAGGCACTTGGCAGTGAGTTTGCCTAGGCCCACTGGCCTCTGCCTGAGCCGTCCGTGCCTCTCCCAACCCCTTGCTCTGGTCCTGTCTCATGTGGCTGGGTTTTGGGTGACTTCCTCCCTCTTCAGGGCGGCTCCAGGCTCTATAAGAGGAGAGAGGGGTCAGGCTCTAATTAGTAGCCATCAGAATATTTTCACCTGTCCTTTGAAACCACTGGTGCCCTCCTAGAACCCATGGGTCACAGAGAACAGCTGTCTTGTTGTACCCTTTGTATGAGGAGTGGTTTTATTTTTTTGTGAGTTTTTTTTTGGGGGGGGTGTTTTTTGCTATCATGAAACATTTCATACATGCAGAATAGCTCAAAGAATAATAAAACCCCTCACCCAGATCTAACAGATGTTAACATTTAACTCCGTTTCAGAATTCTGAGTGTGAATTAAATGCATCTGTCATGCATTATTAGCTCGCCTGAGGCCAGCTCTGGGAATTCGTCTTTTCTGTGGTTCTCAGACTTGCTCTCCCAACCACCTTCGCTCTCAACACCCTGCCTCCCAGCCTCTTGTGGAGAGCAGTGCTGGACTGGAAGGCAGGAGTCTGGTGCCCACTCCAGCTCTGATGCCAGGCACCAGTCCTTGCCCCTCTCTGGGTCTCCATTTTCCCCTGTGAAATGCAATGGGGTGGGCTAGGTGTTGGACCAGGTGGCCTTTCAGGCCCCTTCCTATGGCGATGTCCTAGGGTTCTGGCTGCTCCCTAGCATGAGCACTCATTGGCCGCACTGACCTGGCCTTGTCCTTTCTCTACCCCACCTTTCAGTGGCTGCAAGAGGAAGAGGACGTGGAATGGGACGTGGGAACATCTTCCAGAAGCGAAGATAAATGTATCTATTGAACAGAGCTTGCCTTTTTATTTTTTTTTAGGTTATCTGGGTTCAGGGCTGGGGAGTGGGGGGTCGGGGTGGGTATGTACTTGTGTATGTGTGCTAGGTTTTCTTTTGACATCTTTCTCTTTAGATCAGGGGAAATGTTAAACTAAATAAATATGGTTGTTTTGGGTTGTGTTTTTTGTTTGTTTTTGAGAAAATATGGACTGTGTGGTCATTTTGGAGTATGGTGTTCTGTTTGCTTTGGCAGCAGGTTAAATTTTGACACCATGGGAGATGTCCTGGGAAAATGCCAGTATTTTGAAGTAGCACAGTTATTGATGAGTTTAAGCTGCTGTTCCAAGCCCTCAGAAGAAGAGAATACACAGGTTGTCTCATTCGTCTTCAGACACAGGCACTTACCTGGAGCTTTGTTCAGGTAATTTTAGTGGGCATGGTGAACAACACAACACAGATGGTCCTGGCCCATGAAAAAGTCCAATGCTCTGGTCTCTGTGCCCTGAAAACCCTAGTGGTTCACATTTGGCAAAAGTAATCTAACTTTAAAAGGTGATTCTTAGAATCTTAGTGGCCAGCATCTGTGGCTCCTGTACTGGCTTGGTAAGCAGTTCTGTGGTGATTTGGGGGGACAGATTCTTGTGCCTTTGTCAGAACGTCTCAGCATTGATTGGCACAGCCAGGTTTCACTGTAGCAAAGGTAGAGAGGACAGGGTGTGCAAAGCGAATAACTGTGACAAAAACGCAGAAATTGGAAAAGCAGCCTGAAGAAGTCAAATACGGAAAAGAGGTCTTGCAGCGGTTTGGAGTAGGGCAAGCTAAGCACAAACTACTGAGGAAAAGGGATCAATTATTGGCCCTTAGAGCATTGCTCATTGGATGATTGTTCAAGTAATGGAAGAGGAAGAAGAAAATCCAACACAGCTCTTAACCTGGCATCAAGTAGAGATTTTCTAACAAGATTTGTCTTGTAATCATGATACTGCAGTATCATGATACAAGGTAACAGGCCTTGTATTGTTCCTGTAATCAAGAACTCCTAAGGAGCAAGCATCTGTGGGTCAGTCAGATACCACAGGTGTGTCAAATAAGGCTTCAAAGACCATCCCCGCAGAGCAGCCCCTGTGCCTCTTGCTCCAGCACCCCCAACTCCTCTGAATCCCCCGTGCTGGTCACCTTGATTTACAGACATGGATTTCTTGGCTTATTACTGAAGCCTACTAAGTTATAGCAAGTGGGAGCAGTGGTTTTCAACATCAGCTAGGGATCTTGTTAGAAATTAAGATTCTAAGGCCCCACCCCTGGAAACTGATTAGTTGGTCTAGAGTGGGACCCAGGAATCTGCATTTTAAACAGTGCCCTTGCAGGCTGGCCCCGTGGCTTAGTGGTTAAGTGCATGCACTCTGCTGCTGGCGGCCCGGGTTCAGATCCCTGGCGCGCACCGACGCACCGCTTCTCTGGCCATGCTGAGGCCACGTCCCACATGCAGCAACTAGAAGGATGTGCAACTATGACATACAACTATATACTGGGGCTTTGGGGGGAAAATAAATAAATAAAATTATTAAACAGTGCCCTTGCCACCCCAGCTAGGTGACTCTGTTTCAGTATATCATTGAGGCTGCATTTTGACCCTGGACTGGAATATGTTATGTTAGTATGATTACAACTTAAATTATCATACTTTTACAGGAAACAATAAATAATAATACGCTATACTTAATAGTAACAAATGGCATCCTGAATCTGAAAAGCTGACTTTGGACATGATTCAATGCAGGAATACCAGCCTTGAACGATTCTGCACACAGTGAAAACTAGCTGTAACCCTAGATCCTAAAAAGTGAAAGAGGTTCTCATTTATGGCTTTGTTTCTAATTAAATGTTCACAATAAAAATTTGGAGGTTTTTTAGAACAATAAAAGAAATTAACCTAAAATACGTAGTTTTATAAACAGTTTTATATCCAGCCAGCACTTTAGAAGAAAATCAGTTATTCACATTGAAAGAGCAAACAGTTCTGCAAGGTTTATTATGAAAAACAGCTCTGCCCTTCTGCCCTGTTCTCCCTCCATGTCTCAATGTAAGCCTGTTTGCCTGGGTGCTCCTTGGTGATTCCATTTTAGGCATTATCGTTTGACTTTTCTCTATTCCTCCTGCCCAGTGTGCATGTACTCTCCATCACCCACTTCCCTGATATTATAAGTCAAGTTAGATAACAGTGTTTACATTATTACGACTGGGTATTTACATCAAAGCTGAGCCATGTAGTGGGCTAGATTACTTTTTCTGCAGAACTTGCTTTTCCCTAGAATTAATAATCGTGCATTTTTATTTGCTTAGTTTTCTGTCTGCGTGTCCCCAATTAAACCCCAGAGTTCTCTAAAGACATTCACACATCATCTATTTCATCAGTTTCTTCTTGAACCACTTGACCCCCAGTTTCTTGCTCTCCCTTGTGCCTGATGTATTGCTGTCATCATGGGCTTTCCGCACCGCTCTTTGTTCAATCTCCTGTTTTCTGTGTAACCTCTTCCTCTCTCGAGTTGTTACCTCATTTTAGTAGAGTACCCGTGGTAGGAGGGGTATGTGAGAAGTAGTTTTTTGAGTGACCACATGCCTGAAAATGTCTTGTTCTCTCACACTTGATTTCATTGGTTATGAAATTCTAAGTTGGAATTTGTTTTCCTTTAGAACTTTCAAGGCGCTGTTACTGTTCCGTCAGGCATCTAGTGTTGCTGTAGAGGAGTCTGAAGCCATTCTGAATCCTGATCCTTTGTATGTGACTCTTTTTTCCCTTCTGTCACCAGTGTTCTGAAATTTCACAGTGACACACTGGTGAAGGTCTGTTTTCATGCATTGTGCCAGGCCCTTGATGAATCCTTTCAGAATGGACTCACCTCCTTCATTTCTGGGAAACTTTCCTGAATTATTTGCTAATGGTTTCCTTCCTTTGGTTTTCTGACTTTTCTTTCTGGAATTCCTGTTATGTTAATCAGATGTTGGATCTCCTGGACTTACCTCTGTTCTTACCTTTTCTCTCCCTGCCACCTCCAATTTTCTTGTCTTTTAATCTCCTTTATAGAAGATTTCCCCCAAGTTGATTCTTTGAATGTTCCTTTTTTTTTTTTTTCCTAATAGGAGCTTGTTCTGTAGTTGCAATACTTCTTATCTCTGAGGATGTTGATATGTTTGTTGAAGCTTTCATCTGCCTGCACAATATTTTCTTCCCCCTTTTTGTTTTTTTAGTTTTTCATGTTACAGACTTTCCTTAGCTACCTGGCAATCTTTGGTTGTCCACTTCTATTTAAGAGTAGGGTATTAAAAAAATTGAACTTTTTTGGGTAAATCCCCAATGTCTGTACCTTTAGGACTTCCTCTTGGGCTGGTCAGATTCCCTGGAGAAAATTTCCAGTCTCTTGTCAGGTGGGTTTACCTTGAACTGCTGGCCTTCTGGGAGCTCAGAGGGGGAAGAGGGCTGGGGAGTTTCAGCATTC
Source organism: Ceratotherium simum simum (assembly GCF_057802395.1). Lineage (NCBI taxonomy): Eukaryota > Metazoa > Chordata > Mammalia > Perissodactyla > Rhinocerotidae > Ceratotherium > Ceratotherium simum. The sequence continues at coordinate 3,705,247 of NC_141934.1, forward strand.
TGATAGGTCCAGATCACTTCATCTTCTAGGTTTTGGGGAAGGCTTCCTAGTCCAGCAACCTTCTAATCCCCTCTAGAGAATAAGCTTCCAACTTGTTGCCAGGATTGGGGAGGTCTGAATATTTAAGCACATTCTCTCTTTTTAAAAAATATGTATTTTTTTTTGAAAATATGCTACTTTAAAATTAAAAACAACTTGGCAATATAAAGAAGATATAGAAGAAAGGATGATGTCAGAAGGATGACTATACCAAGCTTTAAGAGATGGATTCTGGTTCTGACTACGTCTGCTACCACTTCTCACCAAGCCTCTAGTTGGTTATCTGTACAAGGGAGGGTTTAGACTCAGTTGATTCATTGCTACTATCTCAGCTTCTACATTCACTTGCTGGGTATTCTATAATCTTTTTAAAAAAATGAAGTCAAAATAAAACATACCAGATTTTTTTGCTTCTGGCCAAGATGGAGGTAATTGCCTGGATTTATCTTCATGCCTGAAAAAAACCAAAACTCAGACATTGAAGGAGAGTAATCCCTAAGAGATGGAAAACAAATAAGGTGGGCTACTGCCTTGCAAGAGTTTCCACTCTGAGGCACAGTGAGGGGGAACTGAAGTGGATCCTGCTAGCCTACCCGGGTTGAGGAGTCAGAGCTAAGAGTTCAGAGAGGCCGAGGCAGCTCGAGTTCATAGGACAGAATACCAGAGAAGAGAAAGCTACACAAAGAGCCCAGGAGATCTGCAGAAGGTCCCTTTTGAATATTCAGGGTACTGATCAGCACATGAGTGTGAGAAAACTAACCGCGGCTGGGGAAAGAACCATCAAAAAGGATTACAACAGTGTGGTGCCTGGTATCACACAGGGCTGGGAATAGTTCCTGTTCCCGCCAGCCAGACAAAAACTCAATTCATAGGATATTGGGTAGACTATTGTTTTAAAATGTACCAAGGATTTTTTTTCGTCAGGAATGGTATGGTGACAGACATGGAGACAACTGCCTTGAAAGAAAAATTTATTACTCACAGTTCCCAAGAGGAGGGGGCACACCACACCACACAGGGTCACATGAGGAAACACCAGGGTGGGTAATGAGGCAGAATGAGTGACGGGAGAGCATGACCCAGAGCCTTTATTGTGGTTTCCAGGGGGAAGGAATGGACGAGGCAGGTTAGGCAAGTTTGAGTAAGTTTAGAATTGAATAATTAGAATAAATTCAAAGGGCTGTGGGCTATAAGGGTGGTCTCTTGTCTAGTACCTGGCCCTGGGGTGGTTTAGGGCTGGGGAAATATTGGCTTGGTGTGTGAGAGTTAGATAAAGGTGGTTGGGTGTAGAGTTTGGATTGGTTAGTTTGTATATGAAAGGCATGCCCGCCAGCAAGTTATTTACTGTCTCTAAGAATTAACTGACTCTGGGAGGGGCAGTCTGCAGGATTAGCAAAGCCCCAAGATGTCAAAGTGTCATAAAAAAATTAAAAAACATAAAATACAGAATACAAAAATATGATTAATAAAAGCATCCAGGAAAGTCTTGCCTCATAAATGAGGGCTTACTAGCCCTAGAGTGAGCACTGCTCTGGATCCACCTAATAAGTCCTAAAAACAAGACTTAAAAGGGTCAAGACTTGACTGTTTCCAGGTCAGTTAGCTGTATTCCAGAACAAAGCTCAAAAAGATTTATAGGAATATAAAAATTTCCAGCACCCTAAAGGTAAAACTCACAATGTCTGGCATCCACTGCAAGATTACCAAGCATGCAAAGAGGCAGGAAAGCACAACCCATAATGAGAATAATCAAAACAAATCCCAAACTGACACAAATGTTAGAATTAGCAGAGAAGGACATGAAAACAGTTATTTTAACTATTTCATATATTCAAAAATTAAGTAGAGACATGGAAGATTTAAAAGGGGGGGGGAGAAAGGGAAGAAAAAGAAGGAAAAGTAGGAGAGAAGGAGAAACTTCTAACTGAACTTCTATAGCTGAGTGAGATTAACATCAGATCAGACATTGCAGAAGAAGAGTAGTGAACTTTAAGGCATAGCCATGGAAACTATCCAAAATGAAACACAGAGAAAAAAGAATCTGAAAAAAGGACAGTTACAGAACAATTTCAAGTGTCCTAATGTATAGGCAGTTGGAGTCCGCAAGGGAGAGGCAATGAGGGGGGACAGAAAAATTATTAGAAGAAATCATGGGCCAAAAACTTGCCAAACTTGATGAAAACTAAACTCACAGGTTCAAGAAGCTAAGTGAACTCCAAGCACAAGAAACAAAACAAAACTAAGGCATATCATAACTCAAAACCAGTGGTGAAGAGAAAATCTTAAAAAGCAGCTAGAGAAAAAAGAAATGTTATAATGAGAGGAACAAAGATAAGGATGACATTTCTCACTGGGAACAATGCAAGCATGAAGATGGTGAAGCAACATCTTTAAAGTATTGACAGAAAAAAATCAATCTAGAATTCAATACCTGGAAAAAAATATCTTTCAAAAATGAAGGCAAAATAAAGATTTTTTTCAGACATACAAAGACTGAATAATTCATCACCAGTAGACCAGCTATACAAAAAATGTTAAAGGACATCCTTCTAGCACAAGGAAAATTATACCAAATGGAAATCTGGATCTACACAAAGGAGTGAAGATTGTACTATGGATTTATAAAACATATGTAAAGGTAAAATGCATGATAATATTAGCATAAAGGCCAAGAGAGGAGAAAGGAAAGTATATTACTGTAAGGTTCTTATACAAGCAGTGGTATATTACTTGAAGGTAGACTGTGGTAATTTAAAGACATATAGTCCCCAAAGCAACACTGAAATAACAAAGAGTTAAGCCAACACTCAAATGTACATCAACTGATGAAAGGATAAACAGAAGTGGTCTACCCATACAATGGAGTAGTATTTAGCCATAAAAAGGCATGAATTACTGATGTACATACTGCAACATGGATGAATTTTGAAAACATGCTGAATGAAAGAAGCTGGACACAAAAGGCCACATATTGGATGATTCCATTCATATGAAATGTCCAGAGCCAGCCCTGATGGTCTAGTGGTTAAAGTTCCATGCTCTCCGCCTCAGTGGCCCAGGTGCGTTTCCTGGTCATGGAACCACACCACCCGTCTGTCAGTTGCCGTGCTGTGGCAGTGGCTCACACAGAAGAACTAGAAGGACTTACAACTAGAATGTACAACCATGTACTGGGGCTTTGGGGAGAAAGGAAAAAAAAAATGTCCAGAATAGGCAAATTCATAGAGAGAAAGCAGATTAGTGGTTGCCAGAGACAGAGAGGGGAGAATAGGGAGTGCCTGCTTAATGGGTATGGAGTTTCTTTTTGGAGTGATGAAAATGTTCTGTAATTAGATAGTAATGATGGTTGCACAATATGGAGAATGTACTAAAAGCCACTGAATTGTACACTTTAAAATGGTGAATTGTATATCATGTTAATTTTACCTTAATAAAAAGAGAAGAGTTAAGCCAACAAAGGAGATAAGTAAGTAATGGATTTATAAATAAGTAATTATTCTAAAAGATGGCAAAAAAAGAGGAAGAGAGGAACAAAGAACAGATGGGATAAATAGAAAATAAATAGCAAGATGATAGGCTTAAGCCTAACCATATCAATAATCACACTAAATGTAAATGGTATAAACACTTCAATTAAAAAGCAGGATTATCAGATTGGATTAAAAAAAAGCAAGACCCAAACATATGCTGTCTCTAAGAAACACACTTTAAATATAAAGACATAAATAGGTGAAAAGTAAAAGGATGGAAAAAAACAATACCATTGCTAACACTAGTCAAAAGAAAGCTAGAGAAGCTATATTAATATCAGACAAGTAGGTTTCAGAGCAAGGAATATTGCAAGGGATAGTGAAGGTCATTTCATAATGATGAGAAGGTCAGTTAATGAAGGAGTCATAACAGTCTTAAACATTTATGTACTTAATAATAAAGCTTCAAAATACATGAAGCAAAAAACAGATAAAACTGCAGTAAGAAGTAGACAAATACAATTACAGCAAGGGATTTCAGTTCCCCTCTCAATAACTGATAATGCAAGTAGGCAGAAAATCAGCAAGGATAAAGTAGACTTGAACAATACTATAAGTCAACTTGACTTTGATTAACACTTATAGGACCACCCAACAATAGCAGAATACACATTCTTCTCATTTGCACATAGAACATTTACCAAAATTCAAAAGGCTTCAAGCCATATTAACTATGTTGTGTGACCACAGTGAAATTAAATTGGAAATCATTAACAGAAAGATTCTTGGAAAATCTCCAAATACTTGGAAACAAAATAACACACTTCTGAGTAACCCATGGATCGAAGAAGAAACCAAAAGAGAAATTAGAAATTATTTTGAACCAACATGAAAATGGAAACAACATATCAGAATTTGTGGGATGCCACTAAAGCAGAACTTAGGGAGGTAATTTATAGCACTAAACACCTTTATTAGAAAAAAAGAGGGGCCGGCCCGGTGGCTTAGCGGTTAAGTGCGCGTGCTCCGCTACTGGCAGCCCGGGTTCAGATCCCGGGCGCGCACCAACTCGCCGCTTCTCTGGCCATGCTGAGGCCGAGTCCCACATACAGCAACTAGAAGGATGTGCAACTATGACATACAGCTATGCACTGGGGCTTTGGGGAAGGAAAAAAAGGAGGAAGATTGGCAATAGATGTTAGCTCAGAGCTGGTCTTCCTCAACAAAAAGAGGAGGATTAGCACGGATGTTAGCTCAGGGCTGATCTCCCTCACAAAAAAAAAAAAAAGAAAAAGAAAGGTCTCAGATCAATGATCTCAGCTGTATTAATATCAGACAAGAAGATTCATTTAAGAATCTAGAAAAACGAGCCAATGAAACCTGAAGTAAGCAGAAGAAAGGAAATAAGGATCAAAATGGGTATCAATGAAATAGAAAACAATAAAGAAAAATCCCTGAAACCAAAAAATAATTCTTTAACAAGATCAGTAAAATTGATAAACCGCTAACCAGACTGATCAGGAAAGAATAAATTCATAAAAAAAGACAGAAGACGTAATTGCCAATCTCAGGAATGAGAGAGGTGACTACTATAGATTCCACAGATGTTAAAAGGGAATATATGAACAACTTTATGCCAACAAATTCAACAACTTAGATGAAATGGACAAATTTCTTGAAGGACCCAAATTACCAACACTCACTCAAGAAGAAATAGCTAACCTGAATAGTTCTGTATCTGTTAAAGAAATTGGAATTGTAATTGAAAATCTTCCCTCAAAGAAAACTTTAGGCCCACGTGCTTTCACTGAGGAATTCTACCAGATATTGAAGGAAGAAATAATATCAGTTCTACACAAAGTCTTCCAAAAATTGAAGAGAAGGGAATCCTCAACTCATTCAATGACACCAACATTACCGTGATACCAAAACCAGGCAAAGATATTACAAGAAAAGAAAATCATAGTGAGATACCACTACCCAAGAGAAAAGGAAATACATGTTTATGCAAAAACTCGTACACAGATATTCATAGCTGCTTTATTTATAATAGCTAAAAACTGAAAACAACCCAAATGTCCATCAGCAGGTGAATGAACTGTGGTGCATCCATCCAACAGAATGCTACTCGACAGTTCAAAGGAACTATTGATACATGCAGCAACATGGGCGAGTCTCAAAATAATTAATGCTGAGTGAAAGTCATAAAAAAGAGTACACCTTATATGATTCCATATATCTAAAACTCTAGAGAATGCAAACCAATGTATAGGGACAGAAAGCAGAGCAATGGTTGCTTGGGGAAGGGGGCAGGAGGGAGGCCTTACCAAGGGGCAACAGATATGGGTGTGACAGGTATGTTGACCGTCTTGATTGTGATGGTGGTGTCATGGATGTATACACAAGTCAAAATGTACCATATTGCACACTCTAAACTTGTAACACTTGGTATGTCCACTTTGTTGTATTTCAATACACAGTAGAGCACAGTTATCTTTTCAACGTGTTTCAATGCTCTGAGCATCCTAGCAAAGCAGGTTTAGGTTTGAGGAGGCTGAGGCCCCTCAAGTGAAGGTAAAGGCATCTGCAGCTGCAGATTGCCAGAAGTGGGTGTGGATCCAGCACCCCTGGGCACAGGGCTGGGCTTCATTCAGTCTGACAAGTACTTCCAAACCCACTCCTCATTAGTTCCTTTCAATCCTGGAAAAGGGCAGAGCCTGGATCCACACTGCTCCCCTCCCCACCCATTTTGCACACAAGGAAACTGAGGCCCAGGGAGGTCCTGAGTGGTCTTGCTCCAGGGGCCAGCTCCCCGCTGCAGGACGCCCGCCAGCAGAGCCACCACGGTGCTTCTTCTGTCTCAAATGGCCTCTGGCAGGGGCTTGCTCAGGAGTTGCGGTGAATCTTTGGCTTCTGGGATGGCTGTGGGACAGGCAGCATCACAGTGGTTAGCATCACAGACTGCAGCCAGGCCACCTGGCTCACGTCCCGGCTTCTCCAGTTCCTAGCTCTTTGACCTTGGACAAGTGACATAACCTCTCCCTGCCTCAGTTCACTTACCTCCAAAATGGAGGTGGTGATAGCACCCACCTCCCACAAGTGCAAAAAGAATTAAAAGGAGTGTAAAGCCATTGGAACAGTACCTGGCCCAGAGAAAGGCTGTCGGAGTGCTTGTTAAATAAATAAATGGCTTCAGCTTGGTTTAGTCCAAAGGTTTGGGCTCCTGCCATTCCCACCCAGAGGGCCCTGGGTGGAGGCCCCACTGATACTGAAGTGCGTCTGGTCTGTGCCGCCCACACAGCAGGCACTTTCCAAACCTTGTGTCATCCTCACTCCAGCAGGATAAGGGGAGGCTTGTACCTAGTCCCCGAGAGGACCACACTGCCAGCAGGTGACAGGGCCGGGATTGGGCCAATCCTGCCTGCCTCCAAGACTGGACCTGGGTGAGTACCGGTCTGAGCAAGGCCCACCTGCTGCCTCCTGGGTCCGGAACTGGGGCTGGAGCTGGCCTGGAGGGCACACAAGAGCCCGCTTCCTAGAGTGTGCCTGCCTGTAAAGTAGCCTCACTGGTGGTCATGAAGCCCCAACGTGAGGGCCTTGCACCTGCATGGCAATAAGGCCAAACCTCTTCTCTTGAGCTGTTTCATGCTCCATCTTGGCTATTGCATCGCAAGCCTCCTTCCGAGAGGCGGGGAGATTGAGACCAGCTGCCGCCGCCTGGATTCTCTCAGAGCTTGCCTGTCGACACTCTGCTCAAGTCCTCAGATCATCCTGGTAGGAATCGCTCCGAGCAGGGACATTCAAGGTTTGTGGGCTGAATTCAGGCCAGTGGTGGGTAGGCAGTGAGCGGGGCAGGAGGGCAGGAGAACACAGAGAGCTTGGCATTTCTCCAGCAAGGAGTTGCAGGAGAACACAGCTGCCTGCCTTATCAGTGTGCCCGGCCCAAAGCCGGCTTCCCTATTCTTTTCCTCTCCACTGGCCCCTTCCACCCTGCTTTGCCTCACTCCAGGGAGCCTGAGCCTCCTGTTCCAGGGTGGAGGCACAAAGAGACACTTCTGTGGCTCCGGAGCCACTGGGCAGGCCCATGTTTTTAAAACAAGGAGGCCTGGGAGGGGCCAGGACCCCGGGATGTAGTGTTGAGAGCTGGAAGGGACTATGGACAGCCAGCCCTATTTAACAGAGGGGAGAAAGGAGAGACCCGAGGCCCAGAGAGGGGAGGGTCTGGCCAGGTCCCACAGCAAGTCGGTCCCCAGCAGAGCTGGGCTGAACTGGGTGCTCTTCCCACCCTTCCCACTCCCTCCAGATACGGGTTCCCCCAAAAGCAGCGAGACCAGTGGGGCCTGACCTCGGGATGGGCAGGCAACAATGGAGTGGGAGCTCCTTTTCCTTACCGCCTCCTTCTTGGTCCCGGGACTGACACCATCCCATCCTCACCCTTCTTGGCCATCTCCCTTCTGGCCCAAGAGGCTGCTGTGCCTCCGGCAGGCCTGGGGATGTGCTGTAATCAGTGCTGACTCACAGTCCCCTGTGGGCCAGAGCTGTGGGGGAAGGTCAGCTGGTGGGCCCAGCTACTTAGGCACAGGGGCACCCCCACCTTCTCCTTGGCCCATGGGGCTTCCCTCTGCTGCTGGTCTCTCCTCATTTGGCAGGATCCCACTGCCCCAGACCTGACCTTCTGGCTCTGCACAGGAGCCTTAGGCCACTGGCTTCCCCACTCTGGGCCTCACTTTCCTCCCTGGACATCTCTAAATTCCGTTCTTGTTTCTGCCATGCCTAGTACCTCATTGGGCTGAACTCCAGCTCTCCCCACGGGGCTGTGAGGGTGACCGTGGCATCGGGCTTCTGCCCTGGAGCCTACCCCGATTGTGCTTGGGGAGGAAGGGAGACAGCCCCCTGCTGGGAGAGGCCACCTCCTGGGGAAGCCCTAGGACTACTCTACCCCAGAGCCCCCTGCTGCTAGCTCTGCCCACCTCCACCAGCCTGTGCACGTGGCCCCAGGGCCTGGAGGGAACACACAAACGCTTTGTCTCTTGCCTGATGTGTCTTCTAACCCCATGGAGCTGCCCACTTGCCAGGTACAGGAGACCTGTACCAGGAGTGGCAGGCAGTGCTGTGCCCTGTGGGAGACAAGGCTTCTGGCAGCACAGTCTTTTCCTCAGACCAAGGGGCCCTGGTGGGGAGGTCAGCAGCCTAGGCTCAGGCATGAGCTTGCTGTGGGCTCCATTCCGAGCTTTGCCCCTTTCTGGGCTTTCAACCTACCCCTCCCCAAGCGTGACGGCTGGGTCCCTGGAGGCCTCCTCTAACTCTCCAGCCACAGATGGACCCGACCCCCACACCTTGTTTCTCCTTGGGGGCCCTGTCCAGGGACCACCTGGGGGAGGTCAGAATGAGCTTGGTCCTTCCCTTTCAGGTGGGTGGGGTGCCCAAGTCCCCAGCCACCCCTTCTCCCCACCCCAGCAGCATGGCTGGTGCTCGGTGACCCTGAGGTCCATGATGCAGAAAGGCTGAGGCAGAGGGGGGCATCACCCTTTATTGTGGGGTATGCACAGTGAGTGCCAGGCTCCTGCTGAGGGAAGGCTGAGACCGCCATCTGGGCTGACCATCTAGCCTCTGATGAGCTCATTCTCCTTCCATCTCCTTAATCCCAAGCTGAGCATTTGCACTGGATCTCTGGGGGCCTGGAGGACCTCCAGGGTCTCCATCACCTTCTATCCTATGTGCTTGGGAGCATTGTCAGTCCAGTGGTAGGAGGCAGGTCACCTGGTGCAGCAGGCCTGGGGCTCGGGTCCTGGCCCAGCAGCTGCAGAGCCCCAGGTGGAGGCAGCGGTGGTGGCCACGGCCCCACCATCCTCAGGCTTGCGCTCCTCAGGCTCGAGGTCCAGGCCCTCATAGATGGTGGGGAGCGAGGTGCGCTGGCTCAGCCGTCGGCACAGGCCGACCAGCAGGGGCTGAGGCAGCGAGGCCACATCCACGTTGTTACTCAGGTCTACCCAGGCCAGCGCGGGGAACTTGGTGGTGTCCTTGACTGCCTCGGTGAGCTCGTGGGCAGTGGCCCACGTCAGCCGGTTGCCATTGATCAGGAGCTGGGTGAGGTGGGGCAGTGCCCAGAGGCTGGGCAGCAGCAGGCCCAGCAGCTCATCACTTAGCTCCTTGAAGCTCAGGTCCAGCACCGCGAGCCCCGTGCCCTGGCTGCCCAAGTAGCACATTATGTGCTGCACGTCCTGCGCCGACAGCGGGATTCCAGAAAGGTTCACGGTCTCCCCTGCTGGCAGAGTCTTCTGGAGGCTGCTCTTGAGGCTGTGGGAGGGTTGCAGGACTGAGCAAGGGCCCAGGGCCCAGGCAGGTCCCCACTGGCCACAGTGACCCATTGGGGCGAGGCCCAGGCCCCCACAGTTGGGCCAAGCTGGGATCAAACTGCCCCTTTCTACATGGGTGGCCGTGGGCAATGTTCAGAACTGCTCTGAGCCTCAGTTTCTCCTTTGGAGAAAAGGGGACCTGGATGTCCTGAGGATTAAATACACCTGCATTGAGGCTCCAAGAGCTGTTGTTATTATAAAAACCCACTGTGTGCCTGCATCACCACACCTGTTACACCTGTTGTCTCCCTTATTTTTATGCCAACCCAGTGGGGTAGGAATGATGATCCTCTTCTGCAGAGGAGCAAATGATGCTCAAAGAGGTGATGTGACTCTTCCACAGTCACACACCACTAAGAAGGGAGCCAGGTCTCCAAATTGAGATGCTCTGACTCCTGAGCCCACACATTTTTTCAGGTGCCTCCTATAAGGTTGACCTTTTGGGGCTAAGGACAGAAGTTCCTATGAGGGTGACAAGGTATCAGGCTGGTCCCCCCAGCCTTGGGGGCTAAAGAGGGGACAGGCCCAGGTAGCAAGAGGGGAGGTGTGGGTGGTGTGGGTGGGGACCTGACCTGGGGGAGGGCCCCTGTATTCTAAGCTGGAAGGGAAGTTTAAGAGACTGAGGAGGGTCCCCTCCTGCCCCCAGAAGCCCCCTCTCAGTCTCTCCTGTCACTTGCACACAGCCCGCTAGGCAGATAGGCCTGACTGGGGGTCAACTGAGAGCAGTGGGAACACCTCCAGGGCCCCCACTTGCCATGGCAGGAAACAACCCTATAAGCTCCAGGCTCAGTGTGGGCCACCAGGCCTGAGGGGGTCAGGGGCTTGGGGGCAAGCAGGGGAGAGCATGGGGCCTGTGGTCTGGACCCCTGGGCCTGAGTGCCTGTGGCTGGTTCCTGGGCTGAGTCTGTAGCCACAAGGCTGTGATGGAGTGACTGCGGGGGACCCCACGGCAGAGTGAGCTATCAGGCTGGCTGTGGAGGCTTCAGCTTCAGACAGCCTGGCAAAGAATTCCCAAGGGGCTGCAGAATAATCAGGGCAGAGTGTAGCCTTGGGCAAGCCGCTTTGCTTCTCCCAGCCTCAGTTTTCTTCCCTGTAAAACAGGAGTCATGACCCAGAATCTGCCTCCCTCACAGCCTGTGTGAGATTCAGCTGACTGCTGCTGAGGTTACCTTGGGGCCTGTGACAGGCCAGGGACTGAGGGATGAGCAAGCGGCAGGTGGCGGATCATACAGAGAGTGCAGCCTGGCTTGGGGAGCATCTGCTGCCACCAGCCAGACTGACTTCCAGTTGGGGCCGTGATGCAGATGAGGGTAAGGGGCCCATAGGGTGGGATTTCAGGCACCAGCCTCTTGCTGAGAGAAGCCTGGGTTCTCCCCTAGGGCCGGCCCTGCCTCTCGACGTCAGCCTGGGAAAGGACCCTACAGGCCATGAGGCAGGGCTGTGGCTGGCAGCTCTTACCAGCTCTGGATCTTCCTTCGGGGCAGGCTGGACCTTCGCTGCTGCTTGGAGTGAGGGGTGAGGTGGTAGATGAGCTGCCGGCAGATCTTGTCCGAGGACTTCCAGAGCTCATAGTCCTGTGCGGGGCAGCGTTGTCAGGGTGAGGCTGAGCCCCTCCTGCCCCCTCTGGGCCTTGGGGACTCAAGCGTGCGCGTGCGCACAGTCATTCATCACGGATCGCTGAGCTGCCCACTGGCCTTTCCCTCCCACCCCCACCCCCCACCCTGGCTATGGCCTGGCACAGAGCCAGGGGAGGCTGCCCACTGGGAGCTGGACAGGCTGGTCCGAGGGCCCACAGTGCCCGGCGGGAGGAAGCCCAGACAATGGGCCCTTGTTCCCTGTTCTCAGGCCCAGGGCCAGCGTCTCAGGCTATCAGCCAACTCCCTGCCCACCCTCAGCGCCCCCCAGGGACTCGCCACAGGGGGAGGCAAGACCAGGCCCCTCCAGGGAGCCCTGCTCCACTGACACCACCCCCAGGGAATAGGAACAAGCCAGGTCAGCATGCTCTTCTTCCTCTCACTCTTCAAGCTAGACTGCGCCTCTAGGGCCTGGGTCTGGGCTGCCAGGGCTGGGAGGGTTAATGTTTTACAGCACCACCACCTGGCTTTCTCCTGGTCCTAAGTGGGCCCTTGTAGAGACCAGCTCGGGTGGAAGACAGAGTGCCCTGATTCCCACAAAGCTGGCACTGAGCACGCTCCACTACCTGGCACATTGTTTTCTCCAGGCCCTCTGTGAACAGCATGCACATACAGTGGCAGCAAGCCCTGGCGGTCTCTGTGATGTCTCTAGGCTAGCCTCAGAATGCTCGTGACAACTGCATACAGACATGGGAGTTCAGAGCCATCAGGGCTCCTAGGGGGCACCCTTGTTTCATGCGGGGACTCACTGTGATGAAGGAATGGGGGCCGGTGGCTGGCCACAGGCTGTGTCAGGAGCACAGCACCTTCAGTGTTCACGGTAGGATGTCTGCAGGTGCCTACAGAGCAGGACAGGGGTGTGGGGGTGGGGGAGGGGTGTTCTAGGCAGACATGGTGGTAGGGGGGAGTGGAGGCTGCAGGTAGCAGACGTCAACACGAAAAGGGACTTGCTTGTGGCTCGAGCTGCCGTGGGAAGCAGTGAACACTTGTCCCCAGGGGTATTCATACAGGATGGGACATGTGGATATGGGTTCCAGCCTAGGGTGACTCTCTTATGGCTCTGGAACTCAGAGGCTGGGAGTTTGGTTCTGTTAGCAGATTTGTTGGAACATTCTGTATAATACACTGAAACTGGCATTAGGTCCCACAGAGGGACAGCAGCTTGCCTAAGGCCATGCAGCAAGCCAGATGAGGACCCAGGCTCCTACCTCCCAGCCCTGGGCTCTCCTGGCCCCTGTCAACCACACTGCCCAGCCTGGGGCCCGTACCCACTGGCCTCACCGTTTTGGGGCACTGCAGGTCCCGGGCCAGGTTCACAAGTAGATCATGGGAGATGGGGTCCACCAGATTGAGGAAGGCCACGTTTCTGTAGAGGATGTTGGTGAGGAGGGTCCCCTCAAGGCCCAGGTCCTGAGTGGTGAGGAGAACTGAGTGAGCCAGGAGCCAGGGCCTCCCTTCTCCAGGCCCCGTCCCAGCCAGCCAGAGCCCCTCACATCCGTTCCCCTCTGTCCATTTCCCTCCCTGAGGCTTGCTGGAGTCTCCCCACAGGCAGCGATGGGCCAGCTGTGCAGGGGCAGGTGGATCTTCAGACGAGGAGAAGGTCGGTGCATTGGGAGCCTCAGGAAGGTGATAAGTGGGTCCTGAACCCTTAGACTGGTTCCCTGGAGGTGAAACGCCCTGCTGTGACACCTTGACTCCTCTGGGATTGGGCTTGTCTGGAGGATTCTTTGGGGGTTCCACTGATGACCCCCAAAGGCTGCTGTTCTCCAGCATTCCTTCTGGGCCCTTTGCCTCTATCCACCTATTCCCAAGCTGTCCTGAGCTATGGCCACCACTCATTTGCCAACAGGTCCAGACCCTTCCTGTGGGGATGAGCCTGTCTCTCAGCTCAGATGTCCCAAAGGCAGCTCAAACTGGGCATGCTCATCTCCTGCCTTGAGGCCAGCCTTGTCTCCTGTGCCACCATCCCCGTCTTCCCAGGCACTTGGGCCAGAGCCCAGGAATCACCCCACACTCTCCCCTCACCCCTCTCTGCCCTGCTCTCCCTCCCTACTGCTCAAGGAGGTTCAGGCCTCATCCCCCAACGGCCTTCTCCTGGGGCTGCTGGCCTCCCAACACCCCCCAGTCCACCCTCGGGCTGCTAGAGCTGGCTCTATGAAACACACACCTGAGCATGACCCTCAGTGGAGACCAAATGTTCTCGAAGTTGTGTGATATTAGAGACTCATGCATAGTCTGCAGTCTCAGAACACCTTGAAGCTTGGTATTCGTGGCCTCCCCCACCCACCAGTCTCCTTGTCCTGGCTCCAAGTCTCCCACTCTTTGCAGAGACCCTACTCGGGCCCCTGGCTGCCCTGGGCTTCCTGCCTTCACTCCTTGGCCTCTGCCTCCTATTACTCCCATAGGCTAGTGTGGTGCTCAACACCCTTTCAGAGGGTCCATTTAGAGGATATACTGACAAGCTGATGGGGCAGACACAGCCGGGAGGGGCCTCCACACCCCATGTGGGCCCTTCCCAAGCCAGAGAGTGACATGCTCTGTGCATAGGCCCATGGCACAGGAAGTCAGGCCAGGTGGGAATGCCCAAAGGTCATAACTGCAGAGTCCCTGTGGATTATGGGGCAGGACAGGTCCCTCATTGGGCCTCGAGTCCCAACCTCTGCGACACAAAGTGGGCAACCTAGCTGGTTTCCCAGCTAAAATGCCCAGCTGGTGCCTTGGGCTCCAGATGCCATCCCAGACAGAGATCTATGCCTCTGGACAGTCTGTGGCTGATTTGGTGCTGCTCTGCTGTTTGCATTTTAAACACCGTTCAAGTCGCAGATGCCAGCTAGGGAGGATCCAGAAGGGAGGGGTGACTGGTGAGCTTGGGCTGACCCAGACTGGGCCCCAGACTGCAGCCTGCCTTCTGCTGGTCTGGACAGCTCCTCTTAAAGGGCCAGCTCCACCATTCCAGCCTGCAGGGCCTAGAAAGGAAACCCAGTGCGTCAGGAGGAGAGGGGCTGAAAGGCTGGAGGTTGGGCTCTGGGCTTGGCTGGTGCCCAGTTTGCTCTGGTTGGTGGCCCTGGGCTCACTACTTCTTTCTAAGCCTCAGTTTCCCCATCTCTAATCATCCACCTTCAGGCTAAAGACTTGCCCGGCTGATTTCGGTTTACAGGATGGGGCAGGTTGTGGTGGCAGCTGCTGCAGGGGGTGTGGACGTGGGCAGAGAGGGAAGTGGCTTGCCCAGTGGTGATGCTAGGATCAGAACCCATGTCTCCTAGGGCAACCCAAGGCTCAGGATCTGGGACTCAGGTACCTGGTGTGTATGGGACCAGAGCCCCCACCCATCCAGATGTGGGTGGGGCTGGTTGTGCTGTACAGATGCCAGGTGTGTGTACTCAGTGGGCATGGTGAGCTGCCTGTTAGGAGGATGGGTGATGTGTGCTGTGGCTCTGGGCTGCCGTGGTATCATGGTGAGGTTGTACCCACTGACCAGCTGGGCTGTGGCTTCCCAAGGTGCTCTCTCCAGGGTCCAGTGCAGTGCCTCCCTTCATTCTGGAGGAGCGGGGAGCTGCCCTCTTCCCATTGCCCCTCAATACAAGATGATTCACCCCCCACTTGCCACTCCTTCCAGCCCCCCTGAATCTAGGCTTTTACCTCCAGGCTTGGGACACCCTCAGACACACACAACTGACCTCAAACCCCAGAGACGCCTACACAGTTACTGGGCCCCTCTCCTCCACACTCACAGTCCCCTCCTCACTCTAGCCCACGGGCCTCCCTCCCTCATCCTCTCGCTGAGACAAGACACCCACACCTTGCAGCCAGTCGGACCCTCCCCTCCCCTCCCCCCGGAACCCGCCCTGCCCGCGCGCCCTTCCGGGGCTGGCCCTGACTCTCGTGCCCGAGGCCAGCTCGGTATCGCTTCCCGGCCCATTCCAGGCCCGCGGCGTGCAGCCCCCAGCCCCTCCCCGGCCTGGCCCGCTCCTTCTCTCGCCTGGCGCAGGAGGCGCAGCAGCTGCTGGGCGCGCTCGGGCCGCCGCTCACGGAGTGTTGCCTGGATCTCGCGGAGCCAGCGCACCCGGCGCTCATAGGGCGCGGGCCCGCACCCCGCCGCCCCGGCCTCCGAGCCCGCCTCGGGTCCGGCCCGCCGGCCCAGCCGCGACCCCATAGCCGCTGCGCGGCGGGCGCCGAGCGCGCGGGAGGCCGGGCCGTCTGCGCCCCGCCCCGCCCCGGTCTCGCTTGGGCTCGGGATGCGCCCTGCGGGGAGCGTGGGATTGCAGGCTGCGCGCCCCGGCCAGGCTGGAGCGGTGGAAGCAGCGGGTGGTTCCTGCTGGGGGCCCCGGAGCTCCCAGACAGTTTGGGAGGTCTCGCTGCAGGAGGCTCTCGCCCGCGCTAGACCGGGCTCTGGAGCTCTGTCGCCAGGGCTGGAGTCGCGGGGGGAGGCGCTGAGCCGGGCCAGGACCAGGATGCTTGGCGCCTCTAAGCCCTCTGGCCCCAGTGCTGACTGTGGGTGGAACAAGTGCTTTGGCGGTGCAAAGAGCACTGGACTTGGAATCAGGGCGGGGTGGCTGGGGCCTCCGTTGCCGTCTGCCAGCCTTAGGCAGTGCCAGCAGCTGCTTTCAGGAATCTCCCCCAATCGTAGTATCTGACTTGTCCACCCTGTGTGGACACTCCTGCACTGACAAATATTTTCTGCCCCTCCCTGCTTGGCTGGGAGCAGGCCTGGGCAGGCTGGGTGGAGGCCGCCTCCTCTGACCCCTGCCTGGGTGGTAAACAGGATGGGGAGTGCGGGTTAACCGTTAAGCCCAGCTCTGGGCAGGGTGGCAGCAGGCCAGCAGGACGTGCCGCTGGCTTCAGTCCTCCTGCCTGACAGGAGTGGGGGCAGTGTGAGGAGGGGGAGCCCTGACTCCTCCAGGGTCCAGGTTTGAGCTGGGGACCCGCCCAGCTCCAGAGGCCTTCATTAGAGGCCTGCTGTCCCCTGCAGCCCCCATCCTCCCAACCCCCCCAGCTCTGGGCCCCTCACATTCCCTGGGTAGGAGGCATTTGGGGCACTCAGATCCGAACTCCCACAGCAAGGAGGGTGTGTCCAGCTTGTGAAGACAGTGTGCCTGGGCACTGGTGCAGGAGGGATGAGCACAGACTGGGGTACGTGGGGGAGAGGGGAGGCTGTCTGAGGGCACATGGTAAATGAGGGCAGAGTAAATGAGGGCAGAGTCAGGCTTCTTCCTTTGGGTTAAGCATTGCCCCCTAGAAGTGTGTCCAGAAACAGGGTGCTGGTGTCTGTGGTCCCCTGAGGCCGAGCCCCTGAGACAAGGCAGAGGATGACTTATATCCTTATCCCTTGACCGCCCACTGAACCCTAACCCTGTCGTTGCCTGCTTGGGCACCCCTGTTGAGCCTGTACCTGGGGCCTTTCTATCCTGGGCCCCCTTCTCCCCTGCCATCTGCCAGCTGGACCCAGCAGCCTCCCCTCCCCCTCTCCACAGCCAGCGTTGTCCTGGGGCCACGTTGGCAACACAGGTTTCCTCCTTGGCAAACCTGCACGACTGCCCGGCGGGCCTTCCTCCAGGGCCAAGGCGCTGTAGCTGAACTGACGTGATGGGGCCAGGGACTTAAGCAGCAGCGCCATTGCCCCAGGGACCTCTCAGACCCCCTGTCCAAAGTTGGCAGCCTGGTAAGACCCTCCTCCTCCTCCCCCACAAACTCAGGGCTGGAGCTAGAGCTGGGAGGTCTCCCAGATCCTGACCATATCCTTCCAGAGGCTGAGCCAGGCCTGGACATTGTCCCCTCGAATGTAAGAAGGCTGAGATGGGATTCGGGGTGGAGGGAGGGAGTGTTGAGCCTGGATGTCATGAAGGGGGCAACCCAGGCAGTGGCGTAGGGGGATGCCCAGAGCTTAGAGTCCTGTGGAAAGCAGAACTGCCCCCCAGCCTCACCCCTCACCCCCCACCCCACCCTCTGTGTCCTTGGCTGAGTGATTCCTGGAGGACATTTTCCCAGGAAAGGAGGGAGGGTGGTGTCTAGACCCAGATCCCTGGTTGGGCCTCCCTCAGCCTCCTGTGGGGGTAGTTAGGTTGAGTTGGCTCTTAGGGACTCGTTCAGGCCTAATCTGATCTGGACAGGAGGCCCCAGAGACAGAGCTGTGCCCTCGGGAGTGGGGGCATGTTCCCCCTCACTAGCCTCCATGTGTGCTTAACTAAAGGCTGCTGGCCCTCTCCCCAGAGTTGCCTTAGGTGGCAGAACTGTGTTTGTGGAGACCCCATGAGTGGGGTGGGGGCTGTGATATTGCCCTCTCAGCCCCCAGGGCTGATGTGGGGGTTCAGGGACTTGTACCGGGTCTCTTGGGGCAGCCTGGCCACCCCTGGGCAGCCAGGGAGGTAGGAGGTTGGGGAGCTAGAGAGTCAGGTGGGAGGGACACAGCTGGTCCCCAGGCCGTGCTGGGGGCATCTTGGGCCCCAAGTAGGGCCTGCCAGGAGACAAGTAGCGGTGACAGCCACACCTCTGGCTTCCCAAGCCCTTGGCCATCCGTGTGGTGGCCTGGCTGGAGTGACAGGGAACCAAGGTCCAGAGGACCCAGCAGGCAGGGTGGAGAGCTGCAGCCGGAGCTGGAACTGGACCTGCCCCACCTTAGGGCCTCTTCTCTACCCACCCAGTGGGGTAGTCAAAGCCCAGGAAGGGGAAGTCCAGCTCACAGCTGATGGTACCTCAGCAAGCAGCCAGGTGACACTGAGCCTTCTGGCAGCCACTGCAAAGAAGGACATAGGATGGTTTTGGAACTCACTAAGGGGAAGGAAGCAGATGGACGCTCTGTGGAGACGGTTTTCCCTGGAGCTGGCTCTACAGGGACAGGTTGTGAGTCTTCTGCAGGGCCAGTTACTGCCATGGGGGTCACAAGTGTGGGCTCAGGACCTGGATTTGCATCCCCTGGACCTGCTCCTTTTTGGGGGTACAAACGTAGGCAAAGTAGGTCACTGTACTAGTTTTCTGTGGCTGTCGTAACAAATCAGCACAAACTGGGTGGCTTAAAACAACAGAAATTGATTCTCTCACAGTTCTGGAGGCTAGAAGTCTGCAATCAAGGCCGTGGCAGGCCATGCTCTCTGGAGGCGCTAGGGGAGAATCATTCTTTGCCTTTCCCTAGCTTCTCATGGTTGCTGGCAGTCCTTGGCTTGTGGCTGCATCACTCCAGTCTCTGCTTCCCTGGTCACATGGGCTTCTCCCCTGTGTCTGTGCATCTCTCTTCCCGTTGCCTTCTTATAAGGACACTGGTTATTGGATTTAGGGACCCCACAATCCAGTATGATATTTTAACTGATGACGTCTACGAAGACTGTATTTCCAAATGAGGTCACATTCAGAGCTCCCGGGTAGATATGAACTTGGGAGGACACTATTCAACCCACTACTACTAGTAGTTTCTGCAAACCTCAGTTTCCTCATTTGTAAAATGGGGAAAATCAAATGTCCATCTGGCAAATATCTTAGGATTAGACACAGCAAGGAAAGAGTCGGGCACACAGTGGTGTTGGACGTGTGCAAGCTCTTTTTACCATTGAATCTTCCGTAGCTTCGTACTGTGTCCACCCGGCCCCCCGACAGCCATCGTTCGTCCATTCACTGATGACCGTTGGGCCTTGCGGAGACTCAGACAGATACAGGAGGTGGACCAGCTACCGCACAGAGGTGGGGAGCTGTGATGGGGGCCCCCAGGCACTGTGGGAACTGAGGAAGTCACCTGACAGGGAGGCAGAGGAGTTCTTTCGGAGGAGGTGGCATTGAGGCTGGGGTCTGAAGGAGGAGCACTAGCATGCAGTCCCAGTGGGAGAGCGGCACGTCAACTGCACAGAGGAAGGGGCAGGGCCCCAGAACAGCAGGAATTTATCTGGAGGGCAAAGGGGGCCTTTGAAGAGTTTTTCGGTGGGGGAGGGACACGCTCAGATTTGCAGGCTGAGCACTGGGGCTGCAGTGGGGTAACTGGTGGCCTGGGGACCCATGAGGAGGAGTTGCCAGGTGAGAGTGGTGGCCCTTGAGGGGCTGGGGTCAGGTGCTGCGGAGACGGGGTGTGAAAGTGCAGCTGAATGGGGCCAGTGAGGAGGCAGGGGCGGCTGCTCAGGGCCAGACTCTGGCTAATGTGGCCGGTGGAGGTCTGGGGAGGGTCGTTGCTTAGCCCAGGTTTGGGCATGTCGACCTGAGGCGTGTGAAACATGAGCTGGCAGGATGTTTCAGCAGGACCCAGCTGGTGAGTCCAGCTTGAAGAGGTGAAGGAGGCCACGGAGCCAAGGAGACGCCAGGAAAGAAGTGGTGGGGTGGGGCTCCTGGAAGCCCGGGTGGGCCCAGCAGGGCATGCATGGAAAGTGTTGGGCAGTTTTGGCCTCCGTGAAACCACAGATCCGCTTAGCTCGTGCAAGGTCAGGGAGTTGGGGGCGGGCTTGGGTGGGGTAGACAGACGGGCTTGGGCATGCAACCCTGAGGCTGTGGAGACAAGGGTGCGTCAGCTCTCCCAGTGACCAGGCCAGGCGCAGGGGTGGGGCTGGGGCATGGACGAGACTCAGCCTTCCTCCCCTACTCCCCGGAGCTCCCAGACACCGGAGATAATTACAAGGTGATGTGATAAATGCTACCTGTGCAGGGTCTGTGGGCAGGGAGGACAGGGTGGTCAGGAGAGGGGCACTTATGAGTTCTAAGCTCTGAGCATCAGGCAGGGACAGAGGTGGCTGAAGGCCTGGGTGTCAGAGCCATGGAGGTACCGGGGCTCACTGCAGTCTGCGCATGGCTGTCTCAGTGAATCCCTCCAACAATTGTTTTAATTGTCCCTGTTCTCCAGATGGAAATCTGAGGGCAGGAGGAGAAGACCCTGGGACATCTGTGGCTGGGGTCAAAGTTGAACCTAGAGACTCTAGAGCCCATGCCCTTGGCCGTGCTGCCGTCCTGCCTCTGAGTTTGGGAGCTGGACTTGGTCCACCAGGTGCTGGATGTTCCCAGGTATTAACGAGCTGACATCTCCGGAGGCCCACGCACTTGGCCACGCTTCAGCCTCTGGCCTCGCATCAAAGGTGGGTGCTGAAATGGTGAACACTGCAAATGGCACCAGGGGGCGTTGGCCAGGCCCTGGGGCCACGGGGGCTCTGCCCGGCCTGCAGTTGTCCAGAGCTCACCTCCACCACCACGGAGCAATACCAGCCCCTTCACCAAGCTGGAGTCTTCCTTCTGTCCCTTCAGTGGGATGTGCATGGCTTTGAGAGGCTGTGGCCAGGTAGCCAAAGGGTCTGGGGTAGCCCCTGCTCCTCTGCTCTGTGGCCTCAAGACAGCGGGCAGGATGCGAGGCCAGGCGCACCTGAAGCAGGCCGACTCTCGCAGCCTGCAGAAGACATTCCAAGGAGGCAAATTGGAGCCTGAAGTTGGGAGGAACTTGCCAACCAATCATGGTCTCACTGTCTTTAGAGGTACTGAGCTCCCCATCAGGGCAGGTGTGCAAGCTGACCTTTCTGGGGTGCTAGAGATGGGAGATCAGAGACCAAACGTTTGAGATTCTGTGATCCTTAAGTTGATTAAGATGCTCCAATGCTTGGATTCCAAGTCACTTTTGTTTAGCCAGTTTACCAAATGTCTCTTTGGTGTAGATACCAGGGGACAGTGAATATCCTGGCTGATATCAGGTTTCCTGGCTCCCAGTGGGCCCTGAGACCCTCTCCTGGCAGTTCTGGAGGATGGGTCAGGTGCTGCTTGCATCAGGACCAGCCTGTCTGGCTCACTCACTGTGAGACTCACGACTGCATTTTGGGATGTTGTGTCTCTCCCAGCCGTGGCCCCCACAGGGCATAAGGCTCACTTGGCACTTCTTGGGCTCAGGCACAGGTGCTCCCAGGACCTGACAGCAGGGCGTTGCATGACTGAGGCTGCAGTGAGATGGCACTGCAAGAAGTGGTTTGTAGCGCCTTCCCCGTGTCATGGGTCACTGTCCTGCTGAGTGGCTTTGGGCAAGTCCCTGCCTCTCTCAGGCTGCGGTTTCCTGTGCCGGGAGCATCCTTCTTGCCCCGCCAGTGCCTTGTTTTCCCAGGCACAGAGATGGGGCAGACTGAGCCTGTCAGAACAGGAAGGGCCTTGGAGGCCACTACTGGCCCATTTCTCAGAGGGGAGATGGGCCAGGTGCCCAACCACCCCCACCCACTGGACCAGCACCTTGAGCCT
Source organism: Ceratotherium simum simum (assembly GCF_057802395.1). NCBI lineage: Eukaryota > Metazoa > Chordata > Mammalia > Perissodactyla > Rhinocerotidae > Ceratotherium > Ceratotherium simum. Next base: position 3,726,919 of record NC_141934.1, read on the forward strand.
CCTGTCTGGCCAAGGCCCCCGAGGCACTCTAGGTGGCTGGTGCCAGCACAGGAGGTGTGATTAGGAGATGAAAGACAATGGGATGGTGGGGTGGCGCCCTCCTTGCTGCCTTGGCAGCTGCCCCCAGCTGGAGGCCAGCCCGGCCCAGGAAATGTCCTAAAGGAACAAGGACACAGAGAGCCCAGCTCGACCAACCCCCAGCCAGCACCCCCATCAACACTCCCTTCTTCCCACAGCCCCTGCCCTCTGCCTGGCTCCCGGAACGGAACCAGCTGAGGAGCTAATGGTCACCCACCAGGATCTTAATGAGTGAGCCAAGGTTAATGGGTTACCCAGCCAGGTGATACATTCACCAGCCTCCTTGGGCTCTCAAAGTCCAGATGCACTGGCCTGGCCTTCGAGATCTGAGTTCAGCCACTTCCGTTTCTGGCTTTGATGCTTTAGGGTTCAGGAAGGGCCCAGGGAAGTCAAGACTCTCTCTTGTGCCCTCACTGCTCCCAGAGATGCCTCCAGTGCCTGGCCTCCAGGCTCAAGTGGTTCCCCCTGCCTGGCATGTCCTTGCCAATCCAGTCGCAGCTCTGCCCTGATTCCCAAACCCCCCTCACGGTGTCTGCCTCTTTCTCTGGGCCCTGGGCTCCTCCTCCTCCTTGGCTGACCATACTAGCCCATCTCCAATCCTGTGGGAGCTCCTTGAGAGAAGAATCTGGACAGGCCAGGATTGGATGGGGGGAGGCGATGAATAAGTGTATCAATGAGTGATGAATGATGAATGAATGAGTTTAAACCAGGGCCATGCTAGTGGTAGCAATTCTGCCATGTGTGGACCTCAGAGGCACAGGTAGGCGTGAGTCTGCCAGCCCTGTGGGGGCACCCGCTCCATCTCATTTGATGGGCTGGAGCAGGTGGGGGCATGAGCCGACAGCTCCATCCCCCGCCCCCACTGTCTTGTGTCCTCCATCAGCCTGCCTGCTCATGACCCCAGAAAGCTGGGGGATGAGGAAGGACTCCCCTGGGTCATGTGACTCCCTTCAGTCCAGGTGACCAGGGTCCTTGCAGCTATAGCCTATAGTCATGCTACTGCAGCCCGAGGGGCAAGGAGTGGGTATGTTTGGAGGGGTGTCCCCTACCCTGGAGTCATGGAGAGGGTCTTAGGCTCCTCGGGCCTGGTGGGGCCTCAGATGCTTGCATCCCACCCCACAAGGGGGCAGGCATCTGGCTGTGCCCAGCGCTGTGTGACCGCTCTCTGGACATCCTAAGTAGGGAGAGTCCACCTCCTCCTAGGGGACCCTTGGTCTGACTTGCTTGTCCCTGAAACCCAGCCTCATTCAGCCCCACTGAGGCCTGCAAAGCTCAGGTTTCTCATTCAGGGTTTGGGACCTCACTGGGCTCAGAGAGGCCCACAGCTGTCCCAGGTCACACAGCCCCAGGGTCAGGACCAGGAGCCAGCCATCTTTCCACCTGGAAAGGTTCCTGTGCCTTTAAAGCCTCTCCCCAGCCCAGGCCAGCAGGGGGAGGGAGGGGAGGAGCTGGGTCACAGCTGGGCACTGGGGACTCGGCTCTGTGCTGGAGATTAGCAAGAGGACCAACCCAGGAGCCAGGTAGGCCCTATGGGTGTCTGTCTGCACCACAGTGCTGTGTGACCCCAAGTGCAGCTTACCCTCTCTGAGCTGCTGGACATTGTAGGTGGGGGAAGCTCAGGGAGCTTCTGGAGGCCTGGGTTCCAGCCCCAGCTCTGCCAAGTGCTAGCCTGCTCTGAAGGAATCTCTCTTCTGCTCGAGACTCAGTTTATGCACCTGTGTAATGGGAGTGAGCTGCCCTTCAGGGTGACGGGGGTGGGGCTCATGTGGATGGATCCTGCAGAGAGGTTGCACAGATGGGCAGAGTCTTAGGTTCTTTGTTTTTTGTCTGGTAAGTGGGTTTGAGGCTGCCTTCTGGCTCACTCTGCCACAGGTGTGGGATGGGTGGAGGAGGACCGGGTGGAGCCGCCTGACTTCTCTGAAGAAGCTACAGCACCCAGAGGTGGACTTCTTGGATGTAAGAGGAAGGAGTGCAGCATGGAGAAACTGAGGCCCAGGTGGATCTGGGAGCCTAGGCTGGGGAGAGTTGCTGGGGCGTCAGGTCTGGAGTGGAGCTGGAGCTGTGATGGGGGCTATGGCGCTGTGTCCTCAGGCCATGCTTGCCGCTCTGGCGTTCTGGTTGTGGCTGTGGTGGGGCTGGAGCAGGGTTGGTTGTGCAAGGAGTCATTGCACAACTCTAGGGGCCGCCTGCCACCCTGTGGTCATCGCAGGCATGTATGGCTATTTTGAAACGTTTCCGGCAGGTAGTGGTTATCAAGTCTTGGTCCTTTTTCTAATTTTCAACCCTATGCCACCAAGGTAGGCAGTGAGGGAGACAAATCTCAACTCTGGGTCTGGGTATTGGTAAGCTTCCCATCCAGGGGTGTGGGCAGGGTGCGGAGAGCTGTGTTCTCATGCCCAGGGGAGTGACTCCTCGCTGTGGGCTGCCAGTGATAGGGCCGGAGTGGGTCCCAGGCTCACCTGCCGGTCCATGTGCCTCCTGGGGCCAGCTGACCTTGGCTCAGTTGCTTCTACCTAAGCCTCCGTTTCCTGTCTGTGAATGGGTTTGGGGCTGGGCCCGGGTTTCACCCCTGTGGCTCTGGGGCAGTGGTGACACAGCTGACAGCTGGGTTGGAGGATTAATAGAGAAACTCCAGGCTGGCTGCTCTGTCATTGCCTTCTCATACTCCCCTCTCTGCTGCATCCTGGGAGCCTGCTCCACTGGCCCTAAATTCAGCTTAGGGGTGTGTGTGTTGGGAGGGGGTGGTGCTGATGGCAGAGTCAGTATCTCTGGTGCGTGAGGCTTGCACATTCCTGGGGACAGGGAGCTCACCATCTTTTGTGCGTAGGACAGGAGCCGTGGGGTCTGGAGAAGACCTCCAGCCCCACTCCTGCAGCCTTTCCTGGAGTGACCTTTGCTGGGCAGACCCACTACCCCCAGGTCCCCTCTCTGCATATAGGGGGTTGGGGGCTGACCGGGACAGAATGTGACCCACTCAACATGTGAGGAAGGGCCTTCTTTGTTCTGTATGTCATGCCTCTCTGTTGACAGGGCCTTTGATGAGACACCTTCCCTCCTGTCTCCTCTCCCTGGAACTTGCAGCTGCTTCTAGACTTCGCTCGTGTCCCATCACAGGCAGCTCTCTGTCTTCTAACTTGTCCCTGCCCCAATTTTTCCTGTTGGGGTCACCTGTGGAGTCTGGGCCATGCTCTGACCACTCAGACAGTCCTCCAGTCCTCATGCTGCTGCTGATACCGCTGTGTCTCTTGCCATCCCAGGCAGGGAGAAAACGGCAGAGCAGGCTCAGGCTAGGGACAGAGCCCTGTGGCTCTCCACTGCAGACCCCTCCCAGCCGACTGCCCTGCCAAGCAGCCACTCAGGCAGGCCCAAATCCCCTGCCAGTCCCTGGCTCCTGCGCTGTTCATCTTCCCAGTCACCTTGGTCTGCAGGGGTATCGAGGGGCAATGTCCAGGGAGAGAGCTCCATCATAGCACCCCCATACTGGGGCCATTTAGGATTTCATAGGAGTGCGTTTGGTGGGTTTCATCCTAAGCCTGCTCAAGGGCAGTGGGCGACAGGACAACGCCTGTCCCGGATGCATGACCCAGGGCGGGCAGCAATATCTGGTCAGCCTCTATGTCTCCTTCTATCTATCAGATAGTGCGGCGTTGCAGGGTGGTTGTGGATTAGGGGTCACGGATGGGGGCTGCAGGGTCTCCCGGGCGGCCTAGACAGAGCTGGCCAGGGAGAAGCAGAGGGAGCCATGATCAGGAGAGATTCCTTGTCCTTGGCAGATAAAAGGCCAAGGGAGAGCGGGGAACAGTGTCTAAGTTCCCTTGGGCTGGGCCTGCAGCTGCTCCTGACTTGAGGCCTCCTTGGTGGGCTGGTCAGGGCTGCAGCAACTTGGGGGCAGATCCAGGGTGGCCAGGCCTGCACTGCTGGGCTGTGTGACTTTGGACCAGCTCTGGCCCTCTCTGGGCCCTGCCTTTCCAGGCTGTTCAGGTGGTTCCTTGGGCCTGGGGAGCTAATGTTCCTGGATAGGCGGTGGAACCAGTCTGGATGCAAGGTCCCAGGCTGTGTTCCAGCGAAGCATCTTTGGCATCTGGCTGTGGGGTGAGGTGAGGCCACTCAGATCCGGATTCTGGTCTGGTGCTCTTGTCTCCCCTGCTCCACTGCCTCAGGAGCTATCTCCGGGACACTGCCTGACCCTGGGATTCAGATGCTCTGAACAGGAACAGGGCAAGCTAGTGAGGACCTAGCCTGGGGCTCGCCTGGCGGGGCTTGCTGGCGGACTCCACTCTTTGGAGGGAACTGAGTCCGGGAGAGGGGTCCCACCTGCCTCTGTCAGCACACCTCTCCTTTCCCGTTGGGGCCACACCCCTTGCCTGCTGCCACTGCCCTGGAGACCCCAAGGGTCACTGCTGTCATGGCACCTCCCACCTCCTGCCCAGGGCCCTCCCAGGGCTGCGTGAACTTTAGTCACCTGGTGACAGGCCGAGTCACGGCACCTCCATGCTGCCATGACGTCAGCCTCTGGCCGGCCTCCCTGCCAGACTGGACCTGTCCTAGAGGACTGCCTGCTCCCTACCCTCCTCAGACACCCCCTGCAGGCCTCTCACCCCCCTGGGACTAGGTGAGCACGTGAGTTCCTCCTGCCCCTTTCTTGCCTCTGCTCTTCCTTGGAGGTCCCCACCCCCAGATCCCAGTCCTAGTTCTGAGGCCCCCTGAGGAGCTCTGCAGGGGCCGCAGGCGTGGCTCTGGGGCGGCTCCTCAGAGTGGGGGGCCCAGCCGGCACTGTGGCTGAGACTTTCCCAGGCAGACAAATCTGCCTCTTCCTCCCCGGCCAGTGCCCCAGCCCAGAGCTGTCTTCTGAGGAACAGGGGCTCTCCTGGGCCCCTGCTACCCGCCGGTCTCAGGTAAGCCCACCAGGGTCATGAGGAGTGGGGGCCGGGGTTGGAGGCCAAGTGCTGAGCCCTACCCATTCTCTGGCCTCGGTTTCCCCTCTTGACACTGATTTGGGTGAGAGCCAGGCCTCTGGGCTTGGACATTGTTTTAGTGAGTCTTTGAGAAAAACTGTGCGGTGGGGGGGTGGGAAATGGAAGCCCAGTCTCCCAGCAGGGTGTCTTCCGCAGGGCTGGGGACGTCTGCCTGCGGGGGGCTGGGCCAGGCCTCCATGCTGCCCTGCCCAGGGCGGAGGGGATGAGGGTCAGTGCTGCCCACCCCCTCCTCACTCTTCCTGGCCTTGCCGGGTGCCCCCTGCCCCTCGGAGAGCCCACTTGGGCCCTTGGGTGGATGGATGGACAGACAGATGGATGGACAGGGTGGGCTGGAGCCCAGACCTCAGGAGGTCATGGCTGGCTTACCCCAGGGGCCTAAGGGAAGAGAAGAGGGCCCTGAAGAGGGGATCAGCAGACAGCCCCAAGCCTGGGAGAAATGAGACCATGCCCCCAAGGTGCTGGTGTGCCCTTGCCCAGTGGACAGGACTGTGGTGGCTCCTTGGCAAATGTGGCTGCGTCTATGCTGGGGAGGAGGTCACTGGCCCCCATCCTGTCTGCCCCGCCCCCCACTGCATGTGACGGGAAAGTTCTGTGTCCGGAACAGACGCCATATGTTACCAGCCCGGCTCCTGTGGTCCCTCAGATCTCCCAGCATAGCTGTGTCCATCAGGAACTCTTAACCTTGACCCAGCCTCCCTGCCAGGGCCCAGGGTGTGCCCCGAGGGCTGTCAGGCCTGGCAGGGGATGGAGGGCACGGACTGTCCCCAGGGGCAGTGGTGGGGGGCAGGGCCTGGTTGGCACCTCGGAGGGAGCCTTCTGTCTGCTTTTCGGAGGACTGAAGAGCAGGCGATGCCATGCTGGCGGGAGGGAGAGCAGGGAGGGGGCTGTGCAGGAGTCCAGCGGGAAATGGTGGTGCCTGGATTCTGTCAAGGTGGTCAAGGGGGAGAGGAGGGGCTGGCTTGGATCCTACTGGAGACGTGGGGTAGTGGTCTGCTGCATGATCACCTGCTGAGCCCAGGAGGAGAAAGCCCTTCCATGTTGGCATCTGTGTGCCCCCCACATGTGGGTGGGACTCCATTCCTAGCCCATTTCTGGGACACCGTGTCTGGCCCCTGGAGTTCAGACACTCTGAAAAGGGACAGAGGGAGCCAGAAAGGTCCCAGCCGGGGCTCACCAGCAGACATCTGCCTTTTGGAGGGTACTGAGTCTGGGAGAGGGGGACCCCTGCTTCTGCCACACACCTCTCCTCCCTGTTGGGGTCATACCCCTCGCCTGCTGCCACCGCCACAGGGACCCCAAGGGTCACTGCTGTCCTTCCCTGCACATCCTGGAAGGAAGTCAACAGGGAAATAAACAGCGAGCAAGAGGCTGACCAGCTTCCCTCTGCCACGCGCAGGCCTCCAGGGCGTTCCCCGGCATGGCCCAGTGTAGTCAGCAATTTCCTAGCACTTCATACCTTCCAATCTACTTAATCTTCGCAACACCCCCGAGCGGGGCGCCTCTGACACTCCCACTGGACAGACGGTCAGTGACTTGCCCGAGGCCCCACAGCAAGCAGGGAGGGGTGAGTCCAGGCCCAGACGGAGCAGGCTGGCTCCTCTCCACGCTGCACACACATGGGCTTCACCCCTTCGTCACATGATATGCTTGCCACCGAAGCCCGGCCTTGTGCAGGAGTGCCCCCGCTGTTCCTTCCTTGCTCTGTGCAGACCCTCTTGGTTGTGCCTGGGAGAAAGGCTGGGAGAATGCATACCAACATGTGAGTGGCTGACGGCCTCCTCTTCATCTCCAGAGTTCATCTGGAGGAAGAGAAACCTCACAGAGCTCCCCAGGGAGAGCCGGGCCCAGCCGGCTTCAGGGACACCCTCTGGATTTTCAGGAGAACGAGGAGGCTGCGTGGTCGGGGCATCTCTCTGGAGCAGATTCTGTGGCCACAGTCTCCTGCAGAACGTGAGGGAGACCCCAGTTATTTCACTGGCCGTTTCAGCGAAACTCTCCCAGCTGTCGTGGCCACCTCCCCAGGCAAGGCTCGGGCTCCCATCTGCTGAGGAAGGTACGCCCCTGCCCCGTGGCGGCTGATGTGACGATTTCAGGAGGAGACTGCCCCCTCTTGAGGGCACCATGGAGGCTGAATCCCACACTCTGTGGCAGGCCACTCTGGGGGACCCATGTACAGTGCTGGGCTCTGGGCTGAGGTGGGGGACACAGAAGGACTCAGGCCAAGCTTGCCCCTCATGGCGCTCCTTGCTTGGCAGTAGAGGGCTCAGCCACTGTAGAAGACAGGCAAGGCTTCTGCAGGGACGTACGAAATCTGGGGGCTCCTGGGAGGGATCCCTGCTGGAGATGGGGTCCTTACCAGGATAGGGCCAGAGGATAAGCAGGGAGGATTGAGGAGGGCAGAGATGGGGCGAGGAGCTTCTGGCGGAGGGAATGGCCTGTACAAAGGCCGGAAGGTTGGACAGGCCGCATGTGTTCTGGGCTGGAAGGAGACACGGACAGATTTCTGAGGCTTGACTTTGGGCTGTGCCCTATGGGGGTAGGGGTCAGGATGTGCCCAAGGCCAGGCTGGTGGCGGTCACCTGCTCCCGCCTTGTGCCCACAGAGCCATGAGGAAGCGGTACATGGTGCTGGCCCTGCTGGCTGCTGTGGCCCTGGTGCTCCTCATCATCGGCCTCTGCCTCTGGCTGCCCTCCTCCGGGCAACTCACCCATGTGTACTCCAGGGCAGCCGTGGCCGCGGACGCCAAGCAGTGCTCGGAGATCGGGAGGTGAGTGGGGACACAGGCCCTGGAGGACAGCCACCATAAGACGACCTGGGCCGTACTTCTGCCCCTCTGTGACTCAGTTTCCCCACCTATAAACAGGCTGTCTGGACAAGAGGTGTCCTTTCCTTGGACCTTCTCATCAGCCTCTGGTCAGTGGACAAGGGGACACTGACCGTGAGAGCAGGGTGCAGGTCTCCCCGTCCCCAGCTGGACCCCTTTTCTCAGTTCTAAAGGTGTCATCTCTTTGGATAACCTTTGCTGTTTGATGCTGTTTTAGACTCCTATCTCATATTATATACAAAGATCAGTTCCCACTTCAAGACTTAAACAGAAAAAATGTTATTAATAAAAAGTAACAATTGTTTTTTCAATTATAAAAGTCATGTACATCTGTTTGCTTGAGAACAAGGAAAATATAAGCCCATCAGTTTGAGAGTTACATTTAAAAAACAAAAACTCCTGAGAACTCCTCTTCCATCCTCCTGTGGACAGGGTGTGCATGTGGGGTGGGGACCCCACAGATTCTCACTTCCCCCCACATGCCATGGGCAGGGATGTGCTGCAGGAGGGTGGCTCAGCGGTGGACGCTGCCATCGCGGCCCTGCTGTGCGTGGGGCTCATGAACGCCCACAGCATGGGCATTGGGGGCGGCCTGTTCTTCACCATCTACGACAGCACCACACGTGAGTGCCCACAGGGAGCGGGAAGGGAACGGCCGGGGTGGGTCGTCCAGGGCTGGACTTGGGCTGGGGGCAAGCACAGCTGGGTGGGCCCTGGGCTCCTGCAGGGGGAGGGGTTGGTGTTGATCTGGCCTGCCCACCTCTTCTCCTTCCAGAAAAAGCTGAGATCATCAATGCCCGAGAGGTGGCCCCTGGGCTGGCCTACGCCAGCATGTTCAACAGCTCGCAGCAGTCACAGGAAGGTGAGGTATAAGCTCAGGGCATGGATGCAGAGCTGGGATGGGCCCCTGGGAAGGCATGAGCACACCCCTGTCCGCGGCCAGGGACAGCTCTGGCAGTTGCTGATGCCCACTCCTCCCATCCCTTCCTGACCCCATAACACCCTCCCATAATGAATGGTCAAGACCATCATCATGGAGAATAAAGGGATGGACCTTCTGTTATTTCTGCTCAGGCCCCTCCAGGGCCACCTAGTGCTAGTAATTATTACAACAGCTTGCACGTACTGGGGTCACTGGGACCAGCCCTCTGCTCAGCCCTTTTCACCAATGAGCCACTTGAATCCTCCCTGTATCCTTGATGGCAGGAGCACTGTGTTGATTCCTGTTTTATAGGTGGGGACGCTGAGGCCTAGAAAGGTCATGCAAACCAGCTGATATCACACAGCTGGACGGTGTTGAAGCTGGGATTGAACCCAGGCTGTCTAAACAGACATTCAAGTCATTCATTCATTTGTTCATTTGTGGGATAGCTCTCTGGAGTACGGGGCAGAGTCTCTCTTTTCTAACCTGGCCTTTAGCAGAGAGGAGGCTCCCAGCTCCCCAGGCAGCTGAAGGAAAGCCAGTGGCCACTAGGGGGCGCTGCTCCAAGGACCCCCCCCCCAAATGGATGGCAGGATAAGAGGTTGGAGGGGAGCAGGGGCCGGGCGCAGAGGCCATAGCAGGTCTGATCCCCCACTGTGGGCTCTGCCCTTCAGGCCAGGGCTCTGGGTGGGGCCCTGTGAGCAGCCCCTTTGGAGTCTGCTCCAACCTACAGAGTCTATGAATTTTTATACTTGCTGGGGAACTCAGAATGTGTAGAAATGAAATCACTCAGAGCGTGAGATTGCTGGAATCTTATACACTTAGCATCTTACGAATGCTTGGAATTCATTTATTTAACTAGGACTTATTAGGCACCTTCTACAGTGTCAGGGGCTGTTCCCCAAGCTGAGGTACAAAATAAAGGCAACAGATGAAATCCGGGGACCGGTCAGGCTGACATTCTGGGTGGAGAAGAGAGAGGCTGAGCAGACACGAGTGCCGCATGCTGCCGGGAAGGCAGAGGCGGGAAGGGCTGGAGAGCATGCGGGTTTACCAAGGGTGGCCTGGGCAGGGAGGGGCGCCTGAGCAAAGACCCAGAGGCAGGGGTGGGGTGGGGGGAGCCGTGCAGGTATCTGGGGGAAGAGCGAGTGACCCAGGCAGGAAGGGCAGGGACAGAGTTCTGTGGGAGCCAGTGAGGCTGCGATGAGTGACCTGGGGTCGGATGGAATGGCCCAGGTCATGTCGGACCTTGTGGGTCATCATGGTGTGGGTCATCATCTTTCTTGTCTGAAAGAGGTAGTGGGGTCCCCTGGAGTGTTTGAGTGGGAGGGATGCACCTGGCCTATGTCTGGCAGGACACCTTGGGCTGTTGCAGAAGGGTCAGGGAGAAAGCCGCCTGCCTGTCAGGTCATCTGTCAGGAGAGTGGTGGTGGGTGGCTGGTTCCTAACTCATTTGGAAGGTGGAGCCTCGGATTTGCTTATGGTTTGGGTGTGACACAAGTGCTGGGGGCCCTGGATGACCCCCGGGTTTTAGGTGTGCACCTAGAAGGACAGGGTGGCCCCTAACAGAGACCAGCAAGACTGCGGGAGGGTGGGTTTGGGTGACAGTCAGGAGTTGGGTTTTAGGTGTGTTAAGCTTGGGATGCCTTTCTCAAGTGGGTGGGTGCATCCTCAGATCTGGCCAACAGGGGAGCAGGCCAGGCCAGAGGGTAAATTTGGAAGTCTTCAGCACATAAATGGAACCTGAAGCTCTGATCTGGAGGAGGTCACCAAGAGAGTGAGTGTGGACAGAGGAGAGGAGACATGAGGAGAGCCAGGTGGGTGTGACATAGAGGTGACCTGGGAGGAGAGAGTGTTGGGTCAGGTAAGATGAAGTTGAGAGGGATCCTGGCCTGGAGGCGTGGGGGTCACTGGTGACCTTGGCGAGCAGAGTGGTACGAGAGCTTGATTGGCCTGAGGCCAGGGCAGCGTTTATTTAAGATGGGAGGAGTTGTGTGCTGGGTGTCAGACCTTCTGAGACGTGCAGATGTGCAGCAATCATAACAACCTGGCTCTCAGAACCTCGTGCCTGACTTTGGGGCGGAAGAGGCAGCTCCTGAGCCTTAGCTGCCAAGCCTGGGAGCAGCCAAAACGGCCCCGGTCATCTCAGGGGAGAAAAACAGGAGGGTGCCTGGGAGCGGGGGCTGTGGGGAATCAGGCCCAGGGGTCTGTTTCCAGAGGAGTCATGGGCTCCTTGAAGGTGAGAGCTGGAAGACAAAACTTTTTATTGTCAGATGGGGAAACTGATGCCCAGAGAGGGGATAGGGCTGGTATTTGAGGTTCTGGGACAGTAGAAAGGAGGAAGGGGGGCCCTTGCCTTGGGACCAGCCCAGCGTTGAGAGTGGCCTGGCCTGCACTGGGGACTTGGGCAGGTTCTGGTGGAGCCCTTGAGTCTTATGGGATGAGAGGCCTTGGGCCTGGGAGGCTCAAACTCAGAGATGGTAGAGGTCGAGTTTCCCCACAGTCTCGTTGTGCAACTGTGAGCCTGGCACGGGATTTCAGACATGGTGGCACCTGCAGACACAGATGTCTGGTCCTGGGACAGCAGAACCCAGCGCGCACTCCCGCCTTTGCCTCCTGTGCCCGTGTCAGACATCCCCAGCTGATCCGCTCTCCTGCCTGCGGAGTCCAGATGTGACCTCAAAACTCCTTTTCTTTCCTGAGTCTTCTTGGTCCCATCTGGGGACTGTGCCTGGGGTGCTGCCCGAGACAGCATCCCTCCTGATATCCCCTGCCTGGAGCCACTAACCATGTCCCTCTCCCTCTGCAGGGGGGCTGTCAGTGGCGGTTCCTGGTGAGATCCGAGGCTATGAGCTGGCGCACCAGCGGCACGGGAGGCTGCCCTGGGCCCGCCTCTTCCAGCCTAGCATCCAGCTGGCCCGCCAGGGCTTCCCTGTGGGAAGGGCCTTGGCAGCAGCCCTGGAGAGAAATCAGGCTGCCATTGAGCGGCACCCCACGCTGTGGTAAGTCTGTGGGCGCCGGCCTGCCCTGGGGCACAGGCTGGGCAGATGCGGCCGAGGTCCCTGCAGGCCATGAGTGGCTGGCGGAGCGCTTTCAGGAACCTGTGCTGATAGAGACGGGCTGAGAAGACACAAACCCCTTCCCACCTGTGTGGGGACACATTCTGAGCCTGGTGCATGGGGTCCTGGCTTGTGTGTCCTGTGTGGCAGGGGACTCTAGAAGGCATGGGCTGGACACCGGGAAGATGAGCCATGAGTGACAGGGCCATTCACCTGTGGACAGGTGCCAAGTGCCCCTTGTTCTCATCTCCTTGTATTGGGGGGTGGGTGGAGGTGGTCTGGCTGAGCCCGCCCCACCTGTCTGCCTCACGGGAGCCCCTTTGCCCCAGCGAGGTGTTCTGCCGGAATGGGAAGGTGCTGCAGGAGGGGGACACAGTGACTATGTCGAAGCTGGCTGACACATACGAGACGCTGGCCTTTGAGGGTGCCAAGGCCTTCTACAACGGGAGCCTCACAGCCCAGATTGTCAAGGACATCCAGGAGACTGGTGAGCAGGTGACCCCGGGGGCCTGGGAGGAGGTCCTCCAGTCCTGCCTGGGCTGGGCACCGCGCCCTGAGGAAGCACCTGGCAGAGGAGGGTCATAGCTATGTTGCAGTCAGTGACAGGCCACATGGATCCACAGCTCCTGGTTAGTTCAAAGCCGAGAGAGACCGTGCAGGAGACAAAGACCCCGGAAGGTAAATTCAGGCATAGGCAGGAGCTGGGGCTGGGGAAGCACTAAAGTGCAGACCTGGGAGGACTTCCTGGAGGAGGTGATGCTTAAGCTACAGATGAGGTTGGACTTTGTAGGCAGAGAGAGGAAGGGCATTCCTGGCAGAGGGAACAAGCTAAGGCCCGGAGAGAGGGTTTTAATTCTCTGGGAGAGTCACAGGGGATGAGGGTGGACTTGGTGAGGAGGCATTGGAGGGGCTGCATGCAGAGTCCTGCGGTCGAGATGTTGTGGGACAGATTCTGATGGATTCGGGCCTGAGAGCCCAATGCTGTCTCTCCATCCCCGAGCTGAGGCCTGCTTCATATGTTATTTTTTGTCGATGTATCAGGGAGGAGGGTGATCAGCACATTGACGCCAGAAATTAGCCTGTAAATACCTCGTCTGTCTGGAGCTGTTTCCCAGGAGAATTACGAGCCTCCCTCCACCCACCCATTAGTCACGGGAGGAGGGGGCTGAGAGGGGGGAGATGGAAGCAGATATTTTCCACTTAGAGAAGACCCTCTGGCCACCAAGAGGGATGGCAAACTGGGATGCCAGCAGGGCAAGCAGGTTGAGGGTGGCTGACCCGGGCCTGGCCGTGGGGACATGGCACTGTCGGGGAGGACAGAGAGGCTGGGGGGCCAGTGGGGAGGCAGAGGGGTGGGTCCTTCCAGGATGGGCAGGGCTCTCAGCTTGATGGCCGTGGCCCCCCAGTAGTGCAGCCCCATCCCCGCGTCCACCCTCCCTGCCCCCCCCACTGAGTTGCTGTCCCACTGCAGGGGGCATTGTGACAGCCGAGGACCTGAACAACTACCGTGCAGAGCTGATCGAGGACCCACTGAGCATCAGCCTTGGGGACGCCCAGCTCTATATGCCCAGCGCCCCGCTCAGTGGGCCCGTGCTGGCCCTCATCCTCAACATCCTCAAAGGTGAGCTGTCCCGCCGTGGCCCTGCAGGGGGCAGTGCGGAGTGAGGGGCGGCGCTTGGGGGCTGGAGGAGGAGTGGTTGGGAGGGAGAGAGGTGCGAGCGGTGTCCCTGGGGGTGAGATCAGCCTTTGCACAAGTTCAGGGGTGAGGATCTGGCCTGCCCCAGGCACCCAGTGCTGGAAGTTCACGGCCAGGGGCAGGTCCAGAGAGCACTTCTGGTAAATCTAAGCCCTCATCTGCGACCGCGTGGACTGGATAGCCTTCTGGCTGGACATGTGACGCCCAGGCCCTTGCCTTGTTCCACCCTTACCTGCCTCCTAAGTGGCCACTGCTGTTGATTGTTAAATGTCACCCTTCTCAAGGTGGGCCAGGGTTCAGGGAGGTGTGAGCCCACCCCAGGGCACCCAGCTGTCTTGGCCGAGCTGGGATGTCCCAAGGGCCCTGGGGCTGCCAACGTGCACCCGGCTCTGTCCAACCAGGGTACAACTTCTCCCCGGAGAGCGTGGAGACACCTGAGAAGAAGGGCCTGACCTATCACCGCATCGTGGAGGCCTTCCGGTTCGCCTATGCCAAGAGGACCCTGCTTGGGGACCCCAAGTTCGTTGATGTGACTGAGGTGAGGAGCAGCGGCTGGCCCCAGATGGGTAGGGGGCCTGCCATGGAGGTGCCGGGAGAGCTCCCTAGGGCCACCCCAGCCTCATGCATGCTTTATTAATCCATTCCCACCACCAACTTTGGTGTCAGTCCTACTATGTGCTTGGATGGACTGGTGACCCCGAGTCCTGGCCTCTGCCTCATTTTACTCACAGAGTGACAGACTTGGTAATGAGTTATTAGTGCCCCCACCCCTGCTCAGGTCACACTCCCACCTCAGGGCCTTTGCACATGCTGTGCATTTGGCCTAGAGGGTTCTGGAGTTGTCGGTGCTGAGGTGAGGAACACACGGGGGGATGTGGCAGCCCTCAGGAGTGATGAGGAAGATGGATGAGGGGGAGAGGCCCAGCATTCCAGGGAGGCAGAGGCCTCAGCCACCTGCCCCCTGGTCACACCCAGGAGCTAACGCTTCCCAGATCCCCACCCAGGCCCTGCACCGCCCAATCCACTCACTGCCAGGTGCCCCAGCTCCAGCATGGGCCCCCACTGCGACCCCCATCACGTCCCTCCTTACCTACATGGATCCCCACATCCTGGGGTAGACCTGCAGAGGCCCCACACTGATCTGTGCCTCCCAAGCGGGGCCTCAGCTGTCCAGCAGCCCCTCTGCCCTCCAGGGTCTCTTCTACCTGAAGACAATTTTGTACCCACTACTCGTCACTGCAGCCAGTGATCTGGTGTCTCGTGTCCCTGAAGTGACAAAAGCCACTGCCCTGCACCCACTCTGTCCTCCCTCCCGGCTCGGGCCAGCCCTTCTGTTCACCCCTCACTGACTCGGCACACCCTTCCTACAACGCCGCTCTGCCTCCTGGGTTACCATTCTGCCCTTTTGGATGGGTCATTCCCAAGAGAGGTGCATGCTGCTGTCGCTCCAGAACCCTCCAGCTGCTGCCCCATTCCTCGGCTCACCCTCAGAGCAAACTTGGCTGGCTCCGTCCTCTCTGGAGCCCCTCCTTTCGGGCTCTGCCCTTCCTCACTCCACACCCACGCCGCCAGATCCCCCCGCCCCCACATCCAGCCTCAGTTTCCCCTTCGGGCCCCTCTCAGCAGCATCTCACACAATTCGCTACCTCCTCCTTCTTGCCTCAACTTTGTGTTTTGTGAAGTTGTGGACATTTTGCCACATTTCCTTCCTCTCCCCTGTCTCGCTCCATCTCTCTCTCCATCTCCATGTTGTCCCCTGAGTCAGGGGACAGTAAGTCACAGATACAGTACTTCAGATTGTATCTCCTAAGAGTGAGGACTTCCACACACTGACATCGAGGCCACATGACCTTCAGACGCCTGCGTTGGAGTGTCCCCAAGGGTCCCGGTGTCTTTTAGGACCAGCGCCCACAGAGCTCACACCTTACAGTTGCTGTTAGGAATCTCCAGGCTCCTAACCTACAAGAGGCCCGCCAGCTGTTGTGTTGGTTTTTAAAGCCCAGGGCTGTTGTCTCCAGAATGTCTCACATCCTGGACTTCACTTTCTGTTTCCTTGGAAGTAGATTCAGGCAGAACGTTTTCGCTTTGGATTAGTCAGTTAATCCGTGGGGTGTTGCTGGAAACTTCTGGAGGCATTTCCTTTGCTCGGCCCCCGAGGCTCTTCCTCGCTGGTGCCTCCCTCCTCTCCTCTCTCTCTGCCTGTCCTCTCCTCTGTCTGCCCTCGCCTCCCTGGGGACCCTGTCCAGGCTATGGCTTTAAGCAGCCACCCGAGGCCGGCATCTCCGCGTCTATCCCTCAGCCCACCCGTGCCTGTGAACTCCACACACATGGGTCCCCCACCCACCTGAGCCAGCTCTTTGGTGTCCAAAGGGCACCTGTCCAGATTCAAGTTCCCGACTGTCCCCAGCACTGCCTGTTCCGCAATTTCACCTCCCCAGTTAACAGCCACTCTGGACTGAAGACTCCGGGACCATCCACTCCTCTTTCTCTCCTACCTGGGCAAGCCACCATCATCTCTCCCCTGGTCAAGGTCATAACCTCCCAACTGGGTTCCACTCTATTCCCCACACGGCCACCAGAAGCATCCTGTGAAAACACCCACTGGCCTGCTCACACCTCTGCCCCAAGCCCGTGTGGTTCAGAGCAAAAGCCAAAGTCTTTATGGGGCCTATGAGGACCTATGGGAGTGGCCCTTCCAGCATCTTCAACCTCCTCTCTTCCTAACCCCATTCACTGCCTGCCTGTCCTCACAGGCCTGCCTCAGGGCCTTTGCATTTGCCATCCAGGTCTCATTCAGGGCTCACTTCAGATGTCATCTCCTCTGAGAAGCCCTCCCTGACCATTTCACCCTCATCTGTCCCTCTCCATCCCCCTTAGCTGGCTTGTTCTTTCCAGCACATCCCTGCCTGCCTTTGTCTTCTCTGATGTGAGGGCGGGGAACTGTGTTGGTTCCCTGTGGATCCCCCCGTGTTGGGCACACACTATAAGCTCACTGAATGAATGAATGATTGAATGCAGCGAGAGTGAGGCTTGAGGGACAGAGAGACAGACATTCAGAGTTGCTGGAGTGCAACAGAGACAGGGGGTGAGAGAGGGGGTCAGATGGGCCACGTGAGATTTAGGGTATAGGAGAGTTGTGGTCAGAGCCGTGACTGGGGGCTTCCTGAGAGCTGCTCGCACAAGCCTGTGCCCCCTCCCTGCACCCCCACCTCCTCAGGCCAGCTCTGGGGTCTTGGCAGGTGATCCACAACATGAGCTCCGAGTTCTTTGCCGCCCAGCTCCGGGCCCGGATCTCTGACGACACCACTCACCCGACCTCCTACTACGAGCCTGAGTTCTACGCACCGGACGACGGGGGTACCGCCCACCTGTCCGTGGTCGCGGAGGACGGCAGTGCCGTGTCGGCCACCAGCACCATCAACCTCTAGTAGGGGCTGCCAGGTGGCCTGGGTGGGCCAAGGGCTGCCTGCCTGTCCTAGAAGGGGGCTCCATCAACCCCTTTCGTGATGGGAAACTGAGGCCCCACCTTAGTAGAGCGCTTGCCCCGAGCTTATCATGGGGGTCAAGTTGGAGCTTTGGTGGGTGGGTGGGGGCCAGGCGGTCAAAGCTGACTGACCCAGCCTGTCTGTAGCTTCGGTTCCAAGGTGCAATCACTGGTCAGCGGGATCCTGTTCAATGACGAGATGGATGATTTCAGCTCCCCCAACATCATCAACGAGTTTGGGGTGCCCCCCTCACCGGCCAACTTCATCGAGCCAGGTGTGGGGTGGGGGGCTTGGGAGGGGTGGGGGCTGGTGTCTCGGGCAGGCAGCTGACCATCATCTCTGTCCTTTTTTGCCCGCCTGCCGGCCACAGGGAAGCAGCCACTCTCATCCATGTGCCCGGCGATCATTGTAGGCCGGGATGGCCAGGTCCGCATGGTGGTGGGTGCTGCTGGGGGCACGCAGATCACCACGGCCACTGCGCTGGTATGTGCCACCCTTCTGTCCCCCCAGCCCCTGCCCCAGGCCATGCTGACCCCATCCCCACCACCACCCCTAGGCCATTATCCACAGCCTGTGGTTCGGCTATGACGTGAAGCGGGCAGTGGAAGAGCCCCGGCTGCACAACCAGCTTCTGCCCAACACCACAACGCTGGAAAAGGACATTGATGAGGTGGGGCGGGTGGGGAAACCAAGTCACAGTGGGGGGCCACAAGGTGTCCTGGGATGGGGGCCTGGATTTCCTGAGTCATCACAGAGTAGACGATGGCTGGTGTCCTCTGCCTGGGATAGATGACCCTTGTGCCCGTGGCCTGGGCCATCTTGAGTTCCCCTGGAGTGAGAGCCAGGCCATCTGCTCGAAGAGACTCAATAGGCCCAGCTGCCCCCAACTTGCTCTTTCTGGTCACTTGGCCGGAAATGGCACTGTCTGGGTCTGTGAAGCCCATGACCACACAGGTGTGGTTCAGATGGCATCTGGGGCCCCACTGAGGCCTCTCTCTCCCCTCCTACCCCCAGGCAGTGGTTGCAGCCCTGAAGACCCGGCATCACTACACAGAGGTCACTTCCACCTTCATCGCTGTGGTGCAGGCCATCGTCCACACGGCCAGTGGCTGGGCAGCTGCTTCAGACTCCAGGAAAGGCGGGGAGCCTGCTGGCTACTGAGTACTCAGGGTGGGCGAGGCTGACTGGCAACCCAGGGATGAGATGCCCACCAGGGCTGGGAGTGGGACTCTGGGGGACTTGCTTCCCCTGTGAGTGGCAAAGCAATGCAATAAACGAGGGCCACAGCGCCAGGCTCTGGGCCATTTTGCCAGCTGGCTCCCGATTCCCTGGACCTCAGCATCCTGTGTGTGAAATGGTGTCGTCCAACAGGGAAGGATGCAGATGGGAGTCAGAGGTCTTCACACCTCAGGCCCTGGAGCTAGCCTCAGCATTTTCACCAGAGCCCGGCCGCTGGGGTGGGGGGGACACGCAGGGCAGGCCCATGCCAAGCACTGTTTTTTTTTTTTCACTCTGAGCCCCAGAACCAGGGGCCAGGCCGTCCCTCCCTGGGCTGGCCAGCCGCACTTCCTAGTGTCGGCCACCAGGGGGCGCAATGGCCCTGGCATTTGCTTGGGCAGAGAGCGGCCCGCCGATGCTGGGAATGCCCATACCTTCTCAGTCCAGTGGGTGTCCCAGCTCACCCTGCCCAAGACACACGGAGGTGAAGCTGAGTCTGAGGAGTGCGATTGGGCAAGAGGCTGGAGCGAAACATGTTAGTCAGAGCCAGGCCCTGGGGGCTTTCCAACACAAACCCAGAGTGAAACCCAAGCTGTGTTCAGCTCCAGAAGGAGGCCCAGTTCTCAGGGAACAGAGAACTGGAAGAGGTTCCCAGATCCCAGAGGGTCAGGGCTGGGGCCGGCAGGCAACCGGGAGCTCAGCCCAGAGAGGGCGGGTCCCAAAGGGACTGCCCAACACAGCATCCTGCTTCCTCCACCGAAGGAAGCCCCCCTCGGGGTCTGCTAAGTTGTCCTTTACACACAGCTGTAGTGCCTGAGGAGGGTGCTGGGAAAGGTTGGGGGAGGCGGGCAGGGGAGAGGGATCACAGCCCAACAGCCAGATCTCTCTGCTGAGCAGTGAGCACAAGTGGGGCCCCTGAGGGCAGGGGCACAGGGGCCAGGAGAGGCCAGGTCTGGGCTCTCTTTCATGAGGCAGGAAAACCTGGGGCTTCCAAAGTGCACACAGGGAGATGGGGTTTTGGCCTGCAGAGAGTGCCCCCCGCCCCCGTCTGAGCCCTGAGCCCTGGAGGGTGGCATCTCTGGGGTCCCCGGGGGAGAGGATGGAGGCTGGGCTAGTGGGGTATGCAGGTCACTCCTTAGCCCTCATTTTGGCCCCAGAGAAAAGGCCATGGTCCATTTTCAGGGGAGAAACTGAGGCCTGAGGGGTGGGCCTTGTTCCTGGTGGAGGTGGGGGCTGGCCCTGAGGCTCCCTGGGCCCCGGAAGGTGGGCAGGGTGCACCTGGTTCCTTAGGCCCCATGGGTCTCAGCCGAAGGCACCCCTGGGTGCTGGGGAATTGGTTTCCCTTCTCTTTCCTCCCCATCATCTCCTGACCCTCACTCCCTGGACAAGGACATTCAGGGCCCTTCCTGGCTGGGCCTCCTCTGTCACATCTCTGGCCAGGCCATTGTGATGTCCATTCCTTTCCTGGGCCTTTGCTCCAGCAGTCCCTGTATCTTGGCCTCTGCCTGACGACAATGGCTGGGGAGGGGGGGGATGTCCCACCCCCAACTCTGCCGACCCCACTGTCCCTGTCTCCCAGCGGGTGGGCTGGCCCTGGCTCAGGAATGCACTTTGGTTTCTGGTTGAGCAATGTCACTGGCGGCGTGGGGGGCGGGTGGGGGCGGGGGGACGTGCCAGCAGCCCCCTCCACCCCATGAGGCAGTGGTGGGAAGTGGCCTAGGGGAGAGCCCCCCCAGCAGCCTCTCCAGTGCAGGCTGACCACCTGCACCTCGATTTCTCTGCTGTACCAGGAGGTGTAAAGAGACATGGGGAGGGTAATGCTCAACTGGGAAGGAAGTGGCAAGAGTGTCCGAGGCTGAGGGCACTGTGTGGGGTTCAGCCTGCGGACCCTGCACCCTGTGCCTGTGCTGAGTCTGGTGAAGGGGGTGCCTCAGTGGACCCCCACTCCCCCAGCTGCCTCCCAGTTGGGCATCCTGAGGCCTGAGCAGGGCAGGGCCCAGGACAGTCTCCCTAGGAGAGGAGGCACTGCCATAACAGGAGTAGCACAGATGGACACAGGGAAGCAGACACAGCCAGGGAGGGGCAGACGCGCAGACGGAAGGGCAGCCTCACTCCCCGGAGGCCCACAATGGCATTTCCAGGACAGCAGGCCTCAGGGGTGGATGGTCCGGTGGGCGCTGGGTGCCAAGGGCTGGACGCACGCCCTGTCTGCACTCCCCACACAAAGAGTCTTGTAGTCCCAGGCTTCTGGTGCTCTTGAGTCAGCCTGCCCCTTAAGCAGACTGGGAAGCCCCCAGGTCACCCTACTCCCCTGCCCTCAGGCCAGGCTGAGTCTGAGCTGGGAATTGAACCAAGGTTCTGAGTGACTCACCTTGAGTCCCCCCTACCTCTGTCTCTGACCTGTTTAGCTCCAGAGACCCCCAGTATCCTCTGGCTCTGGGGATGGTGAGACGAGCTGCTGCTGGGCCACGCCAAGAGGGCTGGGGTCAAGGCTCCATCCTGGTACCCTCGCCCCTCTGAGCCTGATCCGGGGAGGGGACCCGGCCGGCCTGAGCCCTGCTACCTTGGCTTTGCTGGGAACCCAGGAGTGGCCATGGGGACCCTGGGAGCCCTGCACCCCCACTCCCTTGGGGGCAGCAGGCGCCAAGTCCTCAAGCACGAGTGGATGGGGTAGCCCTGGGCACCTGTGGGACAGGTGGGCGGCTGGTAGGCAGGAGGGGCGTTTGCACCGTCAAGGCGTGCTGGGGGTGGGCCGTGGGAACGGCAGTGAGGGAGTTAAAGGCGAGCAGCCGCTTGCTCCTCTCTCCTCTCTGGAAGAGAAACTCCCCTTAAACGCCCTGCTGCCTGGCCGCCCGCCAGGGCCCAGAGTATGGGCTGAACACTGGAGGTTGAGGCGTGTGGCCAGCTTTGCCTCTGTAGAAGCACTCCAGGAGGGCCGCAGCCCCGCCGCCACCGCCGTCGGTCCGTACACCCACCGTCTGCCTGGCTGCCTGCTGTTCATCTGTGAACCTGCCTTCTGTCCATCCATCTGTAATCCCGTCCTGTCCAGTGTCTAACTGACCGTCCGTCTCTTATTATCCTCTCTCCAGCTATCTGGCTTGTCTGCCAATCCATTTGTCTGTCTGTCTCTGGCCCCCATCTATTTGTCCATTTGTCCAATCATCTGCAAGCCCATCTGCGCATCTTCTTGTCCATTCATCCACGAATCTGTCTGTGCATCTGTCTGCCCACCTGCATCCCCCCTCCGCCTGGGGCGCAGAGCCATGGCCCAGAGTCGTGGGACGATGGTTGGCATGGTCCTACTGGGGCTGGGGCTGGCCCTGGCCATCATTGTGCCTGCCGTGGTCCTTTCTCGCCACCACGCCCACTGTGGGCCCCAGGCCTTTGCCCACGCTGCGGTCGCCGCTGACTCCAAGGTCTGCTCGGACATTGGGCGGTGAGTAAGAGGTGGGTAGGAGCTGGGTGGCCCCTCGGCGGCGGGCCCCTCCCGGAGGCTCGGTGACCAGGGGCGAGAGCGTGGAGAAGGCACACGTGTGTGCATGCTGGCATGTGGGGGCCGCGTGGGTTTGGGTTTCAGCGCGAGAGCAGCCCCAAGGCCCCTGCACAGAGCAGGCAGCAGGCGTGCACGGGGACAGACGGGGGTTTGGGGTGACGACAGTGTGGGCAGAGTGGAGGTGATGTGTGAGTCTATCCGTAGCTCCAGGGCTCAGGCGGCCAGAGAGGGCACTGCGGCAATGTCACTGATCTGGCCCAGGCTGACGGGATGACCAATACTAGCCCCTTCAGAGAGGCCATGACAGTTTTCCAAGGCTGGGGTCTTCTCCCAGGGGCCTGGGCGAGGGGGTTCAGGGGCTCCGTATGTGAGTGCTGGCCTGCTGGGGTGCACTCAGTGCTGCCCAGGGCCAGTCTCCCACCCTGGCCCCGGACCTGGGAAACCCATTCCTGCCGGATCCACGGCCCCCACAGCCTCCCCTCCCTGGCTCGGGGTCTCGGGCCAGGCCAGCAGCAAGACGGAGTGACTCTTTGATGTTTGGCGGCCGGGGTGAGGGGGGCAGGGGAGAGGCGCCCCAGCTGGCGTTTCCCAACCCTCTTCCAGGAAGCCCAGCCCATGGGAGGCTTCCGCTGCCCACCAGGGCGGGACATGGCGGGACGCCCCTCCTGGCCCCTGCCCCCACTCCCCATGGGCCTGCAGAAGTCTGGGCAACCGTCCCCCTCCCTGCCAGCTGGGTCTGCTTCCCGGAATATCTGTTTCATGGGCCACTGTCAGGATCAGAAGTGTTTTGTAAACTGAAAGGGACAGTCCCAGAGCCAGGGGAGTGTGGCCAGGTCCCAGCCCAAGGCGCCACTGGGCAGATGGTGTTCTGTGCCCCCTTCGTCCTGGCTTCACCCCTCCTGCATGCTTTCTCCTTCTGTTTCATTCATTCACCTTTTCATTCATTCCTTGCTTCCTTCATCTGTCTGTCTGTCCTTCTGTCCCTGCCCTACCCGCTCCTGACCTGGTCCTCTGGGCTCTTCTCAGGCCTTTCTGTCCCCTCCCTCAGGGCTCCTTCTAGGATGACAGTGGCTGAGGATGGCAGCTCAGGGACAAGTGGGGGACAGGCTGCTTGGTCTCCCCAGGGGGCTCCCAGCAATGGAAGGGGAGTGGGCCCCACCATGCTCTGAAGAACATGCAGAGGTACTGTGCCCACCTGAACCCAGAGTTGCAAAGATGCAGACAGGGCCAGGGGCTTCTGGCCCCAGAGACCACTGACAGGAACGCGGCTGCCGGGAGTGGGGGGCTGCTGCCATGTATCTCTGAGAGGGAGTGTTGGCGCACTGTGTCTCCCTGAGTCTTTGTCTGGGGGTTCTCCATGGCATGCCCTGCTGCGCACATGAGAGTCCAGGTTGGTGTCTCTGCTCTGAGCTGTGTGCTCCCAGCAGCCCTCCCTTGATGAGGAGAGCGGATGTGGTTTCTCCTCAGTGTTTTGTGTGCTTGTCACACAGGACTCTCCACTTCCTCTTCTTTTTTAAGAAGCCAGGAGTGGGAGGGAACCTGGAGCTGGCCCCAGCAGATGTGGAACAGGAGGTCTGACCCCAGCTGGGCTGGGGGCCTGCTGGCCAAGATGCCTCCCGCGAGGGCCCTGGTCATGCTGCTGTGGGGTCTGATGGGGGCTGCCCGCCCACAGCCCACTCTTCCTCTTTCCTATCCCCAGCTTCCCCACTGCCTTCTCCTCTCACCAGCACAGCCTCCCAGACCCCCTCTCCTTCTACCCTATCAGCACCAGGTTTTCTCCTTTGGGACTGGGCCTTCTGCGGCAGCCAGAGCCCCTGGGGAGGGTTCTTAAAGTTTGTGTGAAGGAGGACCCAGAACCGCCTAGTGGACATACAGTAGACACACGGTGACAGTGAGGTCCCTTCCCCTCTAGATGGTCATCTTCCAGTGGGATGTCCCAGTGGGTTAGGCCTGTGTGCAGACTGGGTGTTCTGAGGCTCCGAGTAAGTGCTTGTCTTCTAGGGAAGCGCTTCAGGGTCAGTGGTGACTTTCAGGCTTTGTGACATCTGTCTGCTGTGGCCCAGAAATGCCTGCCCTCCCACAGGACCCTCAGTGGGAGGATTCATTGCTCCTCCCAGAATCCAGCCGAATTCATTGCTCCACTTGATTTATGAGGACACTAGGGCTGCACAGAAGGGACCTGCCTGATGTCACAGAGCGAGCAGGCCCAGCTGGGACCGTCATCCTCTGCTGCCCCTGCAGGGGTGGAAACTCTCCAGGGCTGCTGGAGGGGTGGGGTCTTCCCAGAGCCCCCACCCCCCTCCCTGGACCCCAATGCTTGTCCAGCCCCCAGGGTCGGCCTGTAAAGGCCAGAGCCTTACTGGTCACATGAGTAGTTGTAGAGGAGGCTGGTGGGCCCAGGGTGCTCACCCTCTGGGCATTGGGGTGTGGGCTGGCACTGGGCTTCAGAGGTGAGGATGGGGATGGGCCCCCGAGAGTTGGGTCTTGTCACTGCTCCAGACCCATCCAGGGGTCAATGAGTTGCACTGTCAGTGCAGAGGACAGCAGGGACTTTGGTCAAGTTCCTGCATTCTGTGAGCTTCAGTTTCCCTATCTGTGAAATGGGGCTCATGTTGGCACTTCCCTCATGGTAGGGCCATGGAGCTTGCCTGGCCTAAAAGGAGGTGCTCCCTAGATGGCAGCCGTACTGATCACTAACTGTTACAGGGGCTTGGACTGGACCTGAGTCAGCATCTCAGGACCTGGAGTTAGGTCCAGGGTCAGGGCAGGGGACGCTACTGTGGGGAAGGCTCATAGGGGATTAGGGTGCGGCCCCACCCTTTCCTCTCCTCCCAGCCCCTGTGACCCCAGTGGCTCTCTGTACTCCCAGCCAGCTCACCAGGAAATTGCTGCATTTCCTCCCCTCTGGGACTCAGGAGGAAATGGCCTGTGTGCCTGGGCACTGTGCACCTGCATGTGTGAGCACATGCCTGTGTGAGCAGCCACGTGTGTGTGCTCCCGCACGTGTGAGCATGCACTGCCGAGTGGGTGTGTGACAGCAGTGATGGTGACGGCAGCTTCACGGGCCCTTGGGGACAAGCATGTTGGAAATGTGTGGTTGCTCTGCACGGCGGCTCTCTGATGGCCAGAACTACCCCTGTTCACAGCTGAGGAGACTCAGGCTCAGGGAGGTTGAGTCATGAGCCTGGCGTCATGTGGCTGGTAAGTAGGAACTCCAGCCTGGGGGCCCGAGCCTGGGCCATCGTGCCTGTGGACATGGGTGTGTACATGGTACAAGTCAGTGGGCGTCGTGGATGCGCGAAGTTGTGTGCGTGCTTCTCTACCTGCAGTGCCCTTCATCAAATAGGAATGCGGCATTTACCATCTGCTAGCCATTGTCCTAGGGCACAGAGGTGTCCCAGATGGTCAAAGCCCTTGTCTTCGTGGTGGGAACACAGACAAGAAACACATCTATATCTAGGGCTGAGGGGTTGGAAGTGATCACTGGCCATCTGGATCTCCTTTTCTGTAAAGTTTCTGTTGCAATCTTTTGCCCATTTTCCTATCAGTTATACACCAAATGCATTTTCTGCATTATCAAGATACTCTAATACTTTTTCTCCCTTTTAAGAAATGCAATGAATGCTTTCTTGTTGTTATTTATTTATTTATTTATTGGTGAGCTAACCTCTGTGCCAATCTTCCTCTGTTCTGTATGTGGGACGCCACCACAGCATGGCTTGATGAGCAGCGTGTGGGTCTGAGACTGGGATCTGAACCCGCGAACCTCGGGCCGCAGATGCAGAGTGTGTGAACTTAACCACTACACCACCTGGCTGGCCCCCTGCAATGAATGTTAAACCACCTTTGCGTTCCTGGAATGAAGCCCACTTGTTCATGATTTAATATCGTTTTTATGCATCACTAGATTTGATTTGCTAATATTTTGTTTAGGATTCTTGTTTTTATGTTTCTTCCTTAAACGTTTGGAAGAATTTACTGGTTAGGCCTTCCAAGCCTGAGTTATTTGTCTGTATGTGAAGGTTTTAAAGAATGGATTTCATTTCTTTAATACATATAAGACTATCAAGTTTCTCTTTCTTCTTGTGTCAGTTTTAGTAAGTTCTTTCCAAGGAGTTTGTCCAGTTTATGCAAATTGTCACATTGATTGACGTACAGGTATTTATAACATCCTCTTATTATCTTTTTAATGTCTACAAGGTGTGTAATGAGTCTTCTTTTTCATTCCTGATATTGGTAATTAGTGTTTTTCTCTCTTTGTTGTTGATCAATCTTGACAAGGGTTTTATCAATTTTATTGTCTTTTCGCAGAATCAACTTTTTTTTTTTTTTTTTGTGAGGAAGATCAGTCCTGAGCTAACATCCATGCCAATCCTCCTCTTTTTGCTGAGGAAGACTGGCCCTGGGCTGACATCTGTGCCCATCTTCCTCCACTTTACATGGGATGCTGCCACAGCATGGCCTGGCAAGCGGTGCCTCGGTGCACGCCCGGGATCTGAACGCGGGCTGCCAGCCACGGAGTGCGCACATTTAACCACTATGCCACGGGGCCGGCCCCTGCAGAGTCAACTTTTTGCTTTTGATTTTCTTCGTTGTACATTTTTTTCCCTCTTTCATTAGTTTCTGCTTTTATCTTGATTCTTCTCTCCTACTTCCATTGAATTTAAGTTGCTTTTTTAAAAAAATTCATTTTGAGATACAACTTGGAAAACACAAATTATAGGGTGAATACATAGGTTATTGATCTTTAAACTCTCTTCAAGGGGCTGGCTCGGTGGCGCAAGCGGTTAAGTGCATGCACTCCGCTGCAGTGGCCCGGGGTTCACCGGTTTGGATCCCGCGTCTACACAGACGCACCACTTGGCAAGCCATGCTGTGGCAGCGTCCCATATAAAGTGGAGGAAGATGGGTACGGATGTTAGCCCAGGGCCAGTCTTCGTCAGCAAAAAAAGGGAAGGATTGGCGGATGTTAGGTCAGGGCTGATCTTCCTCACAAAAAAAATAAATAAATAAAGTCTCTTTTAATATATGCATTTGAAGCAGTAATTTTCTCTCGAAGTTTGGCTTAGCTGCATTCCACAAGTTTTTGTTGTTGGTGCTGTTTTCCACCCTAAATCTTTATATTTTTATTTTGAAAAAGTTTTAAACCCACAGAAAAATGGAGAGGATACCCATATATCCTTCACTTAGATTCACCAATTGTTAATATTTTACCTCATTTTCTTTCCTTCTCTCCATATAGATCTATCCACATTTTTGAAAAGTAAATTGCATTCGTCATAACACTTCATCCCTAAACGCTTAAGCATAGATCTACTAAGAATAAGATCATTCTCCTATATAACCTTAATACCATTATCACACTCAAGAATTTAACCTTGATACAATAATAGTATCTAATACCTAGTCCAATTCAAATTTTCCCAACTGACCCAATAATTGTCACATCTCTCTCTCTCGTCTATCATCTATCTATCTGTCTGTCTGTCTATCTATCTACCTATCATCTGTCATCTGTCTATCATCTATCTGTCTGTCTATCTGTCTATCATCTCTTTAGATCCAGTATCCAATCAGTGATTGTCATGTTTCTTTAGTCTTCTTTTTTTTTTTTTTGTGAGAAAGATCAGCCCTGAGCTAACATCCATGCTAATCCTCCTCGTTTTGCTGAGAAAGACCGGCTCTGAGCTAACATCTATTGCCAATCCTCCTCCTTTTTTTCTTGCCCAAAGCCCCAGTAGATAGTTGTATGTCATAGTTGCACATCCTTCTAGTTGCTGTATGTGGGACACGGCCTCAGCATGGCCGGAGAAGCAGTGCGTCGGTGTGCGCCCGGGATCTGAACCCAGGCCGCCAGTAGCGGAGTGCGCGCACTTAACCGCTAAGCCATGGGGCCGGCCCTCTTTAGTCTTCTTTAATCTGGAACAATCCCCAGCTTTTTAGAAAAAAATCAGTCGATCCTCTATGACATTAACATTTCTTTTTGCTGAGGAAGATGGGCTCTGAGCTAACATCTGTGCCCATCTTTCTCTATTCCATATGTGGGATGCCTGCCACAGCATGGCTTGATGAGTGGTGTGTATGTCCGTGCCCAAGATTCGACCCAGTGAACCCTGGACAGCCGAAGCGGAGCGGGTGAACTTAACCACTACACCACCAGGCCAGCCTCCAACATTAACATTTTTAAAGACATCAGTCCAGTTGTATCACAGCCTTTCTTCACAGTCTTGTTTGTCTGCTTCTTTCTTTATGATCAGATTCAGGTTAAACATAACATAAGATAGACAGTGTTTTGTCCTTCCAGTTGTAACTCATAAGAGGGATCAAAATGTCAAGCTCTCCCGTCATTGATGACACTATGTGGGTCACTTCCTAAAGGTGGTGTCCCCCAGATCTCTCCACTGTAAGAGGTACCATTTTCCCTATTAAATTAGTAACATGTGGTTTGATACTTTGAGACCATGTGAACATCTTTTTCTCAGACAACATTTTACCCTATGTTTTAGCATCTATTTTGATCCTTGTCTGAATAAATAAATTTGTATTTACAAAAAGGTGATTTCTAAACCTGTCATTTCTTCAACATTCATTAGCTGGTATCTTCTGTAAAGAAGATCCCCCTACACCCCAACCCTGATATTCTTGTGGATCACTATTGACTCATGGATTATTTTAATTCATTATATTACAATCCATCACTGTTATTCTTTTGGATGCTCAAATCGTCACAAATTTGACCAAGTGAGAACCCGTTTAAGCCAATAACTGTTCTTTTTCAGGTCTCCATTAGTCTTGGAGAATTTTCTTGTCTTCTAGCACTAGATGTTCCAGGATCTACTTGTACATTCCCTCAACCAGACCTGGAATCAGGAATTAATAGAGAACGGTATTTTAGAAACCAAGATCTGGATGCTAGGAGTGCTCATCACTACTGGGATGCCATTGCTTCTAGGTTGTGTCAGTGCATGCAGCCAGAACAAACTATATTTTTAAAATATCGTGAGTCCTTACTGATCCCTCCAGTTCAAGTCCACCATGACAGGGTCTTCTCCACCTTTCTCCATCCCTTACTTGTATGTCTCTTCTGAGATGGTGAGAGAAGTTCCCAACAATGTCAATATGTTTACTTCTTGCTCTATCCCCAAATACTCACAAAATAGTTTCAGAATTACTTCAACAATACCACTACGAACAATAAATCTACTAAGTGAAATTCAAGGTGTCTTTGCCAGTTTGTTTTCCTTAGGATATATCCCACAAAAGATATACAGTAAGTAAATTAAATTATTTTTTCTGTATGGTTATGTTAGCCATTCAATATACCATTAGCTTAATTTATTTTCATTTTGTACTTAATTTTAGGTTTTCTTTTTCATCCTTTTTTTTTTTTTTTTGTGCTTGAGGAAGATTATCCATGAGCTAGCATCTGTGCCAATCTTCCTCTGTTTTGTTTGTGGGTCACGGCCACAGCATGGCTGATGAGTGATGTAGGTCCGCACCTGGGATCTGAACCTGTGAACCCAGGCTGCTGAAGCAGAGCACGTGAACTTAACTGCTACGCCACTGGGCTGGCCCCTCAACCCCACAACTTTTGACCTATGGTATTTTCATTACACTTGGTTCAAAATATTTTCTAATATTTTGTAATGTCTTCTTTGTTTCATGGGTTATTTAGTAGTATTTTTCTTGATCTGCAAACACCTGGGGATTTTCTAATTAATTTATATGATATCAGTTCTTGGAAACTACTTTAAGGTCCAGCAAATGATTAATTTTTATAAATATTCTGTGTGTTCTGGAAAAGAATGTGTATTCAACTGCGTGATTGTTGAGCATAGTGTTCTATGTATGTCAGTTCAGTCAACTTATTATAAAGGTGTCATTCAGATCTTCTGCAGCCTCGCTGATTTTTCCTGCTATTCTGTTAGTTACTGAGAGGAGTGTTCAAGTCACCCCCTATGTATATTTGTCTATTTCTTCTTTTCTTCCTGCCAATTTTTGCTTTATATATTTTAAAACTAAGTGCATACACATTCTGATTTTTTATCTTCCTGTTGAATTGAGCTTTTTGTCATAATAATGTGTCCCTCATTATCTCTAATGATAGTTTTCTTCTTAAAGTCTACCTTGTCTGAAATGAATATAGTTGTACAAGCCTGGTTAGTATCTGCACGATATATATTTTTTTGTCATTTTGTCTCCGTGTCTCTTACTCTATTTTCTATATATTCTGTCCTTTCTTTCAGTAATTAAATTTGGATATTTTGTAATTTTTTTCCTCTGTGTCTAATCTGTTGTTAACCTACTGTTAGCATTGAGCTCTTAATTCCATGTTTTGTGGTTGCCAGTTCTCTGGTGAAATTCTTTTTTTTTTTTTTGTGAGGAAGATCGGCCCTGAGCTAACATCTGTGCCAATCCTCCTCTTTTTGCTAAGGAAGACTGGCCCTGAGCTAACATCTATTGCCAATCCTCCTCCTTTTTTTCCCCCCAAAGCCCCAGTAGATAGTTGTACATCATAGTTGCACATTCCTCTAGTTGCTGTATGTGGGACACGGCCTCAGCATGGCCGGACAAGCGGTGCATTGGTGCGTGCCCGGGATCCAAACCCGGGCCGCCAGTAGCGGAGCGCGTGCACTTAACTGCTAAACCACGGGGCCGGCCCCATGGTGAAGTTCTTAATCTTGTCTTCTATATCCTTGAAAGTAGTTATTTAAATTCTGTGGTGTGACAGTTTCATAGTCTGGAGAGCCTACGGGTCGTTTTCTTCGTCACTGTCTATGCTTTCTCTTGGACTGTGTTTGTACTGTCTCAATTCCTTGTTTTCTTGGTTATTTTTAATTTAGCACTGGAAAGTGTGTATAAAAATTGTTAAAAATAAGTTTTAGAAATAATTTGAGGGGCTGGCCCAGTGGCGCAGTGGTTAAGTGCACATGCTCGGCTGCGGCAGCCCGGGGTTCGCAGGTTCGGATCCCGGGCGCGCACGGACACATCGCTTGTTAAGCCGTGCTGTGGCGGCGTCCCATATAAAGTAGAGGAAGATGGCCACGGTTGTTAGCTCGGGGCCCATCTTCCTCAAGGAAAAAAAGGAGAGGATTGGCATCAGATGTTAGCTCAGGGCTGGTCCTCCTCACAAAAAAAGAAATAATTTGAGGCCTAGGATACCAACATTCTGGGATCACCTTAATCCAGTTTAAGCAACTGAGATGATTTGAAGCTGGGCCACCGTGCTTGTAGGGGCTGGTCTCTTTCTAGTTCCCTGTCACTCCTAGAGTAAGGACCTGTCTCTGAGCGTGGTTCGCCAGCACTTGCAGCCCCCAGGCACACGAGGTGTCAAAAGCACTGTGTGGCCTCAGCCACCTCTTCCAGGACTGGCAGTCGTCTTGAGGGAAAGAAGCTCCCAAGGCCAGGCTCACTTCTCTGTCTAGGCCTGTATTTTTTCCCTGCCTCTGATGCCTGTCAGCAGAGGTTTTTTGCTTATCTGGCTTTGCTGGTTGGCTGTGGGAAGTTTGGTCTGAATTATTTCTTCTCCCATTACCGGAATGTGTGATTTACACTTTACAGATTATTTTGTTAGAATATAAGAGAGCAAGGCAGATGCAGGGGACCAGGTAGGAGCTCCCTGCAGTCACCCAGTGAAAGAGGCTACTGGCTTGGACCTGGGTGCTGGTGGTGGAGGTGATGAGGAAGGATCAGAATCTGGGTAAATTTTGAAGCTGTAAGTAACTGGCAGGATTTGCTGGTGGATTGGATACGGGGATAAAAGAAAGAGACCAATCAAGGATGACACCAAGGTGTATGGCCTGAGCAAAGGGGTGAAAGGTTGTGTCCTTTTCTAGGACAGTGAAGACTAGGAGAGGAGCCATTTTAGGGGCAGAGGTGGGAGGGCAGTTTAGGTCATGTTAAGAGTGAAATGTCTCTTAGATACCCAGGGGCGGTAGCTTGTGGATGGCTGAGTATAAGTGTCTGGAGTTTAGGGGAGATGACTGGGCTGAAGATAAAATTTGGGGGTCATCAGCATAGAGGTTACACTTTCAGCCCTGAGCCTGGATCAGCTCATCCAGAAGATACAGATGCACGAGGACCAAAGACTGAGGCCAACGCCTCCAACATCATGAGGTCAGGGTCGTGGGAAGAAAACCAGAGCGTGGGGGTGCGGTTTCCTGGGAGCTGAGTGTGGAAGGCACTTCCATGAGGAGGGAGAAATGGGTCAGGAGAGATGAGGCCTTTGTTTTTCATAGAAGTTAAAAAAAGAAATTTTTTTCCAATTTGTCTCTTGACCTTGTTTATAGTGTTTTATTCTTATTAAAATGTGTGTTTCTCTCTGCCTGAGGGTAGCAGCCTTAGTTCTTGCATGCTTCTGGCTTCGTGCCCTCTTTCTCATTCCAAGATTACGTGTGTCTGTGTGGGCCCAGAGCAGGCACACGGAGCTCGAGGCGGGGTGTGAGTCCAGGCTGGATGGTCAGGCCAAGGTGCCCGAGCTGAGAGAGGGTGCTGGGGGCAGAAGGGGACTCAAGGGGACCCGCTCCCTCTTTGGGCCTTGGTTTCCCCATCTGTAACTGGGGTTTAAATGCTGGCTTCCTTGAGGTGCTGGAGAGGATTGCTGGGTGTGAGGGAAGAGGCAGCCCCTGGTAAGCTGTGCAGGGCTGTGCCCCAGGGATGGGGTCATTTCCATGACGTAGGCCCGTCTGGCCAGCACCTCAGAACTGAAGGGCCCAGGCCTCACTGCCCACGGGCAGATGGGGAGATGAGGCCGGACAGCATTCTCATAAACACTGGGGCCCCGGGAGGAGCTTTGGGGCCCATCAGCCCAATCTCCAGCCCTGGTGGCAGAGCAGGATCCTGGAGTCGCTTGAAAAAGTCTGGTCTTGAAGGGGTTGGGGCCAGTGAGATAAGGAGTGGAGGCTGCCCGGGGTGGGCTCCTGAGACTGCTGGGAGGGACCGAGGGGTTGGCCCAAGCATGGTTCTGCCTGTTGCAAACGAGCCAGTGCTGCTGGGAGGACCTAGGGAATAATGGCAGCAGAAGCACTTTACAAACTGAGAAGTGCCTTATATTTGGCAAGGAGCAGTGTAAATGGCATCACAATTTGCAATCTGTAGAGTGTGTGGACCTGTGAGCGGTTGGACTTGAGAGGGCAGCCCGGTGTGGTCCGTGACCTAATCTGGTGTTTGGTGGCAGCAGATGGGCCATCCACCTGTCACCATTCCCTGGTGAATGGCAGCCGAGCAAGCCCAGGTGGGGAGGCTGGTGCACGGGACCAGGCCGTTTATTCTGTGCTGTGTCCCGTAGAGCCATCCTCCAGCAGCATGGCTCAGCCGTGGATGCCACCATCGCGGCTCTGGTCTGCACAGGCGTCGTCAACCCGCAGAGCATGGGCCTGGGCGGAGGGGTCATCTTCACCATCTACAGTGCGACCACAGGTGAGCCTATATGGGACCCCCATGGGGAGGATGGGCTTGTCCACAAGCACTAACGGTGAGGGACTTGTAAACATCCTGAGTGTACCGCCAAGCCGTCCCGTGCGCTCATGCCCCTTCCTGGGGCCCCTTGGTGCCCCTCCAGCGCCTCACCTGTGCAAAGCCTTAGTGGCCAGTCCTATCCCAAGTGTTAGCCCAGAGGCCAGTTCATGGTACAGAGAGGGCAACTGAGGCCTAGAGCAGGGCCAGGGCCATCTGAGAGGGACCATGGTGTGGGTGGGGTGAGGCCTGGCAGCCATGGGAGTGCCCCTGACCACTTGCATGCCCTGTCCCGACTCCAGGGAAGGTGGAGGTCATCAATGCCCGGGAGACAGTGCCCGCCAGCTACGACCTGCATCTGCTGGACCAGTGTGAGCGGACCCAGCCCCTGGCCACAGGTGAGTCCCTGGAAGAGGCCACCTGCCCCCACTCCACCAGGCCACTGGGGCTGACCAGAATAGCCCCCTGAAGGGGCAGCATGCCTCATGGACAGGTTGTGACACCCTGGCACTGGAGAGCAGCAGCTAGGAGCTGGAGAGCCCCCACGGAGGTCCTGACCCACTGGGGTTGGGGGAGTTTTCCAGGGAGAGGGCCTCTCTGAGTAGGGAGGGGTGAACCAAGCAGAAGGATGGCCTGGGCAAAGGCCCAGAGGGTTCAGGAAGGTGGGTTGGTGGGATGGGAGTGGGGCGTCCCAGGGCCAGTTTGTGCTGGGCCCTGGGGGCCTGGCCATGGACTTTGTATGGAGGGCAGTGGGGAGCCAAGGGGGCTTTGAGCAGGGAGGGACGTGGTCAGGTGTGGGCTCCAGAAAGTTCACTCTGGCTGCCATGACTGGGGGGATAAGTGTAGGGTGATGGAGAACCCCTGAGGCAGGCCTGGGAACCACGGGGCCGAGGGCAGGGTGGGGGCGGTGTGGGTGCCGGGGCATGACACAACTGTGCTATGCAGGGGCCCAGTGGATCGGAGTGCCCGGGGAGCTCCGCGGCTATGCTGAGGCCCACCGCCGCCACGGCCGCCTGCCCTGGGCGCAGTTGTTCCTGCCCACCATTGCGCTGCTCCGAAGGGGCTACCGCATGCCCCCCATCCTCAGTCAGTTCCTGAACCACAGCTTGCTGCGGCCTTCCTTGCATGCCTCGTCCCTGAGGTGAACAACCCTGGGGGATCCCGGAGCCCCTCCTCAGCTCCTGGGCTCAGGCCACGGCCTGTTTGAGCCCGGCCCCCATCCTGGCTCCGCCTCAACCCCTCCTCGCACTGAAGAGTTGACCCAATGTGGGTGCTGGGGGCCTTGGAGGGCTAGTACTTTGTTGTCTCAGTTCGCAGACCTTTGGGCTCCACATGGCAGAGCCTAATCCGAGGGGCTCAGGCCAGAGGGAGTTTATGCCCAGTGATGGGACTCCCAGGGTGTGGATTTGGGCTCTGCACTGTTCTCTGGCCCTGCCCGCCTTCTCATTCTCTCTGGGTTGGAAGGAGGACTTTGGCTGCCCCCCTTGCCCACTCTGCCAGCCCACTGACCAGGTCCTCCCAGGAGCATAGGGAGGACAGGCCCTGGGTGGAGCATGCCCTGCCTGGGCCAGGGTGATGAGTGAGGTGAGAGGCGTCAGCGCCACCCAGTCCTAGAGAATTGGTTCCCCTGATGTCCACCTCAGCCCCTCAGGACCCCAGACCAGGACTGCCTCCCTGTAGGGTCCCAAGGACCCCACAAGAGCCCCTACAGGAGTGTGGCTGCCCTCTGGGAACTGGCCCCACACTGAGGCTGCCCCCAACTCCCAGGCAGCTCTTCTTCAACGGGACAGAACCGCTGAGGCCTCAGGACTCATTCCCATGGCCTGTGCTGGCTGCCACCCTGGAGACCGTGGCCACGGAGGGTGCAGAGGCCTTCTACACAGGGAGCCTGGGCCAGACGCTGCTGGAGGACATTGCCAAGGAAGGTCAGCAGCACTGAGGTCCCAAAGCCCCCGGCCCTGCCAGAGAAAGGCCCAGCTTCTGGGTGCTGGGATTGAGGACAGGCCCTTCCCGAGGCCCCGGGGGAGTGCTGGCTGCTCCCAGGGCTTGGAGAGCCCGTGCACCCAGTCCTGCCCACTGCTGGCCTCAGGGACCCTGCAGTCAAGGACCTCGAGGAGCAGAGCCCCAGCCAGTAAATGGAGTTAGCGGTGGCCATGGTGGCCATGGGCCATGGGCCATGGGCCATGGTGGGCCACAGTGGGCCCCTGGGCCTAGAGCTGGCCACCCTCACAGTCTCTCAGAGGCCAGCTTGCCTCTCCCACCCCGCTTCTCCCCCTCCCAACCTGCCCGCCTCTGGCCTCTGCCCACCCATCCTCCACTGGGCTCTAGGGCCCAGCCCTGAGGCCACTGCCCACGGACCCACCATCACCCCTTCAGGTCTAGAAGGCGAGGGACGAGGGGATCCCCACTGTGTGACCTGGGGTTGGTGGCTGTCACTCTCCACCTCAGTTTCCCCATCTGTATGTGGAGCCCTCTCTATTTCACCCCAGGCAGCCGGCTGACCCCGCAGGACCTGGCATCGTTCCAGCCAGAGGTGGTGGACGCCCTGGCACTGCCCCTGGGAGACTACACCCTGTACTCACCGCCACCGCCTGCAGGGGGCGCCATTCTCAGCTTCATCCTCAACGTGCTCAAAGGTGAAGCCCCCAGGCCTCCCGCCCAGAGCCCTGCCTCGCTGGGAACCTCGACTCCAAGCCCAGCCATGGCTTTGGGCAGCCATTGCCTTTTCCAGCTCAGCCCCCTCCTCAGACGAACGACGCCGATGACAGGGCTGTGGAAACGGGTCAAGATGGTGTGTTTTAGAGCCGGCCTCTGGCGAGGCCCATTCTAGGGGCTTTGCTGAAGGGTCTGAGTCCTTCCTGCAAGCTGACCCAGTCTCAGGCACAGGAGCAGGTGGGCTCTGCAGGCGGTGAGCTGCCCGTCCAGTGTGTGCACCCGGGGCTGAGGCCCAGCCCCGTCTCTGGCAGCCTGCAGGGTGGTGAGGGGGTCCCAGCAGTGTCCAGGGCTGGGGCTGCCCAAGGCTGACTGTTCCCTGTGGCTGCCGTACAAATTACCACAAATTTGGTAGCTTAAAACAACAAAAATCTACTCTCTCATGGTTCTGGAAGCCAGAAGTCCAGAATCGAGGTGTCAGCTGGGCCACGTTCCCTCTGGGGCTCTGGGAGAAAATCTGTTCTTTGCCTCTTCCAGCTTCTGGGGGCTGCCGGAATTCCTAGGCTTGTGACCACATCGCCAGTCTCTGCCTCCGGGGTCCCATGGCGTCCTCCTCTTCTCTATGTGTCTGTCTTATAAGGACACATGTGATTACATTTAGAGCCCACCCGGATAATCCAGGATAGTCTGCTCCCCTCAAGATCCTTAAGTTAATCACACATTTTGCCATATAAGGTAGTATTCACAGGTTCTGGGGATTAGGACGTGGACAAATTTTTTTTGAGGGGGGCCATTATTCAACCCGCTACACAGGGTGACCGCCACCTGTGCTTACCCCCTCCCCAGGGTTCAACTTCTCCGCGGAGTCAGTGGCGAGGCCCGAGGGGAGCGTGAACTTGTACCATCACCTCGTAGAGACCCTCAAGTTTGCTGGGGGGCAGAGGTGGCGGCTGTGGGACCCTCGAAGCCACCCAGAGATCCAGGTGAAGTAGCCTGGGCTGGTGGAGAGCCCCCTTCTCTGTCCCAGGGCTCAGCACGAAGGGAGGGTCAGGCCAGCAGGTGCTCTGTCAGTGGACCCTGAGAGCCTGGTGTTGGAGGATGTATACGCGGTTGGTTCTAGAACAGGACAGCCTGCCAGTGGCCCAGGGAAGGGAGGGTGCAGCAGGTCTGGGGACTGGAAGGGGCTCTGGAGTGGCAGGTACTGGGGGGCAGTGGTGGCCTGGCATCTCAGAGGACCTGGAGGGTGGGCAGGGTCTGGGCTGGAGGGAGGACAGACTGGACAGGGTCTGCCAAGGGGGTCCTTTGCTCTCTGGGCCCCACTTTGCCCCTCACTGACCCTGCCCCCTGCCCACCCACCCCAGAATGCCTCCCAGGTCCTGCTGGGGGAGGCCCTGGCCAAGCACATCCGCCAGCAGATCGACAGCCGGGGTGACCACCAGCTCAGCCACTACAGCCTGGCTGGGGCCTGGGGCCACAGGATGGGCACGGCCCACGTGTCTGTGCTGGGAGAGGATGGCAGTGCTGTGGCCGCCACCAGCACCATCAACACGCCGTGCGTGAGGCCCAGGGGCAGGCGGGCAGATCCCACTCCTTTGCTCCCTAGACCTGAATTTTCCCTGTCCCCAGCCTGGTCTGCTGGCCCCCAGCCTCCCCTGCTTGTCTCCATGGGGCGGAACCTTGAGTTTGCCTATTTCTTCTGTCAAAAGAGGTCCTACACCCCTGACACCTCTGACTGAAAAGGCTGCATGGGGTGGCCCTGAGCCAGGACCTGCCTGGGGATGGGCCTTACCCAGAAAAACGCCCTGATGGGGGGCACGGGTGGATATTTGGGGGTGTTGCCAATGAGAAAATAGCGGCTCCAGCATGCTGGAGGGTAGCCGCTAAAACAGGGGGCTCCTGGAAGGCTGGTGAGCCAGCATCCATACTCGAGGTGGGAGGCGGGAGCATGCGGCCCAAGCCCAGGCTCCGCCTCCCCATCTGCAGCTTTGGAGCGATGGTGTACTCACCGCGCACAGGAATTCTCCTCAACAATGAACTCCTGGACCTTTGCTGGAGGCGCCAGCCAGGCTCCAGTGTCATCCCCAAACCTGGTGAGCGTGGGGGCCCCCATTGGCAAAAGGAGGGAAGCCGGGCAGGGTGGGTGCTACCACCCACCTCACCCAGCCGGAGTGAATGGAGACAGAGATAGAGGGGCGGTCCTGGAGGGCGCTGGCCTGGAAGCGAGGCTGTGGGTGACACCTGTCTGGTCTCCAGTTGCAGGTGAGCGGCCCCCATCATCCATGGTACCCTCCGTCTTGGTCAACGCAGCCCAGGGGTCAAAGCTGGTGATTGGCGGGGCTGGGGGGGAGCTCATCATCTCTGCTGTGGCCCAGGTGAGTCTGGGGGCTCCTGGCTGGAATGTCGCCTCTCTGGGAGACCGTGTTGTTCTGCTCTCCCCGGGGTCAAGGAGGGATTGGTGTGGTGGGGCTGGTGTCCCCTCCCTCCCTGCGGCCTCCTGCTCTCCCCAGGCCATCATGAACAAGCTGTGGCTTGGCTTTGACCTGAAAGCAGCCATTGCAGCCCCAATCCTGCATGTCGACAGCAAGGGCCAGGTGGACTACGAGCCCAATTTCAGCCAGGTGAGGCAGCGGTCCACGCCACCACTAGGCTGGACGCTTTAGTGCATGCTGCTCAAAGCCACCTCCCAGGGAGGGTCTCAGCTGCTGATGTCTCAGGCCAGGCACGTTCCAGCTTTGGGGGCCATGGGAAGTTGCAAAGCTGAGTGGGAGAGGCACCAGGCCAGTCTCGTGGACTCCGAGGCAGAGAACAGGGTGCGGTCCGCGCTTCTCCTGGGCCGGGCACCTCTGCACCTGGTCCCTGCTTAGTCTGTGCTGTTCTCTCCAGAAGCTGGTTTTCCTGGCTGTGGCCTCCCAGGCTCTCCCTTGTGGTGGTATGTTTCCTTGTGTGATTTGCAGCTTTTATTTGTGAGTTTATTTGTAAAGAGTTTATTATTCCTGTGAGAGTCAGCAGAGGGATTTCCTTCTGGGGGATTGGGGGTTCTTACAAACGTTTCTTCACTCCCCCACACAAGCACGTCGGGGGAGCTGAATTCTCCTGTTGGATGCCCTGCCCCAGCAGATGGTCAGGCTCCTCGGAGCTCTCTGGGCTGGCAGATGCCCTTCCCTAGGACCTACTTTAAAAGACTGGCAGCTTTTCAAGGCTCCAGGCTTCATGCCTGGGGTCAGTCCAACTTGGTGTTCAGAGTCCTCAAAGCTGCCTTTTCTGTAATGAGCCTCTCTGGTCTCAGGGCTGCCTTCCATGGCCCTTAGAACTCTGAGGGCCGTAGAATGAGGGGCTTTGAGTCCGAGGGGGTGTGTAGTCTCTGAGAACCTCAGTCTTTGGGCCGGGAGACTAAAAACCTCAGCCTGTCAGCTCAGACTCCAGAGCCCGAGGCCCTCCCTCCCTGTGTAGGGTCCTCCCTGTGGAGGAGGATGTTGAGTGCTCCCTCAGGGCTCATCCTCTTCAGCCCTTCCCCTTGACCTTGGCTGAAGGTCCTTACTCTGTAAACATCATTCTCCAAGGACCTTAGATTCTGAGAATTCAGAGATGACAGCCGGGAATCCAGCGACCCACGAGCCCAAGATCCTCAGCTCCCTTGGAGAGTTAGAGTGTTGGCCATGCAGGTCTAGGGCCTTCCATGAGAAAATCCTAGATTCTGGGTGGAGCCTTTGAGTCTCCAAGGGCCTTCACACCCAAGGGCCGGGAGGGTCTTCATTCCTCAGGGCCTTGGAGTTTGGCCACTAGACCCTAAAGAACAGAGTCTCCAAGGACTAAGGTCCCTGCTGTTGCCTCGGCCATGAGGACTTCGGCTTTCAAATCTAAGGACATTGGCCAATTAGTACGTCAGGCAGAGAAACTTATAACTCAAAGGCATAGCACTCCAGAGACCTCACCGCACCAGCAGCTCAGGTCACACGGCTTCACTGGGTGACCTCAGGTTGGAGGTCCTTGTCCTGAGGATGGCAGAACACTAGGGCCTTTGTTCTTAGAGGTCTCTGGAATCTAGAGCCCTGGTGGGGTAAGGTCCTTGACTGTTGGTCCAAAATGGTAACTGGAAACATGGGGTCCAAGTAGCACAGGTCCCTACACTCCACGATTTGTGCCCCTTTACAGACTGGCCGGTGTGTGATGGCCATAACCCTGAGGCAGGGTATCCAGCGTCTTAGAAACCAACACCTGGGCCCCTGATGTCCTAAATCCCACAGACTCAGCGTCTCAGACCTGAGCCTTTAGGGCCCTGTGCTCGGAGCGCCTCCCCTGCGGGGACCACTGGTGCCTTTGGCCTGGGGGTCAACATCCTTGGACTTTTGGGTCCTTGGGTATTCAGAGCAAACGGTGTCTAAAGCTTTGGGTCCCTCTTCCAGCTGATTCCTCAACAACGGGGCTCTAATCTTGTGGGGCCTTGGGCCGTGAGGAGTTTGACTACCGTGTTCCTGGGGTCTGGGATCTCTGGTCTTCTTATGTGGGTGTTGAGATGGAAGGTCCTGTGCAGCCTGACAGTACTGGCACCTTCTTCTCCTCCATGTCCAGGGGCCCCTGAGCAGCCCACACCCCAAGGCGGGGACTAAGACCTTGAATTGGGCAGTTCTTATTTTGGAGGACCCAGGACTCCAAAGGCTCCAGCCTCTGCCTTCTAGAAGGCTTAGTTGTCAAGGTCCTCAAAATTAGAGGCCTCTCAGCCCAAGTCCCCAGCAGCCACCTTCTCCACCGAAAGCCCCAGATTTCTCAGGCATTGCAACGGGGGCCCCTGGTGTCCTTGGATCCGGGACAGAAATGAACTTGCATCTCAAGCTCCTTCTAGCATGAGTATTGTCCTCCTGCCATGTGCTCTGGAGCCAGGCTTCTCCTCTAGGGCCTTTTGAGTGGGAGGCTGTAGGGTTCTTAGATCCCTGCCTGGGCTCTGTCCCCTCTGGAGGCAGATCTAAGCTGCCCTCACCTGTGCACCGGCCTTCTCTCCTCTCCAGGAAGTGCAGAAGGGGCTCCAGGACCGAGGCCAGAGCCAGAGCAAGAACCTCCTTTTCCTGAACGTGGTCCAGGCCGTGTCCCAGGACGGGGCCTGTGTGGACGCCGCATCAGACCTAAGGAAGGGTGGGGAGGCCTCGGGCTACTGAGGAGGCTGCTCCCGAAAGCCGGGATCTAGCCTACCATCAGTGTGTGCCCAGGCTGGCCTTGGCCGTGGGACTGAGAGCTCCAGCAGGATCTGGACCCCTTGGCTAGGGGGTCGGCCTGGGGCTGCGAGAGGTGGGGGCAGCCTGGCAGATGGACGACTGTGGGAGCTGAGCCCTCCCTCAGAGCCTCTTGTGTCCTGCCCTGGCCCCTCTAGCCTTCCCAGGCCTCTTGCCCAGGACTGTGGCCCACCCCCATCTGTATTTTCTCCAGCCCAAGATTAAAGAGGAGGCTGGACTGTGGCCTGATTTGGGGTCGAAGTGGGGGAGGGGACCCTCAGAAAGCACGCACACTGAGCTCCTACAGTCTTCCGCAACACACCACCATGGAGGTGGGGAAACTGAAGCCCGGAGACGGGCCGGGACTCGCCCAGGCTGCTGCTCGCCCAGGCTCGACCACAGGAGCAAGCACCCACCACTTGCTGGGGCTCCACAGCGTGGCTGCCCGAGGCCTGCCTGCTGGTGGGAAGGCAGAGGTGTGGCCTGGGGGCACCAGCCTCTGCCTCTTGCTGAGACCTTCTGGATCTTGTCCTCCGTGCCAGGGAAAGGTGGAACGAAGCAAGACCTGAGAGCCCACCCAGCCCCCAGCCCCAACAGCTCATGTTCTCACCCTTGGCACTGTTGACATTTTGGGTGAAACATTCTTCTGGGGGGGCTGTCCCCACATTGTAGGATGTTGAGCAGCCTCCCTGGCCTCTACCTGCTAGATGTAGCAGCAACCCCCCCACAGCCAGTTGTGACAGTGCCAAATCACCCCTGTGAACCGTGGCTCTGGACCCAGGAGCCCCCAGCTGCTGTGAAGGGCTCTGTGCTGCTGGCTGGGCCACCCTCACTGGGGGCACCTTGCTGGACTGACCTGGGGGTCCTGCTCCACAACAGTTCCTGGGAGCATTGAGTGTTTCCATTTCACCCCAAATGTCGCACAGGGGCATACCGAGGCTCCACCTCTGAGCCATCACCCCCAACTCTGCCCTGGAGTTCCACCAGGCAGGATAGGGCGGGTGTTACTTCCCTGTGGCTGCCGAGACAAAATACCACAGACTGAGTGCCTTAAAACAACAGAAATCTATTCTCTCACAGACTCGGAGTCTGAAATTAGTGTCACTGGAGGCCGCATGTCCCCTGCCCCGCACCTCGCAGGGAGAATTCTTCCCTCCTCTCCAGGCTGGTGGCCGCATAGCTCCAATCCAATCCCCACCCGTCCTCCCTCCATGGTCACATGGCCTTCTCCTCTGTGTGTGTGAAGGCTCCCTCTGCTTCGGCAGGTCTGGGTAGAGAAGGCACACTCAGAAAGCATGTAAGGACACTTGTGGTCATATAGGGCCCACCTGGATAATCCAGGGTAATCTCCCCATTTTAAGATCCTTAATTTAGTCTCAAAGTCACTTTTGCCATATAATTCACAGGTTCCAGGGATCACAACGTGGACGTTATTTGGGAACAGTAATTTAGTCTGCTATACATGGGGAGAGGAGTCTGGTTGGGGCAAATTCCTGATCTGGGCTTGACTCGGAGTGTGGAGGGGACATTCTGATAGACTCCAGGATGTCTGGGGATAAAGGGTGGCTCACTTTGAGATGGGGCAGTCCTGCCATCGTTGCTGTGCTCCAGTGTGAACCTCGGGGCCACTCACTGCTGCACGCAGGCAGCCTCGCAGCCACCAGCCTCTCCTGGGGTCTGGCTTGGGAGGCAGACTTTCAGAAAGGGCAGGTCTCATGCAGGGGTCAGGGATGCACAACAAGTGAGCTTAGACAGAAGTGAGAGTGGAGGGGCTTCAGACCTGGTAGGATCCAGAGGCTGGCCCCACGCCATCAGGACCCTCCATGGGGCGGCCTCACCCGAGGTGGTTCCCTGGCCACCATCCCGATGGCTCTAGCACATCTGCTGAACTTCACGGCCAGAGGAGTGACAGAGCTTCTCCCCTCAACACCCAACCTCTTGGGGTTTAACAAAAGTCCCAGGCCCAGCTTTCATGGACCCAGCTCTCCTGGGCCCAGCGCGTCCCTCCCTCAGCAATCCGTGTGGCCCAGAGGGGAGGGGCTGGGATGGGGAAGGCTGATTGGTTTGGGTCCATGGGGCCCACACTGAGAGCTGTCCCAAACCCCATGGGGAGAAGGAGGCTGCTTGGCACAAGCCTGTCCTGTGGCTGGAGCCTGCTTCTGTGCTCCCAGACCAGACCTGCCCCCGGCCCAGGGTCCAGGGAGGCTGCCCCGCACCAGCCAGGCATGAGTCGGCCTGGGAGGCCTTGAGGTCCCTCTGGGTAGGGCTTTCTAGCGGCACTCACGGAGCATGATAACTGTGTCCCTGCACACTGGGCAGAGGGGAGGGCCCCCTGGTGCCCCACTCCTGACTCACCCTCGGCCATCCCTGGGGCTCTCACCCATCTGGAGGGTCAGTTGCCACTTGTGAGTTGATGGGTCCCCACCCAAGCTCTGGCCCAGGTTTCTAGAGCATCACATACCCACATACTCACCCAGCTCCGGAGCATCTGGGATCCACGGGCACCTCGGACTCAACATGCCAAACTGGAAGCCAGCTCTGAGGCAGCCAGAGCTCTCTGGTGTCTACCTCAACCCCCTCCCGTGTTAGTCATCCAGTCCTCTCCCTCCACCTGCATGGCTCGGCCCTGGCTCTGTCTCCTTACCCCTTTCCACCTCCTCACAGCTGCCACCACCTCGATCCACTCCCCATTCATGGCAACAATGAGCCTTGGAAAAAGCACACCTGATCCTGCCACGAAACAGCACGGAGCCCTCCTTGGCTCCTGGGGACCCTGGAGGAAGCCCACTCCCCTCCATCCCTGCTCATCCTGCCCAGTGGACTTGCCCAGCCCTGTCCACTTCCCGCCCAGAACACCGGTGTCAATCGATTATGAGGTAGGCTCTGGTAAGCGTAAAACAAAAAGAAGCTTACTCAG
The DNA here is from genome assembly GCF_057802395.1 of Ceratotherium simum simum. Taxonomy (NCBI): domain Eukaryota; kingdom Metazoa; phylum Chordata; class Mammalia; order Perissodactyla; family Rhinocerotidae; genus Ceratotherium; species Ceratotherium simum. Next base: position 3,770,897 of record NC_141934.1, read on the forward strand.
GGTTTGTTAGGACTGCAGCCTGGGAACACAGACTCAAGTAGCTCTTGAACTGTGTTCCGGCCATTGAAGGGAGAAGGGAGGTTTTATAGTCATGGCTAACACAGGCAAAGAAAAAAAAGAGGGAAGGAATTTTTTTTAACAAATTCCAGGGACAGGGTAGTCATTGGGGTGAGGGTCGGTTGAAACAAGCCATTAAACTTAGGAATGTGGGAGATGACTGACAGGAACGGCAGAAGACTTGCAGACACATTTCAGGCTTCTGGTGAGTTCAAGAGTTCATCCTGAAGGAGGAATTTGTTCATCTCCTCCTCATGTCCACCTGGCTCCATTTTAGTGCCATAACATAAGGGATTCCATCTTTTTCCAATTCCACATCTCCTCTTTTTGCTAGAAATCTACCAGAATGGTAGCATTGATGATCAACTTCATTAGTCCTTCATGGCCAGGGAGGATGGCACCTGCCCTGGCTCCCTCTGTCCCTCTGTGGGGGGAAATAGGAGTGAGTATGTACAAGTAGTCTCTTATTTATCGTTAGGCAGGGCCACATTTGAGCAACAAGGCAGACAAGATGAGGGGCGACCAAGTTCATGAGGTTGTGTCTGTACATGGATGAGACCGTCTTGAAGAGATATCGAAGTTTCGGACTCAAGTCTGTATATTGGCTCTAGTCATCGTAAGACCATCACTTTAGCCTGAATGCTGGTTTTACAACACTGAGTAAAGAAAACAGTGATTAGTTTAAATATTATGATGAATACAAATATTCCAAGGAGTAACAGAATTAGGGATTGTAATCTGGAATGCTGATGCCTGTAGGAAGCCAACTAAATAAATCGTTCAGACTGGTTGTAGGATTGCTAATGGCATTTATTTACTTTCTCATGTGATTTAACAGAGATGACACATTGGAAGATTCATAAGGTATAAAAGCAGAGCATTCAGTTTGACTGATTGCACATGTACCACCTTGAGACGCAGTTGTAATATCCAGGGCCATTCTATTTTGGAGGACGGCCTTTCTCATTAAAGACATTTCAGTATTCAATAATGTTATTCCAGTTCGGCTATCATTTTTTTTTTTTATAACAAACTCCACTTTATTTATTTATTTTCCCCCCAAAGCCCCAGTAGATAGTTGTATGTCATAGCTGCACATCCTTCTAGTTGCTGCATGTGGGACGCAGCCCCAGCATGGCCGGAGAAGTGGTGCGTCGGTGTGTGCCCGGGATCCAAACCCGGACCGCCAGCAGCGGAGCGCACGCTCTTAACCGCTAAGCCACTGGGCCGGCCCAAGTTCGGCTATCATTAAGGGCCTGTTAGTCAGGGCTTCTATATGCAATATGACATCTTCTAATCCTACAGAAGGAAGAAACATGGCAGCTAAGTGATTGTATCAGTGAAAAACTGCACGAGTCCATCTGGCTTTAAGGAGAGGGAGATGAGTGACAGTTGTTAATTTGGGGCGAGCCCTTCCTTGCATCCAAGGGGAACTGAGGGTGCAACTTTCTAGCCAGCCAGGTGGAAGCCAGCACCAAAAGTTTGTTCCATATAGCCATTCAGTTCCGTTGGGGGCCCCCCAGTCAATGCCTGGTCGTCGAGATCAGTCTGTCCCAAACCAGTCACTTTCTTTAAGTTTAATGGTGTTTTTGCACAACTCAGGGGATATCCATCCTATGTCTTGAGTGCAGTTGGGTTGATCTTGTTTTGAATGTTTTTTTGTTCCCAGCATAAAGGTGAGACACTTAGCACAATGAATTAGAGGAGGAATGGGCAGACAGATTGGTAATTAAATGTACTAAAGGATTTCTATATTCATGTACAGAATGAGGCTTCTGATGACAAACTCAACAGTCAGAGAGATTTCCTCCTTTTGTGATAGATTGGGAGATGCAGAGGGAGAAAATAAGGTAAGAAGCAACAGCGAGTTAAAGGCATACAAGACTAGGACTGAGTCTTGGGTGGAGCTGTCTGCCTCAGATATTGGCAGCTTCTCTTCCTGGTCAATTTAATTTGGAGGTCTCCAGCATTTGTACATGCTGGAGACTTCTTTAGCTGTGAGATGTATCTCAAGGTTAAATGCCTTCTAGTCTGTAGCAGTGTCAGTGGTAAGGTCTTGGTAAGGTCCTTTCCAATGGGGCTCGAGGGCTGTCTTCCTCTGATGATGCTTCCAGGACACCCAGTCACCAGGCTCTAGACTGTGACCAACAGGATCCTTTAAATTGGAATCTGGGAGAGCATCTTTAATCTGTTGATGATGGGCTTGAGCTTAAGACAGTAGAGACTTACAGTAGCTGGTCATATGTGCACAAGACAACAGGGGATCAGCAGACCAACAGACACTGATCTGCTGGTGACTGTCTCATGTGGAGTCAGTTCATGTTTTCCAAAAAGGGCCCTGTGAGCAGTCAGCAAGATCAAAAAGGCAATACCTTAGGCCAGGGGAGTCCCGTCTACAGTATATAACAAACCTCAAAGACAATTAACTGGACTAGAATTTAGCACCCACAAAGATGCAACATAATTTTTCTCTCCACAATTACCCTCATTTTGTTTTTTACCAAAGATAATCACAGTAAAACAAATTTGTTTATATTAAAAACTTGGCCTGATTATTTATATAAGTGAAAATAAGAGAGCCAGCCCTGATGGCCTAGTGGTTAAAGTTGGGCAGGCTCTGCTTCGGCAGCCTGAGTTTGGTTCCTAGTCTCAGAACCACACCACCCATCTGTCAGTTGCCATGCTGTGGTGGTGGCTCACATAGAAGAACTAGAAGGACCGGGCCCGCCCTGTGGCTTAGTGGTTAAGTGCGCACGCTCTGCTACTGGCAGCCCGGGTTCGGATCCCAGATGCGCACCGATGCACTGCTTGTCTGGCCATGCTGAGGCGGCGTCCCACATACAGCAACTAGAAGGATGGGCAACTATGACATACAACTATCTACTGGGGCTTTGGGGAGAAAAAGGGGAAAAAAAGGAGGAGGATTGGCGATAGATGTTAGCTCAGAGCTGGTCTTCCTCAGCAAAAAAAAAAAAAGAGGAGGATTGGCATGGATGTTAACTCAGGGCTGATCTTCCTCACAAAAAAAAAAAAAGAACTAGAAGGACCTACATTACAACTAGAATACACAACTATGTACTGGGGCTTTGGGGAGGGAAAAAAAAAGAGAGAGAGAGAGAGAGGAAGATTGGCAACAGATGTTAGCTCAGGGTGAATCTTTTCCAGCAAAAATAAATAATGATAATAATAAATTAAAAATTTTTAAAATTAAAAAAAAAGAAAATAAAAATACTCCCTGAGAGTTTCTGAATTCTGGAGGGATCTGGTAGAGAGAAAAGGTAAATGTTTCATTTTTCTTCACAAAGGTAAATCTTAGCAGTTGTTGACAGCTTAAGAGAAAAGATTTCTTTAAATCTGGAAAAACAAAACCCTAGAGCAGCCTCCTCAGCTTATGTAGTCCCAGGTAATTCATATTTGTTCTTGATCTTTTGTTCACAGTTTTGTGAAACCGTCATTTCTCTGTTGGAATTCTGTAATTTCTTACCCAGTTCAGTTTTATTATCTTAAAGTTTATGAGAAAACTATATTAGAATTACTCTAGAGAATAAGTGTCAGAGTCTTTTCCATGAATCTCTCTGAAGATGAAATACATCTGCAAACCACTAGAGTAAAACAATAACTGTAAATGAAAAAAGACTTAAAATGGCATGGTTAAAGATCTGATTACAATGCAAGGAAATTTGGTTATTTCTGTAACACACATTTTAAGATAATGACTAGAATTATACCAGGACATATCAGATTTTTAGGAATTTTATATAATTTTTAGAACATTTATATTAATAACATTTATTTACACAATATGTCCTAAGAAGGTTTATCACCATTTATTTGACAATGCTTCCCATGCAATTTAACATACCAAATAAGCCTAATTAGTTTAATATCTCCCTTTTTATAGGAAAAGAGAACAAATTCTTTGAAAAGTCCCAGGACCCCACTGGAAATTCTCAAAATTACTTTCAGGTCAAAAGAAAGACTTTATTTAGGGTTTGAATTCTGGGAAGTTTCTCAAAAATATCAAAAGGTTTTAAAACATTTGGTCAAATAGGATCATAGGTCGCTGTGAAACAATGCTTAGTTATCCATTTAACCAAAGTGACAACAGGAGATGTTAATGGCAAGCGTAGAGAGCTAAACAGTTTAAACCCTTAGCTCTCTTAGGAGAGACCTCAGCTTTTTGAACATCGTAGGAAATTATTTTGACAAAACATAGAATCCTTGCCTTTTAGGTAGACTTAAAGGTGAAGAAAAACCTTTTATAATCTCTTTATCAAAAGCAGACTAAAAGTCCAAGAAAAATATCCTTTTAAGAGAGAGAGGGAGGTCGGCCCGGTGGCACAGTGGTTAAGTTCATGCATTCCACTTTGGCAGCCCAGGGTTTGCCGGTTCGGATCCTAGGTGTGACCTACTCACCGCTCATCAAGCCATCCTGAGGCAGCGTCCCACGTAGAGCAACTAGAAGGACCTACAACTAGGATATACAGCTATGTACCGGGGCTTTGGGGAGAAAAAAGAAAAACAAAAAGAGGAAGATTGTCAACAGATGTTAGCACAGGACCTATCTTCCTCAAAAAAAAAAAAAAAGAGAGAGAAAGCTAAATTCTAATTTTCACACTAGCTTACTTTTGATATTAAAATTCATTTACTTAATTAAATTCATTTCTTTCTTAGCCAACTTGACTATGCATAAAACTCTTTCCTCAGGGCTCCTCTTCCACAAACCTTCTATAACTTTTTTTCACATTCAGAATTTGTCCTTTCTTCTTTCCCATAACCAGTTTTATTTTAGGACAAATGGACTTTCTTAACAAAAACATATCTCTACTCTTTATATCTTCTTTTACTGAAAACATACATTTTACTTTTCTTTTATACAGAAATACTTCCCTTATTCTTTTACATTAGCATTCTGTGGATTGGAAGACCTATAAATACTGTCTAGAAACATGTGCTTTCTTGGAAAATTTCTCAGTGTGACACAAAATATGTTTATTAATGAACCCAATATTTTAACTTTTTCTGTAATAAGAAGCTAAAAGTAGATAAACCCATGTTTAGTAATTAATGTATAATATTTTGTCTTATTTGGAAGCGATCTAGATACTCAATAAATTTTTATCATTTAACTTAATTTAGTAAAACTCTAAAGTTTCAAGTTACCAACTTGTTTTGATGTTATTTTTAATTGCATATACCATAACATATAATTATTGCTAAAAATGTTCACCTAAAAGCCCTTTAATCTTACTTACATCTATTTAGTTTACTTGCTCCCAATAATTATATTTAGGTTACCTACAAAACTTCATGAGTCATTAGACAAAGTCAGCCATCAATTTTTTGCTGCCAAATTTTGTAACAAAGATAACATAAATTTGTTTGACTTTTAGTAACCTGTGTAGAACAAAGGTTTTATATTTAATATTGATAGCTCAAAAGACAACAAACTTAAATTAGCTTTAATACTAAATATTTTTCTAGATCACATGATCCTGAAATTCATTTGGGCTAATTTCTATTATATTGAGGAATAATTTATATAAGCACTTACTTTAAGCCAATCAAATAGAACTCTTTTAGAAATTATACCATCTGGAGGTAGAAAAATATCACTTATATATAATGTACACATCTGTAGACATGGAGACCCCACAGCTATTGTTTTAAAATTACTGCCATGAATCAGCTACAGTAATACAAAGCTGACTAGTTAGGAAATAATTGAATCCAAATTTTGTTTCTACAGGTAGAATAAATTAAGGTTATCTGGTTAGATGGCTAAAGATTTTTTCTACTAATATTTGTGGGGAAGACACTTAAGATGCTAGATTTTGGGCAAAGGTGCTTCTATAGCTTGGGTTTTTTTTTCGGTCTTAGGAATTGGTGATGGTTTGGATATCCGTTCCTGGAGAGGTTACAAGCTTTTTGAGATAAATAGGGGAGGTTTTAGGATTGGTGAAAGGGAATGGGAGGAATCTGAACTGCCTCTAGAGCTGCATTTCCAGTTTTGCAAAGATTTGTAAGATAAGGACAGTTGCTCTCAATGCCTCAAAAATTGAGTTGTAGGGGCTGGCCCTGTGGCGTAGTGATTGGGTGCGCGCGCTCTGCTGCTGGCGGCCTGGGTTCGGATCCAGGCGTGCACCGATGCACCGCTTGTCAGGCCATGCTGTGGCGGTGTCACATGTAAAGTGGAGGAAGATGGGCACAGATGTTAGCCCAGGACCAGTCTTCCTCAGCAAAAAGAGGAGGATTGGCATGGATGTTAGCTCAGGACTGATCTTCCTCACACACACGCAAAATATATATAATAATTGACTTGTAACTTAAATGATATCATAGGTTAATCTACTTGTTCAACTATATCATCCCTAATTTGCTTCTTTCCCTCTGGGTACATAGTTTTATTTTAACTTAGGGAAGGACGGAGATATATACATGTATATATAATTTATACATATAAGTTCCTATCAGGCTCTGAATATCAGCTTCCAATTTGGCCAAATGTCTCATCATAAATTACTAAATCCTTTCAAATATCTTGTTAGGTTTCAGCATGGACAAATGGTAAATATTTCTGGCAGTATTAAACAATTTCATTAATTTTTAATTTTAGTTTCCCCTTGACTGTTTGAGGGAATAACATAGCAGTTTCCTAGAAAATCTCTGAGTCCCATTAACTCTGAGAAGAGCTCATATGGGGCCCTCTTTCAAAGGTAGATACAGGAGTGTCTGTAAAGCCATTAACTTAACAAACTTTTATGTAGTTTTTTCTTTTAGGTACCAGCTTTTTGGTTTTTTGTTTTTTTGTGTGTGTGTGATGAAGACCAGCCCTGAGATAACATCCAATGCCAATCTTCCTCTTTTTTGCTGAGGAAGACTTGCCCTGGGCTAACATCCGTGCCCATCTTCCTCTACTTTATATGGGACACCGCCACAGCATGGCTTACCAAGCGGTGCATCGGTGCGCGCCTGGAATCCGAACTGGTGAATCCTGGGCCGCTGCAGTGGAGCACGCGCACTTAACTGCTTGCGCCACTGGGCCGGCCCTTAGGTACCTCTTATATCTTAATTTCTCATTAGGTTTTTGCAACAAAACTTTCAATAAGGTTATTTTGGAATTTTGAAGCCTTTGTTTTTAAGTGCACTTCTTAAATGATCTTATCTAATGGGAACATTCCTTCTAATGGCCAATGTAATGCCCCTGAGGCTGGCAGCAGTTTAGTAGGACCCTAGCCACAAATGGAGTTCAACTCAAATTTCTGTCCAGCCATATCTAGCCATAAATGGAGTGCAGCCCACATCTCTGTCTGACCATATTTTGGGCCCCCAGCCTGATAGTTACCAAGCCAAGCTCTCAGGACATGAAACAAGCTTAGTAAGATCTTGAAGGTTTTTTTGGTAGAAATTTACAGCTTCTGAGACCATGGTTTTTAAGCAGGTGTGCTAAAAGGTGGCAAGCTTGTCCCTTTAGAAACGAAAGATTGCATTTAAGCTGCCTGTTCTGTGGTTCTCAAATCTAGTGCACAGAAAGACAAGTTTTGGAAGCTCAAAGGAATCTCAAAGTGGCCAGTGTAATTTTAAATCATCTTTAGTATTTGGGACAAAAGTTTATAAGAGGAAGGACCGTAGTTCTTAAATATAAAACCAGCTGGAGTTGCTGAGGGAGATTGATCATTTATGGTTGTTCTAAAACAATTGTTCCCCATAATTTAGAGAGGGCTGTTCTTGGATGACCAAGGCAAGAGGGTGTGTATTTTGGGTCAGGTGTGTGCTGCTTGGAGGACCACTTCCCAATGTGTCACCAAGGGGCCATTGGTCTCTCTCTTACGTGGCTTAGAAAATCCTAGACACCAGGTGGTGTCAGGTTGCCCAAGGTACTAGGATGACCAGTCCTTTACATGTGCCCGCCGGACGAGCTTATGGAGTTCTTTCTGACAAAGGAACGGGGTCTGTTCTTCTGTTGGGAGACCCTGTGAGACCACATGTCACAGAGTCCCAACACTTTCACTAGGTTTCTAGTCACCTAGAAATAGCCCGAAAGGGGCCAGAAGGAGCAATGTCTCTTATCTTCGGAGTCAGAGGACCCTCATTTGGATGATAGGAGAAGCTAAAGGGTCTGCACTGGTTATCCAGAACAGCTGAATTTCAAACTGCAAGAGGATGTGGCCACTTTAATAAATTAAAAAACTACTAGAGCTACAATAACACTCACCAAGAAAAGTTCTTAAACCTGAATCCTTCACCTAGTTAAGACAAGGATGGAACCCTCCCCTCTGAAGGAGTAAGGACAGAAAAGAAATCCTTGAACCCAAACCTTCTGCCTTAAGCAGAGGCTGAATCTTCCAAAATGGATGAAGACAGAGTCAACTGTAACCAGAAACAACTGAATAAAGACCAATTTGGTCTGAACCTCGGCCTTAAAAACTGGGATGTTCAGATCCAGAAGGAATCACCACCAGATCTCTGGACTCGCAGGGAGAGATACCAGAGATCAAAAGAAGAAATGAGAATGGGGAAATAACCTAAGATATAGAGGAAGTTGCAAGTATTATAAAAGGTTACTCATCTTTACTCAAATAAATTTGGAAACTCTGACAAAATAAATTACTTCCTAGGACAATGTAAACAGAATTGCGATACTTGGGATATACCTATAGTGAAAACATTGTTGTTTATCTGAAATTTAGATTTAATTGGGCATCCTTTATTTTTATTTGCTAAATCTGGTAACCTTAAATATAAACGACAAATGGATTCAAGAAGGGGCAAAGATCTAGAGAAGTCAATGATCATTTAAAACATTGAGACCATTTCAGGAACACTAGCCTACCTCAAATACCCTTCTGGAAATTTCCACAGGTGAAGTGTGTCCTGCCATTAGGACCAGAGACCTCTCCTGCCAGTTAAACTCCCACAGTGTAGAGCAAGGAGGAAAATGTCCACATACTTTATGAAACCAGCATAGCACTGACCCCATGTTACCACCCAAGGTGGGGCTTTCTGCTCGCCGCAAGACATGCCAATAGTCAACAGGCAAGGTGGTAGGAGAAAAAGGACTTTTTTATTACAGCTTGCTAGCAAGAGGGAAGATGGCTGACTCATGTCCAAAAGCACCATCTTAAGGGGGCATGAAATCTTACAGCAGTTATATAGGCCATTGTGTTATTGGGTTAGGAATGTTGACCTTCTGGTGTTACAGACTGGGAGTGCCACACCAGATCTTTCAGTTTTCACTGATGATGGCTATCAGCAGAGACTCACTGTTCGGGTGTCATCACATTCTTAAGGAACTCAAAAAAATGAAGTTATCATCTTGTCGCAGCTGGGAGGTACATGCACAAGCAGGGGTCGTAAAATCTACAGAGCAGTTAGATCTCCTGGAGGGTATATATCCAGCTGGGTTAGTTTGTCAGAGGTCATTCAAAGTTACAATAGAGTTTTTCTTTTCTACACTATGGCTTCCCTTATGTCAACCTTGTCTTGAGCCAGTATCACCCAAATCTGGCAAAGCAACCACAGACCAATTGTGTTTGTGAAACTCAACACAAAACTCCTAAATAAAATATCAGCAAGGATAAGCGAGCAACACATTAAAAAGAACATGTCCTGCCTACCCCAGTGAAGCTGACACCAGTACTACAAGGAGGGCCTTCTCTTAGGATGTCCATGAGTGTGACTCTTATTTCTTATCTTTCACCAGAGGAGAAAAGTCACAGGGTCAACTCCATAGAGACTGAAGAGGCATTTGACAAAATTCGACACCCATTCTTGATAAAAACAGACCAAAAAACACTGAATAAAATAAGAATGAATGGATAATCCCTTAGCATGAATATATATCTCAAGACAACAATAACAACATCTGTTGGGTATTGACCATGGGCTGGTCTATCGCTTTATATGTATTAACTCAATTCATATAATTCTCCCTAATGACGGGGAGCTACAATTATCCCAGTTTTACAGATGAGGATATAGAAGTACTAATACTCCAAGGGTCATGCAGAATAAGTGCCAGAGGCGGACACTGGATAGACAGATGGAGAATATGAACCTTGACCCCTACCTCACACCAAATACAAAAATTAACTTGAGATGAATCTTAGACCTTAAGTGGGAAAGCTAAGTGGGGGCATTTCAAAGCAGTAAGAAAAAGATGAATTGTTAACAACTGGTATTGGAACGAGTGGGTAGCCAGCTGGGAAAATAATACAGTGGGATCCCTATTTACACCAAAATAAATTCCTGTTGGATCAAAGATTTAAGAGTTAAAAATGAAACCATATAAATATCTAAAGAAAACATGAGGAAATTTTATTTACAGTCTTAGAGCGGGGAAGGCCTTTTTTAGGCATGATGTAAAATCAAGAAGCCATAAAAGAAAAAAACAGATATATCTGAACACATGAAAATTAAATATTTTGAGTGGAAAACATCTCAAAAGACCAATAAAAAACTTGGGGAAAAATAGCTTCAATACATAATAGGATATGGGACTGGTTTCTTTAATATTTAAATTCTTAAATATTTAATATCAAAGACCAAGTATCCATTAGAAAGATACACACGGATATGACTCATTAGACCACAGAATGAGAACTACAAATGGCTAGTTCAACATATAAAAAGTTGCTCAATCTCACTCATAAATAAGCATTGCCAATTCAAACAACAATGAGATCCCACAGGGACAAAGTAAATAATTTCAGGCCCAGAAGTCTTCCTCTGTGAATTTTTCCAGTGATGGAAGAAAAAACACCAGTTTTACACAAACTCTTCCAGAGAACAGAAAAGAGGAAACATTGCCCAACTCTTTTAATGAGGCCAGCATTATCTTTCTTTTTTTGTGTGTGAGGAAGATCAGCCCTGAGCTAACATCCATGCCAATCCTCCTCTTTTTGCTGAGGAAGACTGGCCCTGGGCTAACATCTGTGCCCATCTTCCTCCACTTTATATGGGACGCCGCCACAGCATGGCCTCACAAGCAGTGCATCAGTGCGCGCCCGGGATCTGAACCCCGACTGCCAGCAGCAGAGCACACGCACTTAACCGCTACGCCATAGGGCCGGACCCAGCATGATCTTTCTTGAGAACAAAACCTGACAATGAAATTTCATGAAGGAAAAGTAGAGGGTGATTTCACTCATGTGCAGAGATGCAAAACTCCTAAACAAAATACGAACAAGCCAAATCCAGTGAGATATCAAAAAGAGAATTCATCACCACCAGTTTGGGTTTATTCTGGGAATGCATGATTGGTTAAACATTAAGAAGTCAAGCAATGTAATTCACCATGTTAGCACACTAACAGAATAAAGGAGAAAAATCACTGACCATCTCAATAAATGCAGAAAAGTATTCGATAAAATTTCCCAGCTTTCACTCACAATAAAAACTCTCAGTAACTAGAAACAGAAGGAAACTTCCTTAATATGATAAGCTGTGGTTACAAAACCCTACAGTAAACATCATGCTTCATGGTAAAACCTTAAAAGGCTTCCTTTTGGGATGGAGACCAATTCCTTTTGTGAACAAGATAAGCATCACTAGCTTTCATCATTTCCTTTCAATAGTGTAAGGGAAGTCCTCACCAGTGCAATAAAGTGAGAAAAACAAATAAAAGGTATAAGGATTGGAAAGGAGGACATAAAACTATCAGGATTTGTAGATACTCTATGGATAACTGTTAGAAATAGGTGAATTTAACAAGATCACTGGAATCAAGGAAAATATACAAAACTCAATGATATTTCTACATATCAGCCACAAATAGAAAACATCTTTTTGAATCAAAATCACTTACAATAGTATAAAAAAAAAATCAAAGCCTGGAAGTAAAACTGACGAAAGTATGCAAGACCCCTACCCTGCACACTGCAAAATATAACAGAGAGAATTTAAAGGAGACCTAAATAAATGGAGGGCTAGACTATGTTCATAGAGTAGAAGGCTTAATATTGTGAAGATGCCAATTCTCCCCACATTCATCTATAGATTCAATGCAATCTTAATCAAAATCCTAAGAGGTTTTTTTGTGGAAATTGGTAAGCTGATTCTAAAATTCATATGGAAACACTAAGGACCAGGACTAGCCCAGGCAATCTTGAAGAACATAATGGAGGACTCACACTACCGGATATCAAGAACAAGCTGTGGTAATTAAGACAATTTGGTACTGGTGCAAAGATCAACTGAGCGATTAGACAGAAGAGTCACCTGACCTCTGACTGAAGGGACACAGCAGTGTAGTAGGGAAGGGATGCTGTTTCAATCAACAGTGCTGAATCAATGGCATATTCATATGAAAAATGTGTATCTTGACCCCTACCTCACACCATGCACAAAAATCTATTCCAGATGGTTTGCAGATCTAATGATGAAATATCAACCAAAAACACTTTTATAGGAAACCATGGAACAGCTTCGTGACTTTGGAGTAGGCAAATGTTTCTCAAACAGGACACAAAAAGTACTAACTGTAAAAGAAAATAATTGATAAATCCAACTATGTTAAAATTAAGAACTTCTGTTCAACAAAAGACATCATTAAAACAGTGAAAAGGGACAGTATTTGCAGTGCTTATATCTGACAATAAACTCTTATCCAGAACATATAAAGAACTCCTACAAATTAGAGAAACCCAGATAACTCAACAGAAAATGGGCAAAAGATGAACAGATACCTCACAAAAAGAGGAGCTCCAGATGGCCAATGAACCTATGAAAAGGTTCAGGTTCACTAGTTGTCAGAAAAATGCAAAATAAGTCCACAATATGCTACCACTCCATACCCATCAGAATAGCCAAAATGAAAGAGACTGATAATACCAAGTGTTGGCAAAGATATGGCAAAATGGAACTGTCATAGGCTGCAGGTGGGAATATCAATTGGTAAAACCACTTTGGAAAACTGGTATTGTCTACCAAAGCTACCACATGCATACTTCGTGCCCAGCAGTGCTGCTCCTAGGAACTTACCCAACATAAGTGCATACATTTATGCATCAAAAGACACATACAAGAATGTTTACAGCACTAGCCATTCTAGGTCCAAAGTGGAAACCACCCCAATAGGAAAATGGAGAAAGAAATTCATTAGATGGAATAATACTCAGCAAAAAGAAAAAAAGTCAATTACTGCACCGCTCCTCAACATGGATGAATCTCATAAACATAATGTACAAAAGAAGCTAGACACAAGAGAACATCTACTCTATGATTCCATCTATGTGAAGTACAAAACCAGGCAAAACTCATCTACGGTGTGAGAAATCAGTGGCTAACCCGGGGAGGAGGGAGAGGGTAGTGACTGATAGAGATAATGGTGGTGGGTGAGGTGGGGTTGGTGCTGTTTAATTTCTTGACCTGAGTGGTGGTTAACTGGGCATGTTCACTTTGGATTAATTCATTGAGTTGTACCCTGAGGAGTGCACTTTCTTCCATACAACTTATATTTTATTTATTTAAATTAAAAAAAAATTTTATAGCTGGAAGTTTGCACTCTGACCAACGTCTCCCCTTTTCCCTACCCCCCAGCTCCTGGTAACCACCATTCTGCTTTTTGTTTCTATGGGTTTGGCTCTTTTAGATTCCACATGTAAGTAGATCATACGGTATTTGTCTTTCTCTGTCTGTCTTATCTCCTTTAGCATAATGCTCTCAAAGCCCCTCCATGTTGTAACAAACAGTGGGATTTCCTTCTTTATCATGGCTGATAGTATTCTGTTGTATATATACCACATCTTCTTTATCCATTCATCCGTTGACAGACACTTAGGTTGTTTCTATGCCTTGGCTATTGTGAATAATGCTGCAATGAACATGTAAGTGTAGATATCTCTTCAAGATCCTGTTTTCATTTCCTTTGGATATAGATGCAGAAGTGGCATTGTTGGATTGTATGGTAGTTCCATTTTTAATTCTTTGATGAACCTCCATACTGTTTTCTATAATGGCTGCACCAATTTACATTCCCACATACAACTTATACTTTAAAGAAGAGTTGAAGATATCACATTTATATCAGTCTGGGTTCAATCAGAGAAGCAAGACTCGTAACTGCGGATGCTGGTCAGGGGGTCTCTGTAAGACTGTCGTCTTCAGTCTGATGCTGGAACTTGACGTCCATGTGGCAGGGAGTCAGGAAGGAAGATGGATATAAAGTGGAGGGGAGGATCCAGAGCTGGCTGCACCCCCAAGTGTGGGCTGGAGCCCACGAGGATGGGCTGAAACCCATGTCCCTTCTTGTTGCCAAGGGCAACAAAGGTTTCCTGTAGAAGCTGGAAACACCTGGCCCAGGAGTCAGTGAAGCTGAAGGTGGATCTGGGGGCAGGTGGAGCCATGGCAGGTCTAGCCTTTGCCGGTGAGAATGAGCTACTCAGCAGATACACCACAAAAAAGACTGCCGACTCACTTCCACCCTCCCAATCTTGCAAGGGAATCTCCCTTGTGGCCCATCCTAACACAAAACATACAGAAAGGGAATTCTGGGAATGCTTTTCAGCCTAACCAAGTTGATGCAGGGCCCACAACGTGTTACACCTAGCGGGCAAAGAGCAAAACATTTGAAGGTTTGTTCCGCCCATGAGGGTGTAGGTAATCAGGCTGTCTCATAGGTTAGTGGCAAGTGTCAACTGGCATAACTCTAGGAGGAAAACACATGTGCTGTTTAACCAGCCAATCGTCTTGTGTGAATTTCTCCTACAGGTAAACCTGAACTTATTTACAAAGGACAACAGCGTTTGAAGAAGCAAAAAACTGAGCACAACTTCATGTCCATCATCTGGGGACTGACTGTTAAGCAAATTGTTCCGTATGAATTTTTTATTTTTAATTGTGGTAAAATGTCAATAACACAAAATTTACCACCTTAACCATTTTTGGGTATACAGTTCAGTGGCATTAAGTACATCCACATGGTTGTGCAACCATCACCACTATCCATCTCCAGAACTTTTTCATCTTCCCAAACTGAAACTCTGTACCCATTAAACAACAACTCCCCTTTCTCCCTCCCCCAGCCCCTGGCACCCACCATTCTGCTTACTGTCTCCATAGATTTGACTACTCTAGGGACTTCATAGAAGTGGCATAATACAGTCTTTGTCTTTTTGTGTCTGGCTTGTTTCACTTAACATAATGTTCTCAAGGTTCATCCATGTTGTAGCATGTATCAGAATTTTATTCCTTTTTAAGGCTGAATAATATTCCATTTTATGGATGTACCACATTCATTTATCTATTCATCCATTGATGGACACTTAGGTTGCTTCCACATTTTGGCTATTGTGAATAACACTGCTATGAACATGGGTGCATCCATTTGCATTTTTTTAAACCTTGTGCACATAGTATTCATTTTCAACACTAATGAAAACTGTAAGGCCATCTTTTCACATCTGCCTCTGGTGTGTAATTGGAGGGACTGACTGCTGCAACAAATAGACCCTAACAGTATTGTGGCTTAATCACAAGAGAAATTTATTTCTTGTTCGCATAGCAGTACTAGATGGGTGAACAGGTCAGCTGGTGGGGGATCCTCTTCCACATGCTGGGCACCCAGGTCAGCAGGGCTTCCAAAGTCACCCTTACACCAGCAGGGGAAAAAGCTCGGAGAGGTGCGGGAGGGCGGCGTCATGGGCTAGGCCTGGAAGCGCCCCACCTCCTTCTGTTCACATGGCACTGGCTAGAACTCAGTCATATGACCACCCCCAATCGCAAGGCAGGCTGGGAAATGTAGTCCAGTACGCGTTTGGACGAGGCACCCCAATGTCATGGACTGCTGGGCAGCTCGCAGGCACCTAGTCAACACCACTTCCGTAAGGACTTTTATCTTTTGAAATTCGGCTGGACCCGGACTTCTCCAGGAAGCAGCCCCTGACTTCCCCTTCCCACTGCGCGCTGTACTGACCACCCCAGCCTCTTCGGGCAGCATTGGACCGTGAGCCCCAGGAGGACGGGGTGGCCCAGGGTGGGCACTCAGCCACCTTGGTGCTTGGGGAAGGAACCTACCTGGCCGCGCAGGGGTCCCCGCTCCCCGCTGTGCCGTATTGGACCCTCGCGCCTGCGTCAGCTGCTCCCCACGCGTTCAGCCAACGGGAGGCCCTAGTGGGAGGCTGGAGGGCAGGAGGAGGAGAAGCAGGTGGCGCGGTTGTTGCCTCTGTGGCTCCAGCTAGGGCCCCATGGACCTGCGTGGTTCCCGCCTTTGTGGGTGGCACCCTCTTCCTTTGTCCCTCGGCCCAGGGGTGCTGATGGGGTCCTGTGGCTGCCTCACCAGCTCCTATTTGACTTCCCAGCTCTCCCATCACCTGCGTTTCCCAAACCCCGACTAGTACAAGGGGTGGGGGACTGGCCATTGGCTTCCAATGCCATGATTCCCTGGGGCTGCCATTTGGGGAGACCACCTCCCTGGGGGGGGGGGGTCCTGCCTTTGATGTCTCTAAGGTGTCCGTGCTGGGTTCTGGGACCTTCCGCCCTCACACAGGCCCTGTAGCACCCCTGACTCCCAGGGGCCCCTGGGAAAACCCATCAGGTGTCGGGGCTTCCCAGCCCGGCCTGCCCCTGGCACTTGGAAAGCCTGATGTCTGCGGCCAGGGCCATAGACAGTGCACCCCTTATCCTTATGGGGAGGGGCGGGGGCAGTTCTAGGCCCATCCTAGAGGGAGAAGGGGGCGTGGGGGAGTGAGGGGCCCTAGGGAGGCCATGCTTTACTATTAGGATGAAGCCTGGCCAAGGAGGCACCTCAGTTGCAGCCCACTCTGCCTTTCCTCAGACCCAACTGCATTTCTTTTCCTCTGAGCCTTTGCTCAGGCTGTTCCTCTACCTGGAATGCCCTCTCTGGCCAATCACATCTCTGAGAATTGGGCCCGCCCTTTGAGACCTGTTATGGGAGCTGTGAAGCTGCCCCCACCTTCCAGGGCCCCTGTGTCCCTGCTCCCACATGGCCAGGCTGCCTTGACCACTGACCTCTCACCTCCTGACAAGTGCTCAGCTGGGCCTGGCTTGACACAGGGATGCACTGGGGACTCAGGTCGGTGGGAGGCCAGCCTCGCCTTACCTCATCTGCACAGAGGAAAGTACCTGCCCCGCAGCCAAGGGGCTGGCCCTCAGCCCCACCCTGTCCTGAGCTGGAAGCCCAGAGAGGTGGGGAAGCAGGGGACTGAGGTCTGGAAGGACAGGAAGCACCAACCTCATCCTGCTCCACTAGAGTCTCCTGGGCACCACCCCTGGAGACCCCAACCCCTCGCTCTCAGCTCTATTCCTTTGAATGTACCTCATCATGTATACTTGCCTCCTCCGGACTGGACCTGCCCCTGCCACCCAGCTCTCCCGTCTCTGCATGGGACTCTCCAAGGGTGAGGCTGAGGGGGTGGGGAGGCCTGGGTTCTGACCCCAATGGTCAGTGCTAGCTGGATGACCTGTGCAACCTCTCTTGAGCTCCCGAGATTGGGGGATGACTCGAGGTCCTCCCAGCATAGGGGAGGCGTGGAGGTGGGCCTGCATGAACCTTGGCCGAGGTTTTGGCAAACCTGCTGGCCCAGCTACGGGGCAGGGGATGACTGCCCTAGCCTATGGCCTGGGTCCTGGCGTAGCCTCCACCTCCAATCTGTTACTACCCTCTGCTGCCTCCACGTGGCCAATATTGGCACTGCAGGCCATAGGGAGGGGAGCCTCCACTCATCGCCTCCCACCCAGGGCTCTACATCCCCTGGGCAACCCTCCCAACCCCTACTGCAGACCCTCTCAGGCTGAGCTGCCCACCTGGGCCAAGGGCCACCAACCTTCAACCCCACCCTCCTGCACTTTCTCCGTCTGAGACCTACGATGCAAATCTGACCCCATCCTATGCTGCCTAGGCCCTCCTATGGCTCCCCATTCAGCACCCTTGCCACAAAGAGGGCAGTGACAGCGTGAGGCCAGTGCTTTGTACCTAGCTTCTGGACACTGCTGAGTGAAAGGCCTAGGGACCCGGAACATGGGCCCCAGTCAGGACTGGGGCATGGCACCACCAGTAACTGCCTTCAGGGTGGTGCTGGGCAGGCACCTATGCTGGCCCCGTCCCATCTCCTGGGCACCCAGCGTGGCACCCCATGGTGAACGCTTTGCAAACGTTGTCCCTTGTCCTCACCCACGAAGTGGTCACTGTTCTCAATCCCACTATTTTTTTTTTTTAACTTTATTTATTTTGCCCCCCAAAGCCCCAGTAGATAGTTGTATGTCATAGCTGCACATCCTTCTAGTTGCTGTATGTGGGACGTGGCCTCAGCATGGCCGGAGAAGCGGTGCGTCAGTGCGCGCCCAAGATCCGAACCCGGGCCTCCAGTAGCGGAGCGCGCGCACTTAACCGCTAAGCCACGGGGCCGGCCCTCAAGCCCACTTTTGATCCCACTTGGAGAGACACTGAGGAGGGACCTGTCCCAGGTGACCTGGCAGTGGATGACGGACTCAGACTCAGTTGCTCTGGGTGCTGTGGACCCCAGAGGGCAACCATGGAACTCTCCGGAACTGAGGCGCAGCATGAGCACCAGGACACCAGGGAGGGGGCACCACAGGCTTGTTTTCCCCTTGTATAGGCAGGGAGGGGTGTTTCAAACCATGTTCCAGAAGTGTTAGAATTGCAAGCCTGGAGCTCCTAGGATGACTCTCTGCCTTGGGGTCCTGAGGCATCTCCACACCCTTGGCTGGGCCCACCTTCAGTCTCAGGCTGGGCCCAGGAATCAAGGCAGCTGGGTGCTGGGGCTCCTCTGTTGGGGCACCAGGTCTCAGTATATTAGGGATCAGGGTCATGGGCATTGGACATGGGATCTGAGGCATTGGTGTTTGAGTTTCAGGTGCTGGAGTACTAGGGCTCAGGAGACTGGCGTTAGAATTCAAGGGTATGGAGTCTTGGGCCTGGGGAATTAGAGCTGCGAGTATTTGGGGAACAGAGCACCGGGTGCCAACCTGGAGAACTGCACAGTTAGAGCTCAGGGTCCAGGTCTGAGGTGACAGAGCAGGGCACTGGCCTCGGGTCCATGGGCATTGAAGGCTCAGGGGTCAGGTGTCCAGGTCCCAGGTGTATGGTGCTAGGGATTTGGGATCGAAGTACTGGGGTGTATGTTCTTGGGAGTTCAAGGCTTTCTCTTGGGAGGTTGGTCTGTGGCCCCGGGGTGGCCTGTGTGCCTCATGTTGCCAGCCAAGCGCGCTCCCATCAGGGCTGTGAACCCCAGATGGCCCTGCAACAAAGACGTGGTCTAGAGCAGGCACAGCAGTCCCACCAGCGCCCCAGGGTCCCAGGGGAGCCGAGGAGGGGCACAGACCAGGGTCCTGGTGTCGGGACCCTGGGTCTGCGTGGGTGGGGTCTCACATGTTGCCCTTCCTGCGGCGCAGCACCACGTAGACCACGGCGACCAGAGCTGCCACTGCCAGGCCTCCAAAGATGATGCTCAGCAGCACCGTGTAGCTGTGTCCTGGAGAGGGGGCAGAGCAGTGAGGGCTGCCCAGGGCGGGGGCTGGGCAGGCATGTGGGCGGGGCGCAGCCAGGCTGGGCGAGTGGGCGGGGCATCCTCACTTGGCTGGCATGTCGGGGTGGTCGTGGACCAGGTGCCATCAGCTTGACAGGTGCTGGCCTCTGCCCCGGACAGGCTGTAGCCGCTGTCACAGTGGAAGTGGATGGTGGAGCCCACCAGGTACCTGATGCCCTCCTTGCCCCCATTGAGGGGCGGGGCCAACCAGCCGCAGGACACCACTGGGGTAGGGGTGGGACACAGACGACAGGCCTGAGCCACTGGCTGCCTGGGGGGCCATGTCCCAGCACAAGGTGCCTACCCCCTTGCCTGTGCCCCCTGTGCTGCCCTCACCGGACTGCAGGCTCTGCACACGACTTTGGTGCAGCCGGTAGGCCGTCCGCGTGGCATTGCCCACGCTTAGGCTCCCAGTGGCCGCCACGTCGTAGCTGCAGAAATGGTTGTCCCCACACAATTCGGCCACCTCAGTCGCATGGCTGGAGTTGGGGGTGGTCTCGTCGGGGAAGAGGGGCTGGAAGGTAGGGTCATGCTTGGGGCCGTACAGGAAGTCTTTGACCAGGAGCAGGGAGTCATAGGTGAGCAGGGAGGAGGCGTTCTCCACAGCCCCTGGGGGGACACGCAGCAGGCCTGGCTGGGGGCCGGGGGTCTGGGGTCTCCCCCATACCTCCACTGACCCCGCCCCCACCACGCCTCCTCCACCCCGCAGTGTGTGCCTGACGGTCACTCACAGTCAGCCCCAAATTGGAATAGCTGTCGGGAACTGGCGCCTGCGGACAGAACCTGCCCGCTGCGTAGGGTGAAGTCATCTGTGGGGTTGTCATTGAGTGTCCCGAGGAGGCCTCGTGTGTGGTTAAGGAACTTCTCGGGCAGCAGGACCGTCACGCTCAAGAAAGGCCCCTGGATGCTGACCTCCAGGCCAGCCCCCGATGACAGCATGATTGATACGCTGTCCTCAGCAGCCACCGACAGGAACATGCCTGAGCACAGGTGGAGCTGGGGTCAGGGTCGCCTCCTGTGGGCACTGGGCTGTGATGGGTGGGCCAGTGCCCATGAACTTTGGGGGAAGGAGAGGGCGTCCCCAAGGCCAAGTCTGGGCCCACACCTGTGCTGGGACCCCCAGATGGGCCTGAGATGCCCAGGCCCTGAAGGGAACCCCCCACCATGCCAACACTGCTCCCTGACTGGGAGGCAGCAGCCCTGCCCGCCTCTGTCCTTCCCGGGGATCCTTCAGCGCCAACAGGCCTGTCCCAGGTCCCCACCATCCCAGCTGGGAACCATTTCATCTGTTCAGTTCCCTGAGACAGCACCACTGTGGGAACGGGGTTGGATAGGGAGCTGTGGCTCCCTAGCCCTCAGGGCCAGCTTCCTCGCAGCAGGCGGCGAGTCCTATCACTGCAGCTCCTGGCTACTCTGGGCCTCAGTGGACCCATCCCACCATCCCAGCCTCTAGGGGCTGTGGCCAGGGTGGGTCTCAGGGATCCATGGGTGTAAGGCAAAAGATCAGACCAGGCCCCCAACGCTGGCCCTCGCTACCTGGGGCCTAGAACCACGTCTGCCCACAGATAGCCATGGGCTGGGGGCCTGTGTTCACCATGCCGGGTCCCTCTGCAGTGGGGTGCAGGGGAGTGGGGCTGACTGTCACCCTGCAGTGAGCCCTAAGAGGCCTCTGTCTCCGCATCTGTGCCCTGGTCACCACCCCCGCCTCCAGCCAGGGCTAGCGAGGGATGTTGGAGGCCCAGGTGGGAGGAGAAGGGAGGGAGGGCAGCTTGCCATCCCACTCACCCTGCAGGTCCATCCAGCTCTGTTCGGCAAAGCTGAGCACCTCCTGGTTCAGCAGCACCTGCAGGACCCCCACACCGTCGGCCAGCCGGACCTCCACCACGTCCGAGTTGCCCTCCTGGACAGCCACAGCAGTCAGCCCTGTGCCTCGGGCCTGTGTGCCTGGGTGGTGGGTACAGAACAGGGTCCGCTAGGCTCCAGCTTCCCCCCAGGGATGACCCCACGCCACCCAGAGCCCCCAGGCCCAGCCTCACCCTCAGGTGTCGTCCCTGGCTGGGCCCGTGCCTGCACGCTCAGGCCAGTCAGGGCTGCCTCCAGCAGCACGTATTCACCGTGCCCATTGAACGTGAAGTTGGCGCCATCAAAGGTGACAAAATGTGGGTCCCCGAAAGCGGAGGCTGGGGAGAGCAGAGGGTCAGGTGGACCGCCCTGGCCCTGCCCTGCCCGCAGCCCCCCTGGCTGGCACCCACCCAGGCGTGGGGGCCGGTAGGTCCGGCAATCGCTGGAGGGCCGGCGCCGCATGTAGCGGGAGCACTCGGGCGCCCAGAGGCAGCAGTGGTAGAAGCTGATGACATCGTAGAGCCAGTGGGAAAGGCCGGGCACCCGGGGCGGTGCGCGGAACGGGGGTGCGCCCCAGTCGTGGCCGCGGTCCGGGGTGCTGCCGCCTGTCGAGTCGGCCGTCAGGAGCTGCGTGCCCGCTGCCGTGTAGCAGCACTGCTGGCCCGAGGCATACCGGGGGCTGGGGGCATGGACAGGTCAGGGTCATCGTCGGGAGTCTGCCCCCCTGCCCTCTACCACCTGGGGACTCACCTGGCTTGCACGGAGCGCACGCAGTGCACAGCCCCTGGGTGATAGGTGCACTCGCTGCCATGCTCAATGTCACAGCCGTAGTCCGTCTGCAGAGTGGCTGGTTGCTGTCACCTGCGCTGGCTTTGGGCTCTGCCAGCGCCTCCCTGGGAACCAACCCCTCAGACCCCAGCCTCACCTCCTGGGGCCTCTATCTGCCTCCCTGGGTGCTGTCCTGAGCGGGTGCCCCCTTGTCCCCTCCTGGGCCCTGACTGGAGTGGGGGCTCACGTGGAAGCGGCCGGTGTCTGCCCGGGCCTGGGCCAGGGTGCACGGGCAGTCGGGCAGTTCCTCCAGGAAGTTGGGCAGCTGGTCCTCCAGCTCCTCCCAGGCCAGGCACTGAGTACGGGCCCAGGCCACGGGGTCCTCCCGGAAGTCATCGCCCAGGTGCCAGGCCAGTGCATGCTCATTGCTCCAGAGTGCCTGCACGTCCCTGTGGGGGTACCACACACTAAGGGCCACCCTCCCTGCCCCGCCCTGGCTTCCCTGTCAAGCTGGGCAGGCAGTAGGCAGACAGGGGCCTCCAGCTCACCCTCTCACGGCCCTTACTTCTCCCCAGAGGAGTATTGGCTGTTGATGATCCGAATAGCACCCACTTCCCATCTCTGGTAGTTTTGAGGCGCAGGTTTCGGGGTGAAGGTGAAGAAGCCGGAGTTGGAGACATTTGTGGCCAGGGGGTACAGGTATGACCACTTTGCTGTCCACTCCCCTGAGTATGGCCTCCCTGAGGGAGAGAAGGCCTCAGTCAGCCCTGGGGCCTGTCTGAGGATCCCCGGGGCAGAGAAAGGGGTGGGTGCCAATCTTTGGTGCTCAGGTGCCAATCTTTGTTGCTCAGATGGGCAGAAGTATGGACAGACAATCCCTATAGGAGGGCCTGTCCTGCTGCTCTAGCAAGGACCCCAGCCTGAGTGACCACCACCTCCTCTCCCTACATTCTAGGGTCCCTGTCCCTGCTCGAGGCCAGGCCTAGGGCCATGCTAGCCATCCAGGGGCTCAGAGAGGATGGGGCAGAGCAAGCTTTTTCTGTTTCCAGGACAAGCCTGTATCCAAGGGCCAAGAATGTCCATACCTCCTCCCAGAGCCGGGCCCCAAACAGCCAGGGGTCCCCAGCCTCCTTGCGCTGCTCCCTGCCCCCCACACTCCCGCCAGTTCCCCTTCCTCGCTCGGCACCCCTGCCTGGGATTTCCCCCACCAGGAATCCCCTTTCTCCCATCCCTGCAGGCCCAAAGCTCATGACCCCACCAGGCCCCGCAGAGGCGGCTGCAGAGCCCCTCAGTCCGACCAGTCCTCAGCCAGCCTCACCTGTCTCCTCGTAACCCCACAGCTCAATGGTGACGAAGTGCGTGGGCAGAACTGTGGCTTGCCAGGTCAAGGTGAGGTTACCCTTGGTGCCTGCGGTGCCATAGTATTGCCAGCGGGTCTCGTTCTCCAGCTGGATCTTTGTTGTCTGCGACACTTTGTTGGGGTGCACTAGGCAGGGGAAGGCGAGATGAGCCTCCCGAGGACAAAGGATGGCGGTCCCCCTGGAGCGATGGCCTCCCCCAGACCCTCACAGCAGGAAAGGACAGAGGCCAGGAGAGGCAGGGCCCTGCCCTCTGTCACCCAGGCCTCTGGCCTTCACCTGGCTCCTTCCCTCCCCCGGCCTGGCCGAGCTGAGCGGGCAGGCACTGGCCCACCTTGCTGGGGGACCCCTGTAGCCCCCACTACCTCTGGGCCAGGACTCCTGTTCGGATGCCAGGAGGTGGGGAAAGGAGCTGTGGGAACCCACGCCCGTGCTGTCGGGTGGGCCTCCCAAGGGACTGGTTCAGCCAGAGCGGCAGGGCCTGGAGGGCCAGGTGTGCATACATTAGCACTGGGGAAAGTCCCTGTGGCGGGCCAGGGCCCACGGAGGGTGGGGCCTGGGGCCCACGCTTGGACAGGCACCCATGGGGCTCACCAGCCAGCCAGGTGCCCGAGCGCGGGAAGGAGCGGCCATTGTCCATGGACAGTGTGAAGGGAATGCGGCCAGTTTCATAGAGCAAAGGTGACACACAGTGCACAAGTCCCAAGGAGTCCACGTGGCCGCGGGTCTGGATGCTCTCATTAAACCTGTGGGGGTGGAGGTGGCCAGAGAGGCTGGGCCAGGGTGGGCTGATCCTCTCTGAGACCTGGGCCCCCAACCTCCCCGGGGAACCCGTCCAGCCAGTTGTCCCTATCCGTGGTCCCAGGGGCTCCACCCAGCCGGCCAGTGGGTCTTTGTCCCCAGCATGCACGGAGCCCTGGCCATCCTGTCCCTCAGGCCTCCCACCTGCAGATCACGCCGTCCGTGGAGTTGAACCAATTGAGATGCTGCACCACGAAGTCCTTGCCGCCCATCATGGAGTCCGAGTAGGGCGAGATCTCCAGGCAGAAGTCCCGAAAGTCCGAGCAGCAGGTGCCCAGGCCAGAGCAGGTCGGGTGGCAGGAGCACTGCTCGTTCCAGTCCCCACAGCGGTAGGAGCAGCTCTCCTGGGCACCTGGAGGAGAGGGCCCTGAGCACCTGGCCCAGGCAGGTGCTGGGCTGGCCGCCTCATGCGCAGGGCCCACATCTATTTCCCCTGGAGCCCATTAGAGAGAAGCATCCCTGGGAGAATGCTGGCCGGAAATTGCACTGACCACCACGTGGACACAGTGGAAACCCACAAGGCCTGTGGGGTAGGGTAATTCTCAGTACAGATAATCCAACAGTTGGCCTGAATGACCAGCTAGAACAATGGCAGATAAGGGGAAATGCCTCCAAACATACGACTTTGCAGCATCAGGAGGAGCCCCCAGGGCAGGGCTGACCCTCAGCCACCAAGTCCCAAACCCAAGGGCGTCCTTAGACAGCCACAGGTGCCTGAGCCCTTGACATGGGTCAAGGACCTGTCTCCACTCACTGAAGCATCTGTGGCCCCACAGCCTAGAGAAGACTCTCCTGGCTTGCCCAGTCTGGGTCTGGGGACATGGCTACCAAGAGTCCCATTGGAGGCTGGTAGGGGCTGGTGCCCAGGCCGAGCTTGCGCCATCTCACTCTGCCAGGCAGTGCCAGCTCACGGATTGTGGCCCCAAAAGGAGCCCCATCATTGTGGGAGAAGGCAAAGGGTGCTCCCCTTCTCTCAGCGGGGAGGAGGGACATTGTTAGCAGAAGGCCCAGCAGGGCCAGGATGGGAGAGAGAGCGGTTAGTGGGGGGCTGTGGACATCAGGCCCCAGCCTTTTCTGCTGTGGGGACCCGTGACAAGGCCATGTTTTCAGGGGATCCATCCCTCTGGAGCTGGCTTGGCCAGGCGGGTTAAAGGGTGCAGACTGGGGTTGGGAGCACACATACCACCTGGCCCTTCCCTGCCATCTCCCCCAAAAGAGGGCCAGTCAAGGGCTAGGCCTGGGCCTGAGCCACCCTGGTGGCCCCATTTCACCCAGCGCAGGGCCTGGCACTCAAGATCGTCAATAAATATTTATTGACTGAGGATGTGAGGGCTCAAGGGGGTGGGGAGGAGCTGAGTGATGCCAATAAAGGGTGAGATAAGTGGCAGGAGGGTGGAGGCACTCTTCTGAGATGGGCGTGTGAGCCTTCTCTGGGATTTTCTTGGTTTAGCCCCTTCAGCCCCCCATAAGGACCCACAACCCTGCCTCTCGCCCGGCAGGGGCCCAGTGGGGCTGGGAGGCTCCTCCATGTACGAGCAACCCTCCCTCAGGGCTTGGGGTGCTGGCCAACAGTTCTCCTGAGCCCACCAGCCCCCTGGCCACCTCCCTCCCAGGCAGCCACTGCCTCTGGGCTCCCAGCGAATTTAGGGTGGGCATGGCCCAGACCCCCATCCCTGCTGGGGGCCCCTTGACCTTGGGATCCCCAGAATTTCTTACCGCCCCAACTACAGTCACAGGTGGTCTGACAGATGGTCAAAGGCTGAGCCCAGAGGGTTGTCTGCCCTGGGCCTGGCTGCAGCAGGGAGACGGACAGACGGGGACAGAAGGGCAGGGTGGGGGCGTACCTGCTGTAGGCCCGGAGCCTGGGCCGGGGGCTGTCGCCAGCAGCAGCAGGGCCCAGGGCAGGAGGGGCAGCTTCATGGTGCGGTCTGTGTCTGCAGCCGCAGCAGCAAAGGCTTGGGAGGTGGCGGGCCGGCTCACTTCCCTCGGCCTGGCCCCGCCCGCCCCGCGCCCCGCCCCGCCCCGCCCGGTCCCTTCTCAAAGTCCACAGGTGCTCGCGTGGGCCAGCAGGGCCCAACCTGCCCTCTTAGCACATTCCTGGCCCGCAGGCCTGGGACAAGGGGGAGGGGGCTCGAGCCTCCAGCTGCCGGATATCTGGCACTAGAGGAGTCGGATGTTCAGAGGCTGCAGCTCAGACCACTGGATCCCAAAGCAGCCCTGTCCTGGGCGGCCAGGGTGGGGCTCCCGCAGGGGAAGGGATGCTGCAGGGTGGGGTTGTCCTTGCAATCCCGGGATTCCAGCCCCCGGGGCATTGGGCCACAGACTTCGCATCTCTAGTCTTCTAGCTTCCCTGTAGGGAGCAGGAGTTCCCAATTCCTCCCCACAGCCTGGCAGGGCGAGGGAGCTAGTAACTTCACGCAGGTGCCCGCCCCAGACCTGCGTGTCTGGGTGCAGGAGGAGGGCTCCCTCTTGGGGAGCGCGGAGCTGTCAGGTCAGATACAGCTTTGCAGGGATCCCCTTGGGAGGCAGGAAGTGAAGGGTGAGGGATGGGCCCAGCCCTGGGTGGGGTAACCCTGGCAGGGGGTGGGCTGGGGCGCTTAGAACAGAACCCTGTGTTTCCCCCATGTTGGCTGGGCTGGGCCCCCGGGGTGCTCGCATATGAAACAAGGCCAGTCCACCCACTCCCTGGGCAGGGAAGCCCGGAGACAAGCCACCCAGCCCTACCTGCCCCTGCGCTGTCATTTACGGAGTTTGCATAATCTCTTCACTGTTCCCTTCTCTTCTCATTGTGCAGGTGTGGAAACTGAGACCCAGACCGAGATGGGTGGGGCCAAGGTCACCAGGAGAGGCAGGGCCCAGGCCTGGGACTCTCTTGGGCTCTGCCACCTGGACTGGGTGTCTGGACAGGCAGATGGTTCTCTCCTCAGCGGCAGCTTCTCAAGGTGTCCAAAGGGGACGTGTCCCTGGACCTCGCAGGGAACCGAAGCTGGCCGGTGGCATGAGCTTAGGCTGTCTGGCTATGACTGCCTCAGCTCCTGGGGTCAGGCCAGCTCTGTTCCCTGGGCTCAGCTTCTCTTCCCTGGTGCGTGTGCCTGCAGTTGCTCCAGAGAGGCAGGCTCCTACAGGTGTCAGGGATGCCAGTTGGGGAAGTGGGGACCACAACTCGAAACTTGGTCACTGGCTGCTCTGGACACCTCTGTGGGTGGGTGCCCTGGGTGTGGGCACTGAGGTCCTGAGCCAGGGAGCAGCCTGGATCCCCAGCCTGGGGGCTGGTGCTGCGACTCATCCCAGGCTCAGGGCTGAGGGTACTTCCTAGGGCACAGGTTAGGAGAAGAAGATGGTAGGCATGGTTCTGGGTGAGTCTGAGGTGTCCTGCAGGCCCATGAACCAGGAAGGGCCCTGGGAGACTGCCAGGTTGTTCCCAGGAAGGGGATCTGTGGCCCTCAAGGAAGGAAGGTTACCCCTTCCTCTTTCTAGCCTGGGCACCCCAGCTGCATGTATTAGAAGAAAAGGATGAAAGAGAGAAGCTAGGAGTGCAGTGTGGGGGTCTCCACACCCTGGGCCCTGCTGGGGTGGTGCTGGGGCCTGATCAGGACAGGTTCAGCGAGGACCCATTCAAGGCCGCCACCCCTCTGGGTCCCCAGGGTGGCTCTGCCAGGCCTGGACTGGGGACCCTGGCAGTGCCCAGCCTCTTGGGCCTTTCTTCCTGGGCGGGGGGCACGAAGTGTCCAGCCCATGAGGGGCTAGGGCAGCAAGGAGGTCCCTATCTCCATCCTGGAGAGAGAGCCTTTCAGGGGACGCCCCAGGGGGTGGGAGCCAGTCCAGAGCTGTGGGGGTGGTGGCTGGGCCCCCAAGGCACTGAGGTGTTGATATTGTGGAGAAGGGCAGGTTGGGGCCCCTGAAACCTGGGCCTCCCCAAAGCAGATGGGCTTGGAGCCTGGGAGGGCAGGGCCAGCATCAGGGGGTTGTTTAAGGCTCTTCTGCTGCCTTTAAACAATTCTTTGTTGTTGAACAAGGGGCCCTACATTTGTCTCACACTGAGCCCCATAACTTATGGTAGCTGGTCCTGTCAGAGGGCAAGTGTGGTGGGAGGTAAGTGCCCGGCCCCCGCTGGCACCTCTCTCCCCCCAGTTCACCCTTTCTGACAGACCCTGCCTCTCAGGACCCCCCAGGGTCCCTGTCACATAGGGGTGCAAGTCAGCTCCTCAGCATGGCCTGGACCCTGCCTGCCCCCCCTACTCCCGAGGGACATCCTGTCACACTTCTGCATTCTACAGGGGCCGCCCCTGACAGGCTCAGCTCCAGCCTTACAGGGAAGGGTCTGCCCTGCGTGGCTCCCTGGCCTGTGCTCACCTAGCACCCCCGAGGGCCAGGCCTGACATACGGGAGGAGGGCCCGAAAACTCTGGCCAAGAATCTGCTGAGGGAGGCCCTGGGGTGAACAAAGAAGCAAAGACAACTGTTCCATCTTTATTAGAAAAAAAACAAAAAAAGGGAGGGGGGTGAGCCCGACCCTAAATGAGCCCTCCACTGTGACACAGGCAGAGCCTGGCTCGTCCGGGCGGCGGGGTGTGGACGTGGCCACCTGGGCGGGTGGGCACATTTACAAAGTCAACATTTCATAGAAAAGGAGGCGGCTCTGCCTCCTGGCCCAGGCAGGCAGGGAGGACGCCACATGGGAGGCAGGGCAGACAGAGGGCTGCGTGGGGAACAGCGAGGCGGGCGGGCGCCCCACTCAGATGTCCATGTAGTCGTCGTCCTCGTCCGTCTCGCTCTCCAGTGAGGACTCCTGGCTCGACGTCTCCAGGACCTCCAGGGCTGGCTGGCACAGGTTCTCCTTCCTCACGTTGGCAGCTGACTGGGCAGACAGGATGGCCGACTGCACAGACCAGGCAGGGCACTGGTCAGGGGAGGCCGGGGCCGGGCCCCACGCCCCCTCGGAGCCCTGGAGGCCGTGTCCCCCGCCCCGGCACCCGCCCGGCACCCGCGGTCACCTTCAGCTTCTGCTTGGTCTCCTCCGAGATGCTGCCTTTGGGCGAGAGCAGGGTTGGGGTGGGTGGCGTGACGGTGATCTCAGGGGGAAACTTGGTGGCGGCCGAGGGGATGACCAGCTTTGGCATGTTGGGCAGGAGGCGCGACTTGCCCCGGCTGGGCTCTGCCTTGTCTGGGGGCCCCTGGGGTGGCTGGGTACTCCCACCGCTGGACACCTTGGAGCTGTCGACTGTGGGGTAACCGGCAGGGGCTGAGCCTGGCTCACAGCCTCTTGGGCCCCCCCCACCTCCCCCACTTGGGCCTCAGTTTCCCCCCTGGAAGACAGAGGTACCAAGAACACCTCTTCCCGCTACACCAGATCAAGGGTGCCTTCTCTCGGCCTTTCTGCCTGTGATGGCTGGCAGGCTCCAGGCCTCCTCCTATCTTTGTCTGCCTCCCCAGCTGCTTGGCTCTGGCTTTGGGCCATGAGGTGTGGGGACTGGGACCCCCCCCACAGGAGCACGATGCACTCTGGGAGCCCAGGGCTTGGGACATGGGTGAGCCCCCTGAGCCTTCCCAGGGATTCCACAGGCCCTCCCAGAGTTGTGCACGCATTAACTCTTACATCCCTGTGACCGTCCTAGGACACATGTTCTATTGGTGTCAACGCCACAGGGAGGACGCTGATGCTCAGAGCCCCGAGGCAGCAGTTCCAGGGCCGGTTGCCTCTGGGGAGCTGCATGAGTTGGGAGCAACCCGCGGCCTGGCTGGCCTCCACATTCCTCCACTGCCCCATGGCTTTAAAAGGAGTGGGGCTTACTCAGAGCCCAGGCCTGGCCCCCTTGGGCTGGCGCCAGGCCCTGCTGTCCTGAGCGGGGTCTATGAGAGGCCCCAGCCCCGACGAGTCCCCGAGGGGCCTGGCTGCTTGGGGCGGCTGGTGGGAACGGGCTCTGACTTGGACGCAGATGCCTGTCTGGCCCAGCCCTACTGGCCACCCCTCTGCCTGCCCCTGGCTCCTCCCCCACATACCTGCCCCTCCTGTGGCCCCATGTGGGCACGGGCACCCCTCCCCCTCAGCTAAGCAGCCTCAGTCCCAGCTCTGCAACAGGTTGGCAGCCCACCCTCACTATTCCCCTGTGTGAAGCTGAGGGTGGAATGAAGGGCTCTCGGGCCCCCCTCCCTGCCACAATACCCCCCTGCCAAGCTCTTTAGCCTGGCCTCCCCTGCCCAGCTGCCTTTGTTGTCTACCTCACCACTGGGCCCTCCCCAGGCCCTGCCCTGCCAGCTCCCTGTCCACTCTTCCAGCGGAGGGAGGTGCCTCTGCTGGGAAGCCCACCCTGCCTGCTGGCTGTGGGGCCGGGGCTGGGCTGCTCCTAGCTTGCCTTACCTTGGTTGCAGGTGGGCTCCGTGCCTGTCCGAGGGGTGGCCTCTGGTGGCCAGCAATGCGGCTCCGCCGGGGGGCCCTCAGGGGCTGTCTTCACCTGCTCACTGCACTGTGGCTCCTGGGGCAGGAAGCTGGTGCCCTCTGCCCCTCCTGCCAGCTCTTTTCCCTCTGTGGGGACACGGCGGCTGTGGGTTACATCCTCCCCCAGCCTGTGGGACAGGCTCCCTCCCTCCCTTGCCCTGGGAGAGCCAGCAGGGGACCTGCACTGAGGCGGCTGTCCACCTCTACCTGAGTGGCCTGGAGACCATTCCTCTGGAACAATCGCACGGGTGGGGTGAGGCTGGTACTGGCAGGAAACCGCTCACTGCACTCCCCCCGCCCCCGACTGCTGTGTACCTGACACAGTAGGGCAACACTGAGACTGCACAGCCCCCCACTCCCTCCCTTATGGGAGTGGCCATCAGAAATATGGTCAGGACCAAAAGCCAAACAAACCAGCTAAGACCAAAGTGGATGGAGAGGTGTGCAGGTTCCACATCCTCCTGCCAGGCCACACTTTCCCAGGAACTGGCCTCAGTCGTGCTAAGGTCTGAATGGGCCCAAGGGGTGAAGGCTGCACCCAGCATGGGTCCCACTGGCTCCCAGGCCCTGTCTCCACCTTCCCTCACACCCGGCTGCGTCCAGGCCTCCTCACACTCCTGTTCCTTACGCTGTTCTCCTGTTCCTTCTCGTTTGGGCCCAAAATCTCCCACCACTCAGCCATCGCCCCACTACCCTTCCACTGCCCCTACTTTGCCCATCAAGCATCTCCGCCTTCTCAGGCAGGTGAAGCCAGATCCATCCTTGTCCAGGCAGGAGTGACAGCTCCTGGCATGGGGACTAAGATGGGCCACCAAGTAGTCCTGGCCTCCTGCCTGGTGGCTTCCAGCTCCTGGAGGACAGAGCCTTCCCTGGCTGCCTGAGCCATGAGCCACTCCCTCCCTCCCTTGGGTCTCACTACCTGGCAGTCATGGCCATAGCCTCTTTGGGCCCAGGGTCCAGCCCCATACACTATGGCAGGCAGGGGTGAGCACACTGGAAGTCTCCTGCTGCCCTTCTGGGCCCTGGGGAGTAGGGAGAGCAGCCTGTGCCATTGGGGCAGGGCTCCGGTCACCATGGCTGAACACACACCCACGAAGCAGGCCCGGTGGATATCTGGTCCAGGCCCTTCATGGGTGGCAATGCCTTTGCCTGCCTAGGCCCAACTCTTCACATAACTCTTCATGCAGCTGTTCCAAGAGCCTGACCAAGTGGCCTGGAGGGGCCGCTAGGGTGGGGTAGCTAGGAGGGTGTGTCTGATGGAATCTGTAGGACAGGACTGTCATGAGGTGGGGCTGGGAGCACCAGAGCAGGGCTAGGGCTGCAGGAGGGGTGGAGGCTGCCCTCAGGGCGGCCAGGTCTCAGGCCCCTCTTACCTCAACCCCGATAGCGGCGGCACCCTGCACAGGGCTTCCGGGATCTGAGTCCCTGCGCAGGCTGGTCCCGTGGCCTGGAGCACCCTCTCCACTGCCACCCTGTTCCACTCTCCCCACCCTTGAAGGCCTGACGGCCTCAGTGAGAGGAACCCTCGCTCGCTTGTGAGCCAGGCACTGTTCCAGAAGCTGGAGAGTCAGCACGAAACCAGGTCCTGCCTGTGGTGGGCAGACACCCAACAAACAAGGAGCTGAGCATGCATTCGGCGCAGAGGTGGGGGGCAGCGACAGGCAGTGCCAGGTCCCTTCTGGGGAAGACACATGATCAGGAGACTCCTCGGATGCCCACGAGTGACCCTGAGCTCCCCGAGGAGGTGCATCTGCTGCACGGGGCCCACAGCCCTGGTCAGCAGGGCTTCAACTCCAGGCCTGGAGACCCTCTGGCCACTGGGTGCCTCTGCAGGGAGGCCCAGCCCTCTCTGTCCAGCCAAACCTACACCTGATTCTGGGCTGCCAGCTGGTCACCCAGAGTGGCAGATGTGGGTCACACTGCCAGGCCACCCTTTCACATCTGGGGAGCCAGGACCCTGCTGGGCGGCTCCTTCCTGGTGCTTTCCCAGTTCTGGAGGTTGCGGGAGGTGGGCTCTGGGGAGACATGCCCATCCCAGCCTGGCCCTGACACCACCCTAGAAAGCTCTGGGGGCTCTGGGAACCATTGAGAACATCCACCCCAACATGGCCAGCCAAACGCCATCTGCTTGCAGATCCTGCAGCTGCCCTGAGAGGTGGGCAGTCACTCCACGTGTCAGGTATGGAGGTGCAGGAAGGGCTGGTCGGTGAGTGTGCCAACACGTGGCCCATCAGGAGGCCCCACTGTCAGGCCATGTGGCATGTATGCTTAGCTCAGGGCTGCCTCCCCCCTCACCCCCAGTGTGATGCAAGAGTTCCATCCTAGCAAAAGGCTGTTTAATTTAGTTTTGGGGAAGTAAACAGAAAACAACCAACTCTCCAGGCTGAAGAATATACACCAGAAAATACACACTCTCCCATAGCTCTAACAGAAGAAAAAAAAGTGCAAATCACAGTTTTGGGCCCACTTGGGGGGCGGGGGGCAGGTGAGCAGGAGGAGAGGGCGGGCAGGCGGGCTCCAGGGTGGCCCAATAGCCCCCCTCCTGGTACTCAGGCCTTGAGGAACCTCCCCCCTGTACCAGGTCAAGTGTGGCCAATACCAGTGACAGTCAGTCACCTCTGAGAGGAGGTTACAAAGGGCACAGCAGCTTCCTGCACGCGCTCTGTGTCCCTCTTTCTGTCTCTGTCTCTGGGATCATGGGCTCTGGAGGAAGCCAGCGGCCATGATGCGGGGCCACTCAGCAGCCTGTGGAGAGGCCCGCAGTGGAGGAACTGAGGCCTCCAGCCGACAGCCGCGAGGAACCGAGGCCTGTCAACAACCTGAGTGAACTCAGATGACCAGCTGAGGGCGTGATGCTCCAGAATTCCTGATCCTCAGAGACTACAAGATGAGACAAGCAAGAGTCAGGTGGAGGGCAAGACAGCCTGAGGTGCAGAAACATGGAAGGACAGGAGCTGAGTCTTCCTGGGAGTGAGTGACTTCCCTGGGCGTGGTCTCTCATCGCCACTGCCCTTTGACATTACCATCACTACCAAGACCCACACTGCGGCTCTGCCATCCGCCATGCACTGCTGTGAACTCTGCAGTGCTATCGCCTCCATCTCACACACCGTGTGCTAGAAACTGAGACACAATGAGATACACAGAAGAACAGGGACAGCCAAGGTCAACTGGTGGTGGAACCACCACTTACAGGTCTCCCCCTGCTCTTTGTCCTGCAGCCTTCAGAGGCTCCTCTCAGAGCAAATGGCTGCAGGAGCTGACCCAAGGGGAAGTGATTCTTCGTCTCATGGGGCCATGACCCATGCAACTGTAACTGACTGGGCAGAGAGTCCCTACACTTTCACGATCCTCAAAGTGGGGATGGCATCAGGTGAAAACATCGGTGCCTACGACTTGGGATGTTGGGAAGAGCCGAGAAAGGGAGGACTGCCACTCTCGGCCTCCATTCGGGCAGACTGGCCTGTGGGGCAGCACCCCTAGGCCATGCCTGACTGGGGCTTTCAGATCTGGCTCCTGCTGGGCACTCCTGCCAGGGGTGGCTGTCCATCGTTCAGTGGGTTAGGAACAGCACAGCCAAGGTGGCATGGCAGGAAGCAGCAGCCCCAGATGTGGGCCTCCACATGGGACTGTGGAGGGCAGATAAGCCTTCAGGGCTGAAGGGCCAGTGCAGGACCTCGGCAAGGATGTGGGCCAGGTCCGAGGAGCAGGGCGGGAGGTGGGGGCTGAAACGGAGGGTCAGGACAGTGTCATGCCCGCTCCCCTCTAGCCCGCCGACCTGTCAGGTGCCACCTCAGTGCCCCTCCCAGGAAAGCCACAGGCCTGTCTGTCTCCCGTGATGTGCCGGCTGCCCCCGCCAGTGGGCTGCCATTCCCAGTGACAGTCTGGGGTAGAGGGAACGAGGGCTCCCTCCCGCTGACGGCGCTGCCCTGCCCTGTCCCTTTTCCTGCACAAGCCCACGACTGGCTGGGTTCTGTCTGTCTTGCCCATGGGGCGCGGGGGCCCAGGCGGGTGTGCCCTGCACCCCAGCAGGTGCCCAGGCTCACAGGCCTGTGAAGTCTCATGTGTGCCCAGGGCCAGGACCACTCCCCTCTCCTGAATCCATCTGACCTACTGATGTACTGGTCATAAAGCTTTGTTGGGGGAGAGTGCAAAGGCAGCCCCAACAGTCAATGTCAGTGCTCGCTCCTTCCCTCCTCACCACCCTCCTTTACAGATGGGGAGACTGAGGCCCTGGAGGGCCAGGGGGAGAGAGCACTGGCCACAGGATGTGCCCCCCGGATTGAGTAGCTGACAAGCAGACCAGCAAGCGCCCCTATGATGTGTCTCACCAGGTGGAGGTCACCCTGCGCCCCGCCCACACTATCCACACAAGGAGCGGGACTTGCTGCCGGCTGGTGGCAGAGGCCTGGGAACAGCTCGGGCCTAGCCGGACCTCACTGCCAGGTGGATGGGATGACTCACCTGGGCCCAGAGAGGCCATGCTGGGAGTGCCCTCGGGCCTGGGCGGCTGGGGGGACCCGGGGTCCTTGGACGGGTCTGGAGTAGAGGCTGACACCGAGGGAGGGCAGGCGATGACAGCCGTGGTGGCAGCCAGCACAGGGCAAGGCTTGGTGTGGGTGTCACTGGACTGCTGGAGAGCATCGGCCGGCACAGGGTCAGGGGCTGTGGGGACCATGGTCGCCGGGAAAAAGTTCTCCCGGCTGTCCTTGGGGTGCTTTGGAGTGGTGGGTGTGTCCCCTGCAGCCTGTGAGGACAAAGGGGAGGTGAGGAAGGCCGGCTGGTCAGCCCCGAGCCCACACTGTCCCACAGGACACCTGTCTGGGCCTGGGACCGCCAACACGGCCCTCTTGACCCCCAATGCTGCCAACGAGGCCCACAGGCAGCCCTCCAGGATTCTGCTAACGCTAGGACACTGCCGGGGACCCGGAACCCCTCCCTGGGAAGATGTCCAAGCTGTGCTGGTGTGGACTCACTGGAAGGGCCTCAGGTTGGCTGGGACCTCCAGCCAGCCTCACCCTCCCACTCCCGGGTGCCAGCCTGGAAGAAGTGTATCGGTCATGACTCAGGGCATGGGGTCGTAGTGCCCGATGTGTGGACTACAGTAACGAGAAGTCAGTCTTGGAAGGCAAATTCCAAAGGGCCAGCAGTGGGAGGATCCTGAAGGAGCTGCGGTAACACCGCAAGAGTCAGTTCCCTGGGATCACGACTGTAGCCCCAAAGCCATGGCGCCCGACACTGCCCCCAGCCAAGCCCACCTTCTGTTGGCAGCCTGGCCTCAGACACCCCGGCAGCTCCCCACCACAGGCCTTCAGTTCTCAGGCAAGCCTGGCCCTTTGGAGCCTCCCTGCCTTCGTCCCCACAGTTCCTTCTGCCACCAGGCCCCTTCTACTCTGCACCCAACGCCCATCCTCCCAGGATGGGTGTGATGGCTGCAGCTCCTGAGGGCGTGCTACAAGGTCAGGCAGGGCGCCCGCCCAGCCTCCTGCAGCAGAGCTCAGGGGCTGGGCCCCAGTGCGGGGTCCACCCCCCAGCCCTCCAGCCCTGGGCCCACTGTGCTATATGAGCTGGCCCAACCAGGACCAGTAGGACCCCTCCCTGTGGCTATGAGTGTGGGAGAGTCTCACGCCTGCTGGGGGACACCTTGGTGCTCAGGGGCAGCTGGCTCCCTCCACCCAGCCTTCCCCTCCGTGACCCTGGCTCTTCTGACATTTGTTCTGCTTGAGACGCCTGTCCCCAGCTCCACATGGTATGGGACAGTCCCTAGGACTTCGCCATGCGGTGGGTGTCTGGGATGATCCTGGAGCGGGAAGGTGGGCAGGACAGAGCTATCTCTCAGGCAGACACGCGGCGGGGGGTCAGGTGAGTGCTGTGTCCTGTGCTTGCAGGAGCAGCCTTGCCTCAGCCTGGGTGACAGTTCTGAGCCTCTAATTATGTCCAGAGCGCCCTCCAGGCGTGCGCCAGGCTGCCATGGCAACTGGGACAGGCCTCCAGCAAAATGGCTCTGAGCACCTCTGCCACCTTCTCCCCGGCACTGGCCACAGGTGGGCCCAGGACAGCTGTGACGGTCCCACTCACCTTCTCTGAGGTCACTTCCTGGGTTCCTCCTCCTGGGCCAGGCCCCAGCAAGGTGCTGGTCTTCTCTGGGCCTCAATCTCCTCCTCTAAGAAATGGGAACCCCATCCCTGCCCTTGGCTCCTGTCAGCTCAGGACCCCCTTTCTTTTCAGACCAGAGAAGGGGAAAGGTGTTTGGGGGTTTCTTGTGTGGTTCTATCATTTTGAGCACCTTACAAGTCAGCATCAGAAACAGCCCTCCTCTCTCTGGAGTGGTCACTGCCCACGTGCCCCTATCTGAGTCAGTGGAGGAGGCAGGAAGTGACCCCTGGGCCTGAGCCCTGCACTGGGGCCATGGAGGGCTCCAGTCCCATGGAGCAGAAGCTGTGGGGTGGGCCACACAGACCACAGGAACCACGGTGGCTGCACTGTGAACTCTGGCTACTTTGCAGAAACAGGGTGGTGGGGACTGCTGGCGGGCTGGGGCACATCTCTCCAGGGGTTCCAGCCCTCAGCTAAGGGGTAGGACCCACCTGTGTGGTCTACAGCCCACTTGGTGAAGGTTGAACCCCTGGGCTTCCTCAGGCCTAAAGCCCAGGCGGGGGTGGTGGCCCGATGCTCCATTCCACTGACAGGAAGCCTGTCTGGACACCAAGAGTGGCCACCAGCCAGCTGCTGGGGGACCTGGGACGCAGTTCCCCAGACTGTAGCTGGATGCCCACTGCCCTGAGCTCCTGTCTCAGACCCGGGACTCCCTGGCACTGTACTTGCCCAGGGGGAAGCACAGAGGGTGGGCTGCGGTGGGGGCGAGGGGGGGGAGGGTGAGGCCTGCTCGCTTGTGCTGCTGGGGCAGGGACAGTCAGGCCATCCCTGGGGACAAGAGGCCACACCTATTCAAATGGCAAGTACCTGCCCTTTGACCCAGCGACCACAACCTGGGGGTAACTCCTGCAGAAATGCCCATGTCTGGCGCAGGAAGATGTCCCCTCAGTACTGTTGAACAGGGGCGCTGTGGTGCCCCCACCACACTTTAGACAGGGTGCCCCTTTTCTCTGCTGGCCAGACCCTGCCCATGGGCCTTCCTTTGAGCTGGGCCTCTCCCAGGGAGACCCCTCTTCTTCAGCCCCAGCCCCTCATCCCTTCCCCAGCCCCACCACTCTTCAACACCCTGGCCTCTGAGCCCCAAATCCATAGGCCCCAGCCTTGCTGCCCTGGTGTGCTGGCCCGCCAGCCCCTGGGCGTTCTCTCCTTCCTGGACACCACTCTGTCCTGTCCCAATTCTCCCTAAGCTGACAGCCTGGCCGTGGTGCTTGGTCCTGCCTGCCCTCTGCTGGCCCCACATCAGTGGCTTTAGGGGTACCCACACCCAGGGCTCCAGCCTGACTGTCCCTCTGGGCACGGACCCCCGACATTTCTGCCTTTCTGGGAGAGTCAGACTCAACACAAACCCAGTCTTGATCCAGCTTGGGGCTTTCCCAGGGGAAGACCCACCCACCAGAACCCAGGAGGGCTCACCCCCTTCCCTGTCACCAAGTCATGCTAGCCCATCTTCTCATGTCTCTTGGACCCACCTGTCCACCTGTCGCTCACCTGACCTCTGTGCCAGCCCATCCTCTCCACCCAACAGCAGGGAGTCTTTCCAAAACACAATGAGATCTGCCACCACCCTGTTCCTTCCCCTGCTGAATAAACACCAGGACCCCCACCCACTCTGCTCTGAATCGGCCGGC
Organism: Ceratotherium simum simum; assembly: GCF_057802395.1. Taxonomy (NCBI): domain Eukaryota; kingdom Metazoa; phylum Chordata; class Mammalia; order Perissodactyla; family Rhinocerotidae; genus Ceratotherium; species Ceratotherium simum. The sequence continues at coordinate 3,809,447 of NC_141934.1, forward strand.
ACATCCCAGCTCCATCACTTCTTCCACCTCTGTCCCAGAGTGATCTTTCCAGGTGAGGTCAGCTGGGTAGGGGCCATCCTCCCCATTTTCAGAAAAGATAGGTGAGGGGACTCCTCAAGTCACTCACTCAGAGCTGGGGTCTGGGGCTCCCTGTGGGCCTGAGGCTCAGCTGCCTCCCGCCCATCTCCCCTCGGCCCACACCTACCACAGGAACAGTCCTTGCCTGGGGCATATCCGCTTCTTGGCTTGTAGCCTGGGGCCTTGGTGTGTGGTGGGCCCTGTACAACGAGGCTGGCACAAACTGGGTCAGGCTTACCTGTCTCTGGGCGGCAGCCCCAAGGTGGACCTGACAGAACTTCACAGCCTGCTCCAGCGCAGCCTCCTCGTCCACCTGAGCAAGCAGATGCCAAGGTCAGAGGGCCCAGGGTGTGGTGGCCAGCCTCCTCCTGGCCCCTGGAGTGTGCAGACCAGCTCGCACGAAGAGCTCGCCGCTGCTGACCCCCCCGGGTCCCAGCCCTGCCTGGGAAGCATGGGCAGGTGCACATCCATCTCCCAGGTCTATACCTCAGGGCCACTGCTCTGAGCCCACCTGGCCCACCAAGTTCATTTCTGCCGTGTGATTTTGTCCTTAGGGGCTGAGGCTGGCAGGATCTGAGCCAGACCCTGCCCCTCAAGCCGGCAGGATGGAGGGAGGGCCTCTAGGAATCTGAGGTCTGGGTGGTGGCAGGTCTGATTTGACTCAGAGACCAAGAGCCCAAGGCACAGGGAGGAGGGAAGGAGGCCAGGGAGGCGTGGGGGCCGCCCTGGATGCACAGCCAGTGCGGTGGGAAGGAGACAGCCGGAGTGTCGGGAGCAGCCAGGCCAGGGCGGGCAGCATGGGGAAAGGGCCCGCCCTCACCAGCAGGCAACGCAACACTTAGTTTTTTTCTAATTAATCAGTAACAAGAACAAATAAAAGTTAATATTGAACACTGGTGAGGTGGCCATAAAACAGACACTCTCAAAGTGGCACTACAAATTGAGACAATTTGGGAAGAAACTGCATCAGGACGGTCACCCCGTTTGAGCCAGTCACTGCAGATCTGGGGCTTCTTCCTGTGGAAATCATTTTAAATAGAGAAAAAGCTTTGTGCCCAATGCATTAAAAAAAAAAAAGGAAGGCAAAATAAGAGCAACAGAGCCTCCTGATGCCCTTGGGGAGCTGTAGCCACCTTCAGATGACAGCCACAGAGGTCTCTGACCACGGTGGGGTGGGGCCCCGTCTCCCTGTGCTGGATTTGATAAGATCTCTGCAGAGGACTTCATTTCCTTTAAGGTTGAATATGGACTTTTTAACGCTCATTGATTTTCCTTGTATATTTTTCCCAGCTTTATTGAAGTATAGTTGACAAATGAAATTATAGCATATTTGAAGTGCACGACACAATGACCTGACATGCTCCTTGTTCTTCTGACTCTAAACCTATCGCGTGCTCACTGTAGAAAACCTCAAATGTAGGGCAGGGAACAGCAGGGGTGGGTGGGAACAACACCTAACCCCTACTCCCACGGGCAGGCCCTGGCATACCTGGACAGACTGGGAATGACCCTCCATGAGAACAGAGCCGCCACACCCACTCCGCGGTCACTCACCTGCTTGATGAGCATGTAGGTCTCGGACATGATCCTCTCGATGCGGCCTAGGTCATAGGCCACGCTCTTTTGGCCCTGCTGCCACACGCGGTAGGCGTCCAGCAGGAGTGTCTTGCCCGACTCCGTGTCCTCCAGGAGTTTCCTTTTGCGGCTTGGCCGTGGGGGTGGCTCCTCGGGGTGGCTGCCCCCTCGGGCCCCGGTGGTGGTGGCAGTGGTTGGGGCTGGCGGAGCCGGTGTGAGTGGGCTGGGCTGCTGCCGGGCACTGATGCTCAGCTCCTCCAGGGACAGCTCGGCAGGCCGGCTCTCGGGGACCCGATCCCTCGGGGGGCGGCCTGGCAGCAGAGGTGGTGCCCGCTCTGAGTCCAAGCGGCGAGCAGTGGCCTCACCTGTGTCCATGGGCTCAGTGGGCCCAGCCCGGGGGTTCTCCTTGTCCTTCCGCTCCCCACCCTGGTCTGTGCTGTCTCCTGCGTCCATGGCCACAGGCCGGTGGTTGAGGGGGCCCACTTTGCCCCCTGGCTCAACCCCTGGCCCTGAGCCATCAGCCAGAGGGGGCTTCTTGGGGTGGGGGAGGCCCTCCTGGCCATCCTCAGGACTGGTCTTGTGGGAGACGTCGGTGGTCATCCTGGCTCTGGGGAGGCCACAGGCCGTGGGCCCTGGGTGTTCTGACCCCTGTGAGAAAACCCAAGGTCAAAGACTCCGTGTCTTTGGTGTCTCCATGACAACAACGCACCCCTGGACGCCAGGTGTGCCCACCCCAGGTCTCTCCCACCCAGAGCCACTCTGGTTCTGCCCATCTGCTAGCTGGCCAGTCCTGGGCCCAGAGACCTATCCGAGGAAGGCCTTCCCTGCTCTGGAGGTGGCGCTGCTCCAGAACAGGCCTGGCCTGTACAGAGACGGCCCTCCTCTAAATGTGGGCCTCAGGGCAGCCCTGGGTGTCTGACTGACTGGGAGGTGATCTGCCAGAGGCCACCAAGTGTGCTTGCTGCAGAGCCAAGTCCTCCTGTTCTGGGCTCTCTCGTACCCCTAATGCACAGAGGCTGGGGGTGGGGGTCACCACCCTGGGCTCTTGCACTACGGCCTAGCCAGTCCTACTGGGCAGGGGACGCTGCAGCCAGACTGCCCAAGCTCAGGTCCTATGGCCCCACCTGCTAGGCTGGTGACCTAACCCCCTGGGCCTCAGGGTGTTCAGCTGTGGAATGGGGCAAGGACTGCACCTGCTCTGAAGGGTGAAAAGTGACTGTGTGCATGGTGCTCTCAGAGGCCTTGCCTCAGCCCATCCTGAGCTGGCCGGGGCGAGGATGAGGGGACGGGCAGCTTCACCATCTGCTTCATTAGAGCTGTTGCTACCCTGAGTTCATCCTCTGGGCGGGTTGTACCGCTCAGGTAGCAGCCTCAGGGAGTGTCACTATCGTCCTCACTGACTACGAGTCCACGTTGACCAAGTGCCTCGTTAAAGTGCCTGCAAATACGTTATCGTGCCCACCTTCCCCACCTGGGGAGGCAGGAGGGCGCTACTTCACAGGTAGGGACAGGGGACCTGCTGAAGGGCATGAGTGTGAGAACAGCAAGGCTGGGTTCACCATCTGGGAGACAAGAGGGGCAGCGGGTGGCGTACCTCTGCGAGCTCGCTCAGTGTGTCCTCCAGCACCTTCACAGTGAGGATGAAGGCCCGCTGTGCCAGAACCTGGCGGTCGGCATCTCTCAGATACTTCCTGCAGACACACAGGGGTGGTCAGAGAGGACGGCAGAGCCACGTGGCACTGCTGGATGGTGGCCCGTGCCTCTCCCTGCCCCCGAATGCCTGCTGGTCCCTCAGCATCCCACCTGCTTACCTGCCTGGGGTCCACTCCCCAGATGGCTGCCCTGAGCCTCTTCACTCCACACCTAGCACGGGCTGTCCTGCGCCCTCCGGTCCTGGCCGTGCGCAGGATGGGCAGAGCCAGGCTCAGTGAGAGCTGCGGCGTGTGGCTTCGCCCCACAAGCCTATTTCCAGTGCGCCCCAGGCCCCAGCTGGTGGCCCCTCCCCAGCTCCTGGCAGGCCGCAGGGAATGAGACAGTGAGAAGGGGAGGCAGTGCAGGCAGGCAGGACAGCTGCTGGCCTCACCGCCGGGCCGGACCACATTTAAGCTGCATCTCTCCCGGGATTCCCCCACAAGCCCTACAAGTGGCACCTGTAGCGGACGTTCCTCGCTCCTAGGTGTCCCACCCTCTCTGACAGAAGGATCCCTGGTTACCTCTGAGGCCCAGGCCCCCTGTTGCCTGGCCTCACCTGGGGTGCCTGGTTATCATTTGGACACCTGTTTTCCCCACAACCTGTCAGCATCCCTGAGAGCCCCAAACTGGGGGGAAGCAGGAGGTAAAGAAGGGCTGGCTTGACCAGAGTCTCAATGTGGAAACCAAATTCAGTGGGGAGAGCCTGTGTTCGCCTAGAGTGCCCTGGGCAGGAGCGCCCGGGGATGGGGTGGTGGTGTTTGGGTTCTAGACACTGGGACAGAGAGGCCCCTGAAAAGAAGGGCTAGTCTGGGCTCCCCGACTAGCGGAGAGAGGCCCTGGGTGGACAAGGTGGAGGGGCTCCTGCTGGACAAGGGAGTACGTGTGCTCCCGCTGACCCACGGCAGTGCCAGCCACCCCTGAGGGGCTGACCACACGTGGGCTGGGCCCCACCAGCGCCAGGCAGCGGCACTCACTTGCCCTGGTCCGGGGTCCGCTGCAGCATGCAGGACACCTTCAGCAGGGTGCTGTGGTCCCGCAGCTGGGCCAGCACCTTGAGCAGCAGCACGATGGAGCGGTTCATGTGCCAGGCGAAGCTGCCCGGCCGGTCAATCTCGTCCACGGGGATCCGCCAGATGCCCTGTGGGATGGACAGGGGCGGGTGCGTGAGGAGGGCTGTTGCAACCAGAGCCTGCCATGCTGCCAGAGGGACTCCACCCCATCGAGGGCTCCTCAGACCCCTCTCGATGTCCCGAGGGGTGCAGAGTGTGGCCACCCCCACCTACTTCCCGACAAATGGCCGCAAAGTATACCCGCACCCTCCTCTTTTCAATGGCTGCGTGGCACAAGTTTACTCGATCTGTCCCCTGAGGGAAGCACGCAGGTCGTGCTAAGTACAACAGCAGAACAGGAGAAACCCGGTGGCGATGCATCTCCACACAGGTGCTGATTCTGCCACGGGACCAATTCCTAGAGGTGAACTGATGGGTCAAAAGGTGGCTGCTGTGAACGTCCGCTGCTCGCTAGACAGGCTCCCACGTGGGCCCCACCCACGTGCGCTCCCTCCAGCAGCACCAGTCGAAAATGACCTGCAGCTCCCAGGATGCCTGGGGTCCCTCCAACCTGCCTTTGTGCAGCAGCTCTGGCCACACCCCCCCAGCCCTCACTTCTTGCCCATCCAAACCCACTGTCTGAAGGCTGAGCTGTGACAGGGATGGCTCTGGGGAGCCCCCCGACTATCACCCTCAGCCTGTGCTTGGCCTGCTGCGGCACTGGGCACCCTGCCCATCACCAGCTCCAGGGGCCCTGCAGTGTCCCCGAGCTCAGCATGGTGTCTGACACCTACTTAAGTCCAGTCAAGGTGTGGGGAAGGCATGGTGCCTGGACATTAGGAGTCACGTCCATGGGGCAGGACCTCAGGGGCCTGAAAGAAGCTGGCAGGCTCCCAGACGGGTCCCTGTAGACAACACCCTAGAGAAATTCCTGCCCAGAATGGACTAGAGCGACACATGGGGCCCAGGGCAAGGTGTCCAGGCGGTGCCCCTCCTAGGGCCCTGTTCCCATGGGTGCTCAATGACTGTTCACAGCACCCACTCTGCTCCAGCAGTCCCAGGAGGAAAGCCAGGGCACCTCCAGCCCTGAGCCATTCAGGCAAGAGAGGAGCTGAAAACCCTCAGCTCTGAGTCCCCGCAGCCTCCACACTGCGTCACCGGGCTCACCCGGGCAAGCTGGGGGCTCTGTGTAGAGGCTGGCAGCCACCCTCCATCCCCAGCAGTGCCAAACAAGGCACCAGCTGCCCTCCTGCCCCGTCCAGACAAACCAGGAGGCTGAGCCCACCTCACCCAGGGCACTGACACTGATGCTGCATCTTCCCACCGGGCAGACATGGCTTCTGCCACAGTGCAGGAAAGGCTGCCACTAGAGGAGCTGATGGATGACTCAAGCAGCTGTCTCAGCCAGTGTGGTCCTGGTACCCTGCCCCAGGTGTGATGGCAGTGGGCAAGAAGGTGCCGTCTCTGTCACCTGCTGGGCCCAACAGTGTAAGACTAAGGAAGGCCCTGGCCCTTCTGAGGCATTACAGAAATCACCGTGGGCCTCACCATAGCCTCGCAGAGCGCAGAGTGCACAGTGATGCCAGGGAGGGCGGAGCTCAGAGATGAGGAGCGACTCCTTCAGGGTCACACAGTGTGAGGGGCGGCCCCAGGGTTGGCCCCTCACCACTTCCACAGCTGTGAAGATGGGGAAGACGAGCCCAGCGAGCCCAGAGGGAAGCCTCCACCACCTGCTCCGGCCCTCCACTGTTGGCCCGAAGCTCCTCTGCACACCTGACAGGAGAGAGAAAAAGCCAGAAGCACGGCCCGATATGTGCCAAGACTGCAGGTGGGTGCCAGGGCTGGCCCAGGGCCACAGGCCGAGCTGGGGATCTGCGTGTGACTCCACTGCTCCAGGATCTCACTTGTCCTGGGGGCAGAGAGGGACGTGCTCTGCTCAGCAGCATCAACCACAGGGTCCAGAACGACCCTGGATTTCACTGAATCCCCTTCTTCCCCTGCAGAGCTTCCAAAGACTCAAGGGACAGGTGGAGGTCACTCTTCCTCCTATGTCATCCTGCCCTCCAGGCCAGTGGAGCCAAAGCACAGGCTGGGGGAGGGGAGGAAGACAGGCCTGTCAGGGACTCGGGGTCAGCCTGGCTGCGAGGTGGGCAGAGGTAGGGGACATGGGGGCCTCAGATATGGTGCCAACACCTCAAGAGGCTCCCAGGCACTTGGGGTGCCGAGGCACCAAGACCTGTCCCCCACACCCTGCCAGGTGGGCACCTGCCTCGGCCTGCACATCTGGGGAGCTCACCACCTCTGGAGCTGGCCTAGCGCATCTTCCGTTAACTATAAGAAAAGATTCCTTCTTCACGCTGGGCTGTAACCCCAGGGTTGTCCCTACGCCACTGCCCCATCCAACTGCACCCTGCACCCCAAACACCCCTGCCCCAGCCCAGGCCTCATCTTGCCTCTTCCTTCCACTCTCGTCCCTCAACCATCCACCCCACCTGGGCCAGGACAAGTCTGGGAAAGGATAATGTGGCTGCATCCATCCCCTGCTTACACCCTAGACAGCTGCCTTCACCCACCTCAGCTGAAGCTGGAGCCACGCTGGACTCCGCACCTCTCCTCCCTCAACTCTGGACACTCCCCACCCTGCGCACAGCCAGGAATTTCACGCTGCGCATCTTTCCTGGTGCCCTCCTCCCTCCTCCGCCCAGCCAGCTCTCCTCTATCCTCCCAGGCCAGGTTGTGATGTTGCCTCCTCTCTGAAGCCCTCCTGGCTTGCGACCCTCCTAAGACTCTGTCAGGACCACTGGAGGTCAGCCCCTCAGATGTCAGGGGTCAGGTCTGTGGCTGGGAATGCATCCGGGCTGGAAGTGGGTCTGCTTCAGCTCCGGGTCCTCAGGGCCCTGACACAAACCCAGCAGAGCAGGCGACGTGCCCAGCTTGAGAAAGGCTTTCTGCTCAGGGAAACCTAGCTCCTATATCTCCCTGCTGGCCCCTACCCTGGAGATTTCCAAGGGAGGCAGGAGACAATTCTGTTCATAGAGAAACTAATGCTCTTCAGAGCTCTGGCTGTGTACATGGGCCCTACACTGGGTCGGGGGGCCTCTTGGCCAAAAAGGCAATGACAGCCCAGTAGTGAGCAGCACACTCACTGGGAGCTGGCAGGACCTCGGGCTGCACACGGGTGCACTGGACAGGCTCCTGGTCAGGCAAGGGCTGGCTCTTTTCTCTCCTGAAAGGGGGCTGAGGAGGTGCTGTCAGAGGTTAAACACCTTTGGCCCTCTGCAGGGCGGGCCAGGCAGGCACAGCGGATCTGGCAGATGGCAGGGGGCATGAATAGGGCCCCTGCAGAGAGGGATCCCAAACTCCTGCTCTTGCTCCCAAGTTCTGGAATAAAAGACCCAGGGCATTTATCTGGTTTTTTCCTTTGGGGGTGGGTGGGATGTGCTGAAATGAGCCAACAAGTATGCTGAAAAAACTCCCTGGAGGGCCTACCGTACCACCCCCTGAAGTGGCTAACCTGGGACTGTGAGGGGCGGCCTGACACCACTACCCCACCAGGAACTGGATGGAGGTGGGGGCTGTCACCTGCTCATCGAAGCCAGACAATGCCTCGGTTAAGACACTTTCCTACACACTGAGGTGGGTCTGCCTGCCACTCGCTCCCCATCATGCCACAGCACCACTTGCCTGCCTGTCTCACCCTCTGAGACTGCCCTCCCCGCACCACCCGCTTCCTCCTGCACCCCCCACTTCCTCCTGCACTCCCCTCCCAATTCCTAGTATGCTGATCTGGGCACTGACGAATCTGGTGGCATCAGAGTTACACAAACAGGAACATTTTTAAGCACACTTAGCTGGCTGAACCTGCTCATTGTGTAGGTGGGAACCTGAAGCCCAGTGAGGGGCAGTCTGTCCCCAGCAACACTGCCCAGTGAGGGGTGCCTGCCTCCAGCCCTTCTGCTGGACTGCAGCCAAGCCTGGACTGTGTGTGGATTCCCTCCTCACGTCCAGGGTCACTGGGCCACCTTCCACCACAGCTACTGATGGAGCGCCTGGCAGAGCAGCCTCTCCCTGGGCCAGGCACACCTGCAGTGATCACTCTTGGGGGAGGCACAGAGCCAGGACGCACCCCGTGAAGACAGGTCTAGTTTGCATCACACGCCTCAGGGCACGGTTTAGATCTCTTCACACAACGGCTCCCTATTCATTTCCTTTCCAGACATGTGCCCACAGACATAACATAACACCTATTCCAGAAAGGATGGAAGACCAACCAAACTGGGCAGCGAGTTCACAGAAAACCAGAAGGGAACCACAGACACCATAAGCCCTGGGGAGGCTCCTGCAGCCATGAGGCTGGCCTCCAGGGACAGCTGGCCTGAGGGCGCAGAGCAACCAGGCAGAGTCAGGAGCTGGCAGCCTGGCAAGCACGCCAACAACTCTGCTTTCTGCCTGAACAGGCAGAGCTGGGCTTCTGTGTTTGTAGAGAAAGCCCCAACGATACCAGCAGCCCCAAGACAGGAAAGACACGTCCCGTCCTCCACAGGGGAGGGGAAGAAGCTCAAGCACACCCCTCATAGTGCCCCTCAGGAAAAGACAGCCCTCCCACGTCATGCCTGTGGAGGACTCCAAAGCCCCTGAGTGACCCAGGCCGCTAGGGAGGGTCGCCCAAGGAGGGGACAGGCACTGCTTGGGGTCTGGCCCCAATGCACCCACCTGACAGGACACGTGTGCAGGCCTCAGGGAGGGCGCAGGGACGTGCCAGGGGGTGGCTGAGGGAGAGCAAGCTGGGGTGATGAGAAAGGGGTGGGCAGCAGCACCTGAGAGGAAGACCGGCTGAGAGCAGAAGGAGGGATGCCAGCACTGGGGGCCTGAGGGACAGGCTGAAGCAGGACCACAGGTGGGCGAGAGCACAAGTGGGAGCCAGGGGCAGCAGGGACCCCAAGAGGAGGGGCTGGGATGGGGAGCACCCGCGAGGGAGGAAGGCAACACTGGTGCTGGGCTAGTTCTCCTAGTTCTCCCCCTGCGCCCCTGTCCAGCTGCCCTCCTGTCCTGCTGCTGTGGCCTCCCCCCAGACTTCCCTCCTCCTGGTCCCAGTCCCTGGCTGGGTGATGCCTGCTGGGAGAGCTGCCGGCAGTTGGGGGCGCACAGCGGCAGCCTCAGAGCATTTAGAAACACTGGGACTGTGCTTGAAGCTCTGCCCGTGTGCCAAGTGTCTCATCTGGAGCATCTCAGCTAACGTTACCTCAACTTGTTGGAGTGGTTCTGGGCTCCTGGCTGACAGACGAAGTCACCAAGAGCTGAATAACCACCTGAATAATTCATAGAGCTGCAGACTTGGGCCGAGTGCTCGACACAAGTGACCAACCTGAGTCTTGAGACTCCTCCTGCTGCTCTTGAGGAAACAGGGCTTCAGAAACTGAGCCCCACAGCTGGTGGAGCCTAGGGGTCTGCAGTGGGTGGGGTCAGCCACTGTGGTTGGGCACTCTCAGAGGCTTTTCTGGGGGAGCTGAGAGCTGGGTCGGTGGAGGGGGTAGGTGCTGCCAGGCCAGCCTGTGCTCTTGCCCATGAATGCATTGTCCACTTACAAGGGGGGCTGGAAAGCAGGACAAGGCTGGTGTCTGGGCAGGAGGGCTGTGAGACTTTGGCCTCCGGTCACCACAATCCTGACAGGTAGCACCCCAAGGAGATGACAGACAGCAGATATCCTGCTGTCATGGAGCACTGCTCCTGGCTGCCAGGTGCCAAGGCTGTGTTCAGGCCTATGGCTCATGCTGCAGGGGCAGGGACTCCTCTCTCCCCAGACTCCTGCTAGGCTGGCCAGTCCACATCTCCCTAACCATCTCAGTGTGGAAGGCCCCACCCATCCATACTTCTGGACCCCCAGCTCCCTGCACACCAGTGGGCCTGCCACCACAGCCTCTTCACCCGACCCAGGGCCAACTCCGAGCTCCACAGCACGAGCCCACAGATCCAGACACAGTTCTGGCTCTCATGGTAGACCCAATCGCCCTTTGCTGGGCCACTGGTCCGGCCATTCTCGATGGTACAGCCCAGGGTCGTCCGGGGCTCCCAGTCCTACCTGTCACCTTCACGGACCCCACTTTTCAGTCACGGCTCCTCCTGGAGCCTCCTCTACTCCAAGGGCAAAGGCTGAGGCCCCTAGGAAAACAAGCGGCCCAGAAATGCCAGAGCAGGAAAGGCGGCTGGGGAGAAGGGTGGCCCAGTCGGGCTCTGGTTGGTCTGAGCTGCACTCAGACCCAGAGCATAGGCTTGTCACAGAGTGGACAAGGGTTCAGGCCATGGGGGCTGGGTGGGGACTCAGATTCATCCCATGCCCACACTGGCAGAGACTGTCGGAGTGTGTCATCAACCCACTGCTCATTCGCCAGAGGGGAACACTGAGTTCAGAGGACCTGCCCAAGGCTGCCCAGTGACCCTGGGGTAGGACCAAGATGCAGGTGCCAGATTCCCCCTCCTTGGGTCTCTTGCCACGCCATCCCTGAATGCTCACAAAGGAACAAGAAGTCAGCAATGCGGTCTCTGATTTACAGACGTAGAAACAAAGACACCGAGAACCAGGCAGTGATACCAAATCACTTCAGTTTTGAGCCAGGGACTTTGAAGACCTGAGAACACCCCCTCGCAGGGGCAGGCTGGGACTGGAACACCTGCTCGGAGAGGGATGGGGAGCCAGCGTTCTCTACCAGCACCTGAGTGGCTCTGTAGCTTCACAATCAAGTCCCATGGGCCCTGTTGTGGGAATGGTCTCCAGCCTTGGTCTTCAGAGACTCCGCTGGGCTCCTCCTGCTGTCGCCTGCTGCCATACCCACAGGACTCAGTTGTGGCCCTTTCCCCACTCTGTTGCACCTGGGCCATGCCCAGCTGGGTCACCAGGCAAGGCTCAAGCAGGAGGGCAGAGTAATCCCACCTAGGAGTACCCAGAAAGGCCGCAAAGGAGCCGGGCCTGGGTGCCTTGTAGAGCAACTGAGGACGGAAAGGCAATGAGGTGTCAACCCACTCTGGGGAGACCCAGGGTGTTCGCCTGACAAGGCAGCAAGGGGGCAGCTGGGCAGATGGTAGTCTGCCACATGCAGTGGACTCTCCTCTCCAGCTTGCCCCAGGCTGCCTGATCTAGAGAAACTTGTGTCTGCTTGGGGCCTTCTCAGGCCCAGCCCAGCCTCACCAGGGGCTGCCCACAGGGTGGTTTCAAGGGCTGACCTAGCTCTCGAGGTCAGCAGCCAGTCTCAAGGGCCTGAATCCCAGCCTGCCCTGCCACGACCTCCTAGACTCTGAGCTGCCCAGGGGCAGGTGGGGACAGAAGGCAGGAGAGGCGGGCTGCGTCTCTCTTGCTCACCGCCACCTCTGGCCCCCTGAACAGAGCCTGGCCTCCGGGGGGCTCACAACCTATGAGATGAGATAAGTCTCAGGGAGCTCCCGGAGCCCCCGGAGGAAGGGAAACCCGCCACATGAGAGCCAGGCCAGGCAGACAGGGACGTGGGCCCACTGGGACTGCCTGCGGCCCCTCCAGTAAAGAAAAGTTCAAGGTCAAAGCCACAAACCCTGGCGTCCAAGTCCCCTCAACCTCAGAGCAGCTTTGGACGGCTCTGAGTAAGTGCCCAGTGCCGCATCTGCCAAGGCCGGAACAGGCTCTGGGGAGTTTATGCCCCTGATGAATCCCCTTCCGGTGCTACGGAGACCCAATGCAGCAGTTGCTCTGGAGTGACCCCTGGGTCCCCCAGGACAGGTCAGCCTGGCAATTGCTCAGAAAGTCAAGTGCATCCCAGGGATCAGGGGATCAAGTGGATGGGTCAGGCACACCCCCAAAGGAGGTCCCTGCTAGTGGGACAGAAAGCCACCACAGTTGCCATCCAGAGTGAGAGCACAGAAGGGAGGCTGGGACAAGGAGTAACGGGCTAAGAGAACACGGACTTCGGGGAGGAGGTGGTTCAGGGACAGCCAGAGAGAAGCTGGGAAGGAGCAGGAGCCAGAGGAGGGTGCGGGAGCCTCTGCCAAGTGGGGAGGAAATGGGCAGCTCCCTAGGGTCGACCTCGTCACTCTGGTGGTCCTGAACAGAAGGAACAAAGAAATGTGTAATTTTTATTTTACTTTTTAACTCAGGAAACAGAGCACATGTATTCTCCTGTCGTCAAGAACTTCCCACCATTTAAAACAACCACAGCACATCCCCCCCCAGGTGTACTCTAATTCATCCAGTCCCCTACCCTTGGATCTGGATCTGAGTCTTTAGGATTATTATGAAAAATGATGGCTGAATAGCCTTCTACACAGATCTTTTCTCCTTCTCCTGGGGATGGACCCCTTGGAGGGGACCCAGTGTGGGCATGCAGCAGCAGAAGCTCTCCTGGAGGCCGGGCCTGGGTGCCTGACCTAAGACAGTGGGTAAGTGGTTTGTTTTCCTGGGCCCTCCCAGCCCCCAGGCAGCCCCCAGGCAGCCCCACAAGATACTACGAGCAAGGCTTCCCAGGGCGCTCAGCTCCAACACCCCTGTTTACAGAGAACACAGTGCTGCAAAGCACCCAAAGGAGGACCCGTTCCCCCGGCAGAGGGATTCCTGCAGCCCCCCCTTGGCATGGGTGCAGTGGTGACTCAGCGCTCCAAACAGGCGCGGGTGGGGAGCTGGCTGGCATCCCATTCCTAGGAGCAGCAGGCCTGGGGCTATAGGAGCAGGCTGCTTTGAGCTGAGGACCAGCTGCCGCACGGGCGGCTGGAGCTGGAAAGAACGAGCGAGCCCCTCAGCAGGGAGTGGTGCTAGGGCAGGAGATTAAGTGACTGCCCTCCTCACCCAGAAGCACAAAAACTTTCTGCTTTTTCCAAGACAACCTTGGTACTGCAGCCTGACCCTAAGCTGAGCCAGGAATGGGACAGAATCTAACTGTAGACTGAGGCCAGGAGCAGCCTTGGGGAGAATATCAGCGTCCTCCATTGTCTCAGGGAGACACCTGTCACTCACAAACCCATCCCAACCTCCCAAACAGCAAGAGCACTGGGAGAGGGGTGTGTAGGGCTGCACTTGGTGCCCGTGAGTCCCTGGGGCTAAAAGTACTCACAAGGTGCCTGTCCAGCTTCTCCAACACACAATTTCACTTATACCTCACGGGACAGTCTTCCTTGTTCCAGGGCACAGAGCCAGCAGGGAGCTGAGACTACAGCAGAAGCCAGACTCCCCGGCTCTTCCTACTCCACCCCATCTGGCCCCAAGTAAGGTGAGCATCACAGACAGAGCTAGGCCGACAGCGCAGCACCTCGCTGACTGCTGGCCCAGATGGCTCCATCTTTCAGGAGCCGCCCCGCTCAGGAGTCCTGGGGCCTTTGGAGCCAGGACTGAGTTTCCAGGTCGTCAGCTCCCCATCTTCCTGATGCGCTGAGAACTTAAGGGACCTGCCCCTCCCACAGCACTCGGTTCCAGGCTAGAATGAACACCCCTGGGGGCAGGAAGTCCTGCAGCTTCCACTGCAAACCCATCAGGGCCGGCCTCACTGGCCGCAGGCCTGTACAGAGGCCGCCAGGGGCGCCGTTGCCTTCCCCCCACAAGCCCTCCTGGCTGGGCTGCGGAGGGCAAGGGATTCCCGCGCCATCCACAGGTAATGAGTCCCCAGCGCAAGCAGGGGCTGGGGAAGCCTGCAATTTGCCTGCAGCCAGCGCCCGCCCGATTCCAGGCTCTTCTGCCAACAGAGACGTCGCACACTGGGTCCCCAGAACTGGCGGGCTGTCCCTCCCCTCCCCCTCCCGGGGAAAAACAGAAACGACAAACAACTAAGTGCGCGGCGGTAGCCCGGCCGGGCAACTCCGCCGTGGCCCGGCAGGCGTGTGCCGCACCCCCGTCCTGAGCCCCTCTACCTCCTCCCTCCCACTCTGCGGCGGGGCAAGGTCCTGGCCCAGCTCAGAGCTCTAAGCAGGCCGGACGCTCGCAAAGCGCTGGCACCATCTTCCCGCCCCCGCACAGCAGCTATTTATAGCTGGGGAAGCACCGCGCCCGGCGCCGCTGCCCACCCGGCCGGCTGGCTCACCATCCCCGCTCGCGGCCCCGCGCAGCTCCTCGTTGGCGCCACCCGCCGCGAAGTTGCTCAGGCCGGCGGCCGGGCGAGCGGCTTTCGCTTTCGCACGGCGCGGCGCACACCCCCGCGCGCCCGCTCGCAGCCCCAGGCTGGGTCGGGCTGGGCTCGCCCAGGGCTGGCAGCGCAGGCTTCTCCCCTCGTAGCGCGGGCGCGTGTGCGGGCTCCCCCGGTGCCTACCGCCCCCGCGCGCGCCGCCGCCCCGGTCCCCGACCGGCCGCCCACCTGACGCTGTGCAGGATGCCGGCCTGGGGGCATGGGGGCGCCGCGGCCCCGCCGCCGGCCGACTTCCTCCGCAGCGGCGCCCGGGAAACCACGGCCCGCGGGCTTCCTGCTGCGCCTGGCGGGCCGGGGGGCCAGGGCGGGGGGCGGCTGCCCGAGCAGACCCGGGGAGGACTGAGCAAAAGCTCCGGAGAGCAGAGAACCAGACGGGCAGAGGAGGAGAGGGGGTCGCAGCCCAGGCCCCCGCCCCCGTCCCCCGGCCCCGGCAAGTTCCTACCCGCCGACTCCGCCGTGGCATCTGTGCAGCGGAGCCAGGGCGGGCGCCGGGCCATGGCCGCGGAGGCTCGCTCGTTCGCGGCGGGCCGGGGTGGGGCGGGCAGAGCCGGACGGGCGCGGGCGCTCGCTCGCTCGCTCGGTCTGGAAGCGGGCCCAGCAGCACAACTGACTTTGGCCGGCCAATCCTCGAGGGTTCCCTGGCCTGGCCGGGCCGCCGGCGAGGCGGTGGTGGGTTGCTGACCCGCCGGCAGGCGCAGCCTTCACCGCAGGAGGCTGTGGGACGGGGCAGCCCGGACGGAGAGGCGTAGGGGGGCCAGGAGTGCGGAGGGCCGGGCCGGACTGTCCCCAACCTGCACGCGGTAGTTATGTGAACGGCGCCCCCTGTAGTTGTGCCACACGAGGGCCCCGTAGGGCAGAGGTGTGGGTGTGTGGGAGACACGCAGCCACACTATGCTGTCCTTGCTGATGCAGTCGGGCAGTGGGAACTGAAGTGAAGACTTTCCCAGGAACATCCGGGGGGGAGGGCAGAACTAAGATGCCATGGCAGTCCCCCAGTGGGCTTCACAGCTGGCAGGGGCCTCATTTTCCAGTTGGGCTGGAAGTTGAGGCCCAGCAAGGAGAAGGCGCTGGGCTAAGGGTGGGAGTGGTGGGGCTGGGCAGAGGCCAGGTAGACTCCAGACACCCCCTCAGCCTCTGCATTCCAAGAACAGCAGCAGCACCACTCCTTCTCTGCACAGAGCAGCTGTGCAGGGCTGTGGGAGGGCTGCTCTCTAATACATTAGCTCTGCTGATGCCTGGAAGGGGGTACTATGCCTATTCTGCAGATGAAGGATGGGCTCAGAAGAGAATAGCCTCACCCAAGAGCATACAGCCATGCCCCTGGCAACCACAGCTCCAGTGTGCACAGAGCACCTTCCTCTCCCATTTCCTATGGGGCAGGCTGCCCCAGGACTGTCCACCAGTTCTTAGCTGCCCCCTCCCATCCCAGCTGAGGAGAGGCCAAGCGCAAGTAGGGACAGGGCTGGATGGAGAAATGCTGGCCCAAGCCCTGGCCTGGCACCAGGGCCCCCCCCCCTTTCTCTCTTACCACCTCAGCCCAAGAGCTCTTCTCCCTTTTCCCTCCCTACACACCCAGAGGCCTCAGACCCACCTGGCTCGAATCCTGATGACACCTGTCCTGGTGACATCTCCCGTGAGCCAGCTAGTTCCTACCTGTCCCACACTTAGTGTTCGCAGGCTTCCCACATGCCCTTGCCTGTGCCCCCAGTCCACATTGGCCCAGGTCCAACCTTCCCCTTCCGCCAGGGTGATGACGTACTCTCTGCCTCCTGCCCTCCCTCCCTCCTGGGGGCACAGAGGCAGCGTCTTGGCAGCCCCTGGAGGATTACCACTCCCTGTCAGGTGCTGGAACAACCAGGCCAGGCCTCCTAGAGATCACTCACCTATAGGGAGATAGGCATGAACACAAGCCACTCCAGGGCTGTACAAGAATGACAAGGGGCTCCCGACTGAGTGCTCACCACTGGTTGGGTCTCATGCAAGTTCTAAATCTATGTGTCGCTGAAGCCATAACAGCCCCTCACCATCTACATTTAAATTGTCACTTGACACATGTGGAGACAGGTTCAGAGAGGGTGGGCACTGGTTCAGAGTCACACAGCAGTAAGGCCTCTATGGTTGGGACCTGCCCCCAAGCCTGGCCGGCTCCAGAGATGGTTGGGCCACTCCTCCCCGCTGTCCCCAGGGCTCGGGGGGCAGACGCTCGACGCTTGCGCCTTGCACAGCACATGACCATGGTTCATACCTTATCCACTTCCTGTAAGCCTGAGTCAGAGCAAAGGAGGCTGAGAACATGTGCTCATCACACCTATGCCAGTAAGAAACGGTCTGTGTTGAGCATGTGGTTCTCTGGAAACTAGCCCTGCATCAGGAGTCCTCTGGGTCTGATCCCTGGCAGCACCCAGCTCTCCCCAGCATAGGAGCCTCCTACACAGAGCTTGGGACTGGTGCTCTCAGGAGCACACTGGGGCCCAGGGTGGGCTAGGGCAGCCCAGGGACCCAGGGTCTTGGCTGTCACAGCAGGAGGGAGGCCTGTGGTAGGTGAGGGGGACTCAGGGGTTCTGTACCAGGCCCCCACTGAGCAAGGCCTCTGGGGAGACTGCCCTGGACGAATGTCTGCTCCCAGTGGTCTCTGGCTTCCTCGGCCCTGCTCCCAGCATCACACAGTGCCCTGCACCCTGAGCCCTGGTTTGTGCCAGCCCTCTCCAGAGCCCCAGGAAACGGCACTGCCTCTCTAGCTGATAGGCCAGAGCACCGAGGCCCAGAACAGGGAGGAGAGGGTCACCCCCTCTGACCCCTAGGGGGAAGCACTCCTGTACACACTGGGAGCCCCATGGGGCTTCATGTGAGAGCGCTGGGACAGTGGATACCAGTGGGCCTGCCTACACTAGATTCTCGAGAATTCCTTGCACCCAAAAGAGCCTTGTGCCCCTCCTGGGACTTGTCAGCACCCTATGCAGGAGAGCCCCAGGGGTTCTAGTTGCCCACAGAGGACCTGGATATGCAGGACACAGGCCTCTGACCACTGCCCGGGAGAGACAGTCACTCACCGACCTCAGGGCCACCCCTGAAGGCCTAAGAGATTGGGGGCTCCTGCAGTGCTCTGCCAGCCTTGGGGGCCCAGGAAGCCAGGCCACTCTGACCACACTCACCCACAGGCCAGCAAGAGCCCCAGTGAGCAGAGAGGGGCTGGTCTAACCTGAGCTGGCTGCTCTGGGTCAATCCTGGGGGTTGGGGGTATCCATGGGCGCCTTCCTGGGTGCTCAAGGGTGTGCTCCAGCCTGTCCCTGTAGTGTTGCTCTTGCTCATTGGCTTAGTCACAGCGAGTGCCCAGGGACTCCCTGAGCCTGGGCATGCACCTGGGAAGAGGACTGACGTTAGAGGAGGGAGTACTGGCCCTCTGAGAAGCCCCTCGGCCTCGGGGCAGGACAAGCCCCACACTATCAGGGTGCCTCACTGCCTCTCCAGGGCACGCCTGACCTTAACCCTCCCAGAGCCAACTTCAACAATCGACCATAAGAAGAAAACAAACGTCCCGAGGACCGCGCCTGGTCACCATGGGGGCTTCCCAGGCAGACCTCTCTCCCTGCTCCAGCTCCAGGACAGATGGGTCAACACAGAGAGGGTGAAGATGGTGGCAAAGGCAACAAGTAATTGGCCCTGAGAGCCACCTCCCCATCCCCCTGCCCACGGGCCCCTGCCAGGGCCTTACTTACTGACCTCTTCTGCATGGGAGGGCTGGAGGCCAGGAGGAAGACGTGGCCAGGGCTGAGCTGGGGACAGAAATGGCCTGCAGGCACAGACCCATCCTCCTGCCCTCTGTCCAGACCCCAGGCCCTCCTCCCCGTGTCGCCCTCACCCCGGCAGCCCTCACTACCTGCATGGCCTGGCTCTCTCTCCTCCTCGCCCTCCTCCTTGGCCCCAAGGGAGAGGCTCTGGCCCAGCCCCAGTCAAGGGCCAGCCCTGGGAAGCCCTGACTCTTCATGTCCCCCAAGTGCTGCCCACCTAGCATACCCTGGCAGCCACGCTGGGAAGTTGGGTGGTCAGCATTCCTCTTGCAGCTCCCACCTGGACTCCCTCTGCCCAGCCTATGCTGGCTCCTCCCATTTATTCTCTACACCGCAGCCATTTCTGAAATGCAAACTGCCTGCTGCTCTTACCCTAGCTTCCCCCAAAGTGCCTGCATTCCAATGGATGGCTGCAGAGAGGGAGACTGAGCTGGCAATCTGGGAGCCCAGGGGTGGTCCCCAAATTCAGAAGGAACCAGAGAAAGTGAGACCAGATGACTATGGCCTTGTCTGTGTGTGTAGCCCCTGGCAGAGGCAGACAAGGGGAGGAAGATTAGTGGGGTCAGAGAGCAAAGTCCGGAACTGTCCCAAGATGGTGGTGTGGAGTGAGAACAGCAGAGAAAGATGAACAATGGCCCTGGGGGCAGATGCCATCACCCCATGCTATTCCCAAGGTCAAGAGGCATGCTGTGGGCCTGGGTGTGCAACCCAGACTAACAGGGGGAATGTGTGCCTGGGGCAAGCAAGCAGACAGGGCAGACAGGGCATTGCTCACACCTCTCCTGGCTACCTTCTGGTCACCCTGGCAGCACAGCTCCCCTGAGTGGCCACAAGTCTCCTTGGAAATATGTGCTTGGCCTCGGGCTCATGTGGCTGGTGAGGGTAAGTACCCCATAAGGCCCTACCCTAAGCAGAGGTGGGCTCCTGGCCCTGCAAAGCCAAGGCCCAGACCCTAGAGCTGGGCTGCTGCCTGAGACGTTGCGGCTGAGCTGCCCAGAGGACCATGTGGCCCCAGTGGCCTCCTGCAGCCATTGCTTCTCAAGACCTGAGCCAATGTAGATCTGCAGGTCACTCCTGGTTCCTTTCTGCTGGCTGTTACCTCAGTCCCCACTTGACCTAACCCCAGTCTTCCCCGAGCCTGGGTCCAAAGCTGCCTTTTAGGTGGCAAGAATGCTTCTTAGAGTTAACAATCTAAATTCTCAGCCTTGGAGCTATGAGCTACCAATTGGTTTGGAGGCACTGGCCTTGCGACTACTTGCTTGCCTCCTTGCTGTGGGACACTGGCTCTGTCAGTGTGCCTGGGTAACCTCCCTGCTGAGAGCTTGCCAGCCAGAGACTGCGGGGCCTTACAGTCCCACGCCAGCCAGCTTCCTCTCCCTTCCCTGATGGCTGAGAGAGCGAAATGTGCCTTTCTTCCCCAGGCACACGGATATCCAGCTACAGCCCCACTTCATTCTCCCATGCTAGAGCTTCTGGTTTGCAGAAATTGTGCAGACTGCACTCTACAACTCCAGGTGTCTTTGATGTCATGGAGTCCAGCTGCTTTGCCTGTCTGACCCATGAGTGAGGACACAGGTGGGGATCAGGGAAAGGACCCGCCCAGGTAAACACAGCCCGGCTGCCACGGGCAGAGCTTGATGCAAGGATCCCCATCCCACAGTATAGGGCTGCGTCCGCCTCAACAGACAGCGGCATCCATGCCACACTCACCTCCATGGGGACCAGCCCTCGAGCCCTTGCGTGCACACGTTCCCATCAGCACCTTACCAAGAGGGAAATGCATGCTTCAGGAGGGCTGTGCCCATGTCCCCAGTCATCATGAGGCAGAGTGAGGGTCTCAGTCACAGACACCAGGGCTTCCATGGGCAGGCACTGATGCAGCCGTGGCCTACGTCAGCTCAGCTGACCTGGCACTTCCAGCCCAGCTTGGGGCTCAGGAGCAGAGCCGACCACAGAGGGAGAGAAATAAGGACAAGGGCGGGGGATAGGGCAGCTTCCTGGGGAAGAAGCAGCAGGCGTCTGGGCTTGGTGGACAGGGAGCTTTCCATACAGGGGAAAAGAGTAGAGAAGAGACAGGTGGGGGACCTTGACAATCAAGGACAGCCAACGGGACCATGTGGAGGGTGAGGGGTGCTTAGTGTGTGCAATGGGGCTGCATGTGGCCTCTGTGGAGAGAGGGGTTTCAGGGGGCCTGAGGAACAGGCAGGACAGAGAAGGGGGGCCAGCAGGCTCTGCGGCCCCTCAGGGTGAGTTGGGACCTGGGGTGTGATCTGATGGGGCCCCTGAGAGCCTCCTCAGATCAAGAACACTGGGCTCCTCTGAGCCTGCCCCCACGTCAGGGTTGGAAATGAGAGCTGCTGTCCAGGCTTCTAGAATAGCCCAGTCTTTGGAGGACTGCTGAGTGGCTTCCGTTTCATCTCAGGAGGGGAGCCCACATCCTAGAAAAGCCATGTCTGACAAGCACATTGAGGAAACTAGGACAGTCCATCCATCATCTGACCCCTGGTCCCTAATGAATGGCCTTGGTGGATTTGCGGGCTGTGGCTCCTCTGGCTGGGCTGCTAAGTGAGGGCGCAGTGATGGGACCAGACCAGGATTCAGGCCACGAGTGGCGGCCGGGGCCACGGCCTGTGCCAGGTGTCTCCCCTGGATGGCCCGCACGGGATCCTCATGCAGGGAGGGGCCCGTGAACAGGCGGTGGTGAGCAGGCACTCGGGTGGGATGGGCTGGCCCAACCCCGAGACAGAGAGGAGGTCCTAGGCAGAGCTAGAGCTAATGCCTTCTTGGGGCATTCAGGCTCCCAAGAAGCTCCCGCCCACCACCTCCTGCCCCATGAGAGCCACAGGGAGAAACCCTTCAAATCCTGTGTATAGCATCAGAAGGGGAACAAACTCGTCCAGGCTCTCCCTGTAGAGCAGGGCTCAGTCCCTGATCTGCAGAGATGCCCCCAAACCAGAAGAATGAATTCGAGATGTGACCAGAAGAAGCAACCCAGGCACAGCACCGCTCCCCTCTCTAAAGTGATGCGCAGCCTCTGTTATAGCACAGGGGCCTCCCACCCATGCTGTGAGGGAACGGGACAGGGCTCCATCCCCTAGGAGTGGGGTCACCCGTTCAGAGCGGCTCCCACACCTGCAGGATGCTCCTGCCGGCCAATGGCAGAACGCGGTGTAGGTCCAACTCCAAACACAGTGCTCTTCCACAAGCAGAGCCACACTGAGCTGCAGCGAATGTGTCTGATTACTCTGCGGCCAAAACATACCCTCCTCCAGACTCCCTTCCACCACTTGGTCCCACCCCAATATTCTCCCCAACCTCTCTAGCCCCCAGGCCCTTCCCCAGGCCTACCCTCCAAGCTACGCAGCCCACTGCTCTGAGAGCTTCCCCTTTGACCATGGTAACTCCCACCTGGACACCCCACAGCGGGTCCCACTGCTGCAGGACAGAGCTAGTCTGCTGACTGTGGATGCAGGTGGCCCTCAGGACGGGCCCATTCTACCTTCTCCACTACTGCCTGCCCCCAGCCCCGTGACGATTCTCCCACGTCGCGCAGCGTCCCTGGGTTCTCTCTCCTGGGATGCCTTCTCCCACATCTGTGTGACAATCTGGCCAACTTCAAGGTCAGTCCAGGCCTCCAGGAGTGCTCCTGACCACCTGCCCCCCTTCCACTTGCCAAGGAGTGGTAGCAACCCTCTCCTGCATGCACAGCACCCTGAGACTCACCAGGAGCACACGCACCGTGCCTATGCTAAGTGCTGAGGGTGGGTACTCACACTCACCTCACAAGGAAGTGAAGCAGAGGGCAGTGGGCTTGAAGCCAGTCAGAGCCCTCCCTCTGAGCACTCACTGTGGCCCTGAGGACAGCTATCTCCTGTCTCCCAGGAGAGGGCTCCTCATCTGCAGCCCCTGGGGGCCAGTCTTCCATTTCAAAGGCTCCACACCACCACCTCACTGGGTTTTCCATGCCCCTGAGGCAGGGCCAGGTTCATTCTGCACCCATGAGGAGCCTGGGCCAGAGCTGAAGCACAGCCTAGAGCCCAAGGCTCCCTCAGCCCTCCTCTGAGTAGGGCCAGGTAGGTCCCTCTCAGGAAATAAAGCCCAGTACTGAGCTGATGGGGTAGGGGTGGCCAGTTCCTGCCGATGCTCCTGCTGTCTGGGGTTCCCTGGGGCTGGTGCTGGGTTGGCCTCCCCTGCAGCCCAGAGCTGGCCCTCACTCGTGTTGGCTGAGCAGTTTTCCCAAGGTCCCTACGCAGGAGCGGTGTGTGTGTGGCTGAACAGAGTCTTCAAGTCTGTGCCCCTACCAGTGACGGGCTAAGGTTCATGAGGAAATTCCATGTGGCTCCACCTGCTTTGACATACCCTAATTTTAGACTTCTTACACATATTTAGAGATCAGAATTTCAAAATCTGTGTTTTTAATCAACCCAATTCCTGCACTTCCTTCAAGAAGCCTTCCCAATTGGCCCTGATCCATCTCACCTTCTCCACTGACCCCAATGAGCCCTGTCGCCCTTGTACTGTTATCCACAAGGTCCCTTCTCCCAGCTCGCTCCTCCTCCTGCAGGGGCCTTCCTACCTGCTCCAGGACCACAATGGCCCCACCCCGCTCCATCCCAGACCACAATGGCCCCGGGGCACATGGCAATAGAGTGCCTTCCAACTCCTGTGATCCTGATAACCCCTGGGTAGGTCTGGTCAGCCTCACTTTGTAGATGAAGAAATTAAGCTTTCCAAATACTGATCGGCTTGCCCAAAGCCACCCAGCTGTATGGGTGGAGCCAGGTGTGGAGCAGGCCTGGGGCTGGCTGGTGCTCCTCCCTCAGCTCACAGGCAGGGAGGGTGAGTGTGGGGACAGCAGAGCGTGGGAGGCCCACAGCCTGTCACCAAGGAAACCAGGCAGGGGCTCCTGGAGCCCGGAGCTCTGGTTTGGATTTCAAACCCAGTGCTGCTCTCTCAGAAACAACTTGGTCAAACTTTCCAAATAGGAAAAGTGGAAAAAAAAAAAAAAGAGAACGAGAGAGAGAGAGAGAGAGAGAGAGAGAGAGAAAGAGGGAG
The DNA here is from genome assembly GCF_057802395.1 of Ceratotherium simum simum. NCBI lineage: Eukaryota > Metazoa > Chordata > Mammalia > Perissodactyla > Rhinocerotidae > Ceratotherium > Ceratotherium simum. Next base: position 3,832,814 of record NC_141934.1, read on the forward strand.
AGAGACAAATTCCAAGACTGAAGCCACCCCAGAAAGAAGGCCTGGACCCTGAGCTTGGGAGGCCTTGTATGGGTCGGCAGAGTGGTGGTGGGGCAGAGACCCTGTGGCACACCAGGGCTATGCCCCTCGTTCCAGGGTGCCTGGGTGGGGCAGGGATGCCAGCCCTTCCTGCCTCTGCTGGAGTGGCTGCCCTTTCATGTTTCCCACTGGGGGCGGGTGAGACAGGGCTCTTTTGGAAAAAGGCTTGGAAAACCACTGACCTCATCCAACTGGCCCACCGTTGGAGATGGGGAAACTGAGGTCAGAGGGGCTGGGACCAGGAAGTCAACAGCAGGACTAAACTCTGAGGGCAGGGCAGCATCTGTCTGCCCCGGAGTGGGTGCCACAGATCAACATCTGTGGATTGGGCCCAACTTGGAAGAGGTGCTGGGGTGTCCCGAGTGCCTGCCACACTCTGGGCACCTCCTGCTGTCCACAAGCCCTGGCCACACCTACAAGGGCTCCTGGCTCCAGGATCCGCGCAGGGCAACCCCAACCCCAGCATTATGCACAGCAAAGGATGGGAGCCCTCAGGCCAGAGTGTGACCTTCAACCCTGGGGCTTAAGGGCAGCCCCAGCTCACCAGAATCCAACACAAACAAAACTTGGTGGCCCTGCCATCAGAGACACTCTTGTATTGGAGCAACTGCAACACTGCCCGTCCCTGGGCCATGGGAGGTACCGCCTGGGCCCCTCACTCAGCTCCCATAGCCAATGCCCATGGCCTTAGGAAATCCAGCCTCCCTTGGTGGCCTCTACTCTAGCTTAGGATGCCTCGGGGTGGCCGAGGGCTACCTCTTTGAGCCCCCCTGAGCGCACCAATGACCTGCCTGGAGGGACGCCCAGGAAGCCTTGGCAAGGAACAGGAGATGATTGGACAGGAGGTGCCCCAAGAGGCAGCAGCCATGGGCACAGCTCCGGGGTGGGGAGGGGGGACACAAAAAGGCCACTGAACACATCCTGCCCTCCCCTCTGCCACACCCAGAATCTTCCCTAGTGGAGGATGCTATTGTTCACTGTTTTTATCGTCCAGGCAGATTTTTTGGAGCAGAATGGGAATGTTAAATGGGGACAAGAACAGCCAAGCAGTCACCTGTGATGTGGCGAGGGCTAGGCAGGGTAGGGTGGGTCCCTCTCGAGTGACCTAGGGCTCTTTCCCGCCTTCCCAGGACAGGGCAGTCACACACTCTGGTGGGGGGTGGGCCCAGAACAGGCCATGTTCTGGCTGCACCAGGCTGCTCCTTGGGGCTCAGATGTGCAGCTCGTGGCTGCCTCAACACAGTGTTGGGACCACAGGGCTCTCAAGTGCCAAGTGCTGGACACTCACCTCTCCCATCTCACAGACAAAGAGACTGAGTCTGAGTCGAGTGGTCACACAGCACCCTGCGGAGGACATGGCGCTTCCACATCCTAGCTCAGTCAGTGGGTGCACCAGGCCCACATAGGTGGCACCGTGGCAGGAAGAGAGCCCTGGACTCAGCTCCTACCCCACCACTCCCTGGCTCTGTGGCCCAGGGCTTGCCACCTCAGTTTCCTCGTCTGCAAACAGGGTAATGTAATGCCCCTCCTTCCTGCCGGGTTTGGATAGGCCAGCTGGTCAGGGCCAGGTGAGCAGAACAGAGCCTGGAGCTGAGGTGGGCAGTCACAGCAGCGTCTGCATGTGTCCACCTCTCTGCCCGGACACCACGGCCACACAGCATGGGCTCCTCTAATCCTGCTGGGCAGGTGCTGGTGGGTGGGGTAGGGGTGCAGGGAGAGGTCAGGCTCCACGGTGTGGGAATCCCAGCTCTGTTCCTCCCAGGCCAAGTGAGGCTGGGCCTGCGCTGCTATCGCCCTCCCCTCAGCTTGCTCATCCTGTGATGGGGATCATGGGGCTGCAGGGAGGAGTAAATGAGGGAGCGTCTGGGAGGTGCCTGCCACCCCTGAGGATCCTCTGCCCCCCATGGAAGCAAGTCCTGTGGCCTCCCTCCCCTTGGCAGAGGCCCACTCACTGACATTCTTTCACAACTCAGCTTAGTAGCCAGGCCACACCCAGCGCCCTCTGCAGGCGGGGGTGGGGAGGTAGGGGTGTGGGGAGGTGATATGAGGAGGGCCCGTGTCTGGAGTGAACACCCAGCACTCCGTGGGCGGAGGGAAAAAAGCAGAGACTGGCACTGCCAAACCGTCTCCTTTCCAAAGGGCATGTTCTAGCAGTGACTGCCACAGCAAGGGCCTGCCAGGGAGCCCCCTCTTCCTCCTGGCCCTGAGATAGGGCACCCACAGCCCCTGCCCCTGCTGGGTCCTGCAGCCGCAGCAGGCTCAGCCCTTCCTCAGCCTCTCTCCCCCCACTCCCAGCCGAACTCAGGCCCTTGGTCTGAGAGGGCTACCTGCCCCACTTCACTTGCCAAAGCCCCGCCATGCCTCCTCCCAGAAGTGCACCTCTCCCCGCCTCTGCTGGCCCGGGGTGCTGCCCCTCCAGACTGCACGCCCGGGCCCGGGGCAGTGTCCCAGAAGGACAAAGCTCAGAGTGCTGGGCTCTGCCCAAGCTGAGACTGAATGTGCGTGCCTCAGAAAGATGTGGCCCGGACACTTATTCCAAGAGCAAATCTCTGAAAAATACCTTGCAGTGGGAAAAGAAGTCCACACTGAAAAATGTTCTTCTCTCCAGGAATGTTAAACAACAGCTCTTGACTGAGCACCCCAAGTGGCTGGGTGGAGGGGACTGAGGGCTGAGGTCAGTTCTGGATGTGTATATAAACACTGCCGTCCCCTGGGCTGGCCAGAAACTCTGGTGTGGAGGCCAGCCCGCAGGATGTGGGCCCCGGCCCTGGGCTCTAGTCTGGGCTCTGCCATTTACCAGCTATGTGACTGAGGACGAGTCACAGCTGTGTGGGCTGCAGGGTTTCCACACACGCTTGCAGGACTGTCACGGTGGGATCGAGACTGCTAACGGCTTAGGCACATCATCTCCCTCTGCCCAAGCATCCTGGCACTGCCACAACTGTGAATCCACATCTGGAGATGGAAACTGTCTCCAATGACCAGAAAAGAATGCAGGGGGGTGACCATCTAAAGGCTGCTTACATTTGATTTTTTTAAAATTCTAGCTGTGAATGAGGGCGGCTTGGCTTGGGCAGCAATTTATGACTGTGCTACGGTTCTGTCAGGGCAGGGGCCTGGGCATCTTGTGGCTTTGTCCCCACTGCCCCTCTGCATGCTTCCTGCCAGCTCCCCGGGGCAAGGACACACCACAGCTTCTCAGGCAGGAACCAGCCCCTCCCCACCTGCCACCTCTTGGGCTCACACGGTCCCCAGAGACAGAGGCAAGGATGTGGACAGGAAGGCCTTCAGGACCTGCTGTGAAGCTCAATAAAGCTTGTAGAGCCCAGGAAGAGGAAGGAGAGCTCAGGGATAAGCTAAGAAGCCACACAAGTTTGCTACCCTTTTTATGACTCTTAAAAACGGGACCTTTTTTCCCTGGAGAACTTGAAGTGATTCTTTTGTTTACTCCGCTTTTGCAACTGGCCCATAGATCATCTCAACAATGCTAAAAATAGAGCTATTGCCGCAATTCCTACTACAGCCAAGGAGCTCATATTTCCTTAATTTAAACTTTTCCCTTCTTTTCTGTCCTCTAATTCCCATTGTGATGTGACTGGGCTTCCTTTAACCCTGACGTTAGGACGGCGCTACCGCAAGGCTTTGGTGATCCTAGGAGGAGGAGGGGGAGGCTGGGTGACCTGCTACATTCACCTCCATCAAGGGTAGGGCCAGGGGCGGGATGTCCACAACCATCAGTGACTCGGTACTGTGCGGGAAGACGAAAAACCACAACAAATCCCAATTTCTTCTGAGAATCAGATGACGTCAAAGTGTAGGAACTGAGGCCACCCTTGAGGAAATAGTAGGATGATAGCTATCGCCCTTCAGTGGCATCCTGGTCTCCCCCTAACGTACACACCTAGAAGCCAAACACCAGGTAGAGACACGTGGACCTGGGGCACCAGAGCAGGGCTGAGCGCCCAGGCCAGGCTCCCCAGGCCCACCTCCACCTGCCCCCTGTACTCCCCATCCTTACGGCCCTGCCCGTCATCCCATTGGTCCCCGGGTGCCCTGTCCTTCCTCTGCCTATCTCTGGGGCCCATCCCCTGGCTGCCATTCCCACTGCCCCTGATTTGGTTCAAAAAGCTGAGTGCCAGGCTCAGATGCCAACTTGCTGTGTGGCCAAGCCTCAGTTCCTTCACTTCTATGGCAAGGATAATGGCACTACCTATACCTCGTGGGTTAAGGGGGTTCAGTGAGCTGTTCTGTGCAGTGGAGCCATGAGAAGTGGTAGGCTAGCAGCGCTCCCAGGCCCTGCCCCAGCCTGGCCCCTCCAGTACATCTGTGCCAGCTGGTGTGACCTCTTGAACACCTCCTCCACCCCAGCCATTCTGCCCTCTGAGGAAGTCCACACTCTGCACCTGGCCCAGGAGGGCAGGGCCTAGCGGTGTCCAGCCAACCGCCCCGTGTGCCCCTATGCTTGCTCACGGGGTGCCCTCTGCTCAGAAGCCTGTCCCCGCTCTGTCCTGCAGGTACCTCCTCCAACATCAGCTGCTCTGCCTTTCTCACACCCTCTGCTCCCCGTCAGGTTCTGGGGTCTGAGCTCCAGGAGGGGTGAGGGCTTGTTCAGGCCTGGGGGTCTCAGAGAGCACATGTGCACAAGGGACTGCAATGGTGGGGCCCAGGTGGGGCTTCACGTCTGCCCTGCCAGGGTAGCTGGCCTTGGCAAGGGCTGGAGGACTCAGGAGGAGGCGGGCCAAGCTTGGGAAGGCTGGGCTGTGCAGTGACACTGCTATGGAAAAGCTTGCGAGGAGACCAGAGGGAAGCCCTGACTGCAAAAATGGCCTCAAACCTGCATGTTTTAAGAGGCTGAGGAAGGCACTGAGGGAGGACAAAGGCCTGTGGGCAGCACAGACAACGACAGCCAGGCCAGGTTCCAAAAGGGAGACCCAAGGGTACTTACTGTGGCTTCAACAAACCTGCCCCTAGCCCCACGTCCCCACCTACCTAGCCTGACCCAAAATCCACCAGGAGCTCCCACAGCCACTATTCACCTGATCACTCCCCCAGGGAACTGGGTGACCCTCAAGAGTGGGCCTTGCTAATGGCTTGATGGAAGAAGAAATGTGCCATGCAGAGTGCTTCACCACCAGCAGGTCTCAGAGCAACGGAGGGGCAAGGGACTCGACTCCCTGAAGGATGGGGACAGGGGCATGAGGACACAATCCGTCACTCTCATCGTCCCTCCCCACGCCCATGGCAGACATCACTAATGAAACAGAGAGAGCCTGGATATGGCCCCTGAATTCCCAATGACATAGCAGCTAAGACTGCGGGCCTTAGAGTGGGACAGACCTGGATTTGAATCCTAGCCTGGCCACTTGCTAGCTGTGTAGTCTTGGGCCACTCCTTCAGCTTCCGCATCATGTGCAGGGGTGTGATAGAGCCGTTCTCCCACAGGGCCCTGGCAGCCATGTCATGACTGCTGGCAATGGCGGTTGCAGAAGCACACTGGACAAGCGCCCCTTCCACTTCTCCCAGTACCCAGAGCAACCAAGCACCCAGGAGTGGCCTAGGAACAGAGCCTGAAAACAGAGCCACAGGCTCTGCTGGCCGAGGGGAGAGGCCAGGCCTCTGGGCAGCCTGGTGAGCAGAGGGGAGAAAAGGGCTTTTGGTTTTCACAGCATTTGGCGCCTGTTGGTGTCTGGTTTTCACAGCATTTGGCGCCTGTTGGTGTCAACTTCCCCACCTGTACATGGGAATGACAATGGTACCTAAGCCTCACAGACCTGCTATGGAGAACCAAAGGAGGCCCCCCAAATAAAGCTCCCAGTGAGTGCTTGTAGATGGGGCTGGTCCTGCCACAGGTACTGTGGGCTTCCCCCTGTCCCCTGCCCCTCAAGGCTGGGATGGGCCAGGCATAGATGCTTTGGCACTTGGAGCAGGATGGCAGCCTCCACTGTCACTGCACTCTGCCTCAGAAGCCCCAGTCCCTGGGTGGGCCTGGGGGCTCTACCATAGAGGGGAGACCCAACCCAGCTACCTAGCTACTTGAGGCGAAGCCCACACAGGCCCGGTGCCCAAGCCAGCCAACAGTGCAGTCCTGGCCCCTAGGGGTGACCCTGGTCAGGGGTGACCCATGGTGACCCATGGCCCAGCTACTGACCCCAGCCCCCCATCAACCTGGAATCCTGGCCTCACCTCCTGGGACAGGGCTAGATGCCCATGTCACTCTGCCCACTGCCACTCCATTCTCCCCACCCAGCCAATGGGCCATTCGGGCAACATACCTGCTTGGGAGCAGCTGGGCCAATTCTAGTGTAGGAGCCAGTGGGTCCCTGGCTTTCTGCCCTTCCTCCCTCACATGAGGCTGCTGGCTACCACCCAGCAGGGGTTCAGCACTAGACAGAGCGAGGTTCACATCCCTCCTCCAGCACCGACCAGTTGTGGGACCTCAGTCAAGGCACCTTACCTCCTGGCACTTCCACGAAATGGGACTAATAATCTAGCCTTACGGGTCGGCCTGTGGACACCAGACATTGCTGACAATGCAGCTGGCCCGGGGCCTGGCACACAGCAGGTTTAACAGCGGGGCAACATGCTCCTTGAGGTGTGGGCAGAGGGACAAGCGAGGTGGAATGTGAACCAGTCACAACCGGTCCTGGGGGAGAGAAGGTGACGTGGGACCAAGTTCAGGAAAGGTGTGGATCTGTTGCCAACTGGACGCTTCCTCGCTTCCCATCCCAATGTTCCCTGGCCCTGACCAGAGATGGCGAGTGGGACTCAGAGCCGGAGAAGCTGCACTGGGGTGCCCCATAGGCCAGAACACCCCACAGTGACACTCCTGGGGCTTGTTTACTGCCAGGAGGCAGCACAAATCTGCCTCTGCCTGGGGTATAATTAACTGGGTGGGGACCAACACCTCGTCCCTGGGTGGTGTGCTGGTCTTTGCTGATGTCTACCTGCAAAAGGCCCTGAACTTGGGGCTGGCATATGGGGGCGGGTGTCAGTGACTCAGTTCCAGAGGCGGATGCGAGCAAGGCAGGGGCTGCCCATAGGCCCACCAGGCATGGCGCCTCTTGGGAGCTGGAAGGGCGGTGGGAAAAAGGCCAAGACTGACTCTGCAACAGGAGGCAGACGTCTTGGGCACAGACCTCAGGGCCTGGCCAGGGCTGGGTTCCTGGGCACTCAAGCCAGAACGGTGTCTGTTCTCCCTCTCTCGGGGGCTGCTGCTTCTTAGTTAACCTTGTTCCAGGGAACTCTCAAGGGTGGGAGGAATTCACTAGGAAAGCCCCGCCTGCTGGGCAATGTGCCAGGGTATGTGCTGGGAGGGCCTCGGCAATGCTGTTCTAGATGAGGTCCCCACCTAAGGGTGCCTGGGTGTGCTGCGCTCCAGAGGCTGTGCCCTGCCTAGTACCACTGGCCTCCATCTGGACCCACCGGCTCTCTCCTGAGGCAGAGGGGCACTGGCTGAGGCCTGGCCTGTGCAATGGGCATCGTCTCAGGCTGGGCCAAGTGCTGGGCTCAAAGTCTGGGCTGCCCGCTGGTCTCTGCAAGTGTCCCCAGCCTGGGAGGAGAGCCTGCTGTGCTTGCTCCTCCCTAACACCTGGCATCTGCTGACTGGGTGTGGGGAGGGAGATTCCCCCAAGGTCACATAGCCTACTGGTGGCAAATCACAGTAGAATGGGTGTGACTGATTTTGCCAAGAAGGATGGGTTGCTAGGGGCCTTAGAGACCTTCCTTCCTTCCCCTCAGCTCTGGCAGGTGGCTCTCCCCGCAGCTGGCTGCCCACCCAGTGGGGGCCCTTCTTCCCACCTCAGGGCCCTCAGGGAGCACTCAGGCTCCAGGGCTGGGGGCCACACAGCACAAATGCTTAAAGAAACAAAGATGGCTCGTGATGACTGTATCTCTCACCAGTTTAAGCAACGCAGAGTCAGGACAAACAGAACCTCCAGGCCTGTGCGGTAGCTGCCAGGCGGGAGTATGCGCCAGAGGCTGGGCAGACGAAGGGACTGGCCACGGGAGTAGGAAGGGGCTCAGCCTCCCCGGTCACCCCACAGACGGGCCAAAGTGAAAGTCATCTGCGGTTCTGAGTGCCAGAGGGAAGAGCAGTGGCTGATGGGAGGGAACCTGGCCCAGTTCTGTAGAACCATCCAGCAATGTGTGGTAGCACTGAGTGCAGAGGGCTTGTGACCTGGCCTCCACTTCCAGGTATTCGTCCTGGATACTCTTGCACAGGTGAGAAAGGAGACCAGGGAAGGCAGCGTTTTCATCCTAGTGGAGAATTGGAAGCCACCTATCCACCGGGAAGAGGCCAGGGAGATAAGCCATAGGACAGTCAGACAGCGGAACACTATGCAGCAGTGACCAAGACGAAGCAAGCACAACCTGAGCCCACAGGCACCAATGGCAGAGCCAGGCTGTGCAGAAAGGGCCCCATGTGGCAAGCAGGGATGGCCATGTCCTCATCTCAGGCTGCCCTACTCGAGCCAGGCAGGGCCTGGAGCCTCTGAAGGGCCCTGGCTGGGCAAGAGTAGGGGCTCCCACTGTCCCCACTCCAGCCACGTCCCTTCTGGTACCAGTACTACCCTCCTGAAGCACCACCAGGATCTACAGATAAGCCCCAAGGTCCCCTGCAGACTGATTTCCGGTCCTAAGGGTGAGTTGTGTGATGTGCAAAGAGCTCCTGTCCACCTGCCGTGACCACCCTGCCTATGGTGAATCCTATGCCCCATGTGGGGCCAAGTGAGTGGCATTGTGGCTGGGAGCCGAGCCCGCCCAAGCCCAAAGTCTGTGCCCTTCTCAGTGATCCTGGGGCCCAGGGACCTGTCCCTGGGTGCTGCCGGCCACAGGCTGCTCGCCTGAGCCAAAGGCAGACCCCTACATGGGGCTGGAGTGGCTGTGGAGGGGGCACTATGGCAGGGCAGCCAAGCTGCAGCAGTCCAGCACCTCTGCTCTATTCCCTCAAACTCAGGCCACAGCCACTGCTCGCCCTGCAGAGCCTCAGAAGCAGGAAGCAGTGCTTGCCCGGCCCTCTGCTCCCTTTGCTTCTTTCACAGTGGCTGGAAACTGGGTTGAAACAAGAAAAAACCCTGTCTGCTAAAATAAGCAAACATTTTGGAAAAGGAAGGAGAGCCAGCTCTGGCTTGGTTACTATGGGAACATTTCTGAATCAATTACAAGAGGAGGAGAAGTTCACTCTGGACAGAGCAGCCCAGCTCCAGCCTACGCAGGCCCACCTGCCCAGAGGTGCGCACACCTGCACAGGAAGCTGTGGAAGCTTCTGGGCACTCAGAAAAGAGCCCTCGGCCTCCAAGGTGTGCTCAGTGCCTGCTTTTCTGGCCCCCTTTGCCCAGGGAAGGACAGCCCCCTGGCTCCTCCTCTCTGCAGTCCCCTTGGGGCTGGTACTGGCTCAGGAGGGCTCCTACGCCCCCAGGCCCAACCCTGGCCTCACTGCCTCCCGCCCCAGGCCTCCGTGTCTGCCCTGGGCCCCCAGCTCTGCACAGTCAGCCTGAAGAGCTGCCTCTGAATCACCCGGCCTCATGCCTTCTGCCAGTCCCTCCCAATGCTGTGAAAGGACAGGCACCAGGGCCCAGGCCAGGTCCCATCAGGGCAGGGAGGGCCGCAGGACCTCAATCAATAACATCCAACAACTCCAGCTCTATCATGGCAAAGACCAGACTGTTCTGCCTAGTGGGAGAGGGCTGGGGTAATGGGGCCTTCAGCAGGGGTTCTGGCCCACCCTGGAGCATGAGCCATGGCCCAGAGATCCAACCTGCTTGGCAGAAAGCCCACAAGCAGGGATTTTCCACAGAGGAAAGGGGTGGGCTGGGAGCTGTTCCCTCTCAGTCAAGTTGTGGAATAGTACACTGGAGAAGCAGCAAGTTCATTCCTCTCTCTCTCAAATGCTCGTCCAACCACACTGCTGGGCCCTGCTACACGCCACGTATCTTCCACTGTGGGGCTCCAGCCAGCTGTGGGGCAGGCCCCGTGTGCAAGGAGCTCCTGTCAAGAAAGCTGACCGGAGCCCCAGCTCACACTCACCTGCCCTTCAGCACCCATACCTCACACTCCCCAGAAGGCTCAGCCAGCGCTGCTCAGGCATGGTCCAGCCTTGACGAACTCCTCTGAGGGTGCCTCCAACCCTGGCCTCCCTCTCTTGCCCCCTTCTTGGCTGAGCAGCCCCCACCCTGCCTGTGGGAGCCCTGCCTCCAGGCCACCCGGAATCCTTGAGGGTTCCTCATGTCTCACGAATGGACATACATGTGGGGCACTACTGCAAGCCTTCAAGCGTCCTGTGGCAGGGGCCCCATGGCAGCCAACACTGGCTGGACCAAGAGAATGTGCTGGGAGCCCATCTCCCAGCTAAGTTAAGGGAGAAGACATGAATGGAAACAATCCCTAAATACTCAGTGAGCACCTCCTCTGGGCCAGGCTGGGAGAGGCCAGGGACTCAAAGAGGAACACGCAATAGCACAGAGACACACGCACAGGGAGGCCCACCACAGCCCGCACATGAGCACAAAGACATGCCCCGTGTTCATGCCCGCTCAAGGAGACTGTGGTCCCGCGCACAATGCAATACTGGCAGCAGCTGCAGAGTGAGACGGCCTGCATTTCTTACAGGGAAACTTCTCCAAGACTTAGTGTCAGTGAGAAAAAGCAAGTTGCCAAGAAGCAGCCCTCCACATACATATACACACGTGTATTTTTTAAAGCTGCATGACAAACTTCTCTGATTTTGTACACACACACCTCAGGAAAGAGAACTGCCTGCCCGCTCACAGAAGTACTTCTGAGAAGGGCACGACGCCTGGGGGTGGGCAAACCAGGTGGTCTGCGCTCTGCTATGTGTCTGAACTGTTTGCAGTGACATAATGGTTCCATGTAACTTACACGGATTTCAGAATTGTCATTAAAAAATAATAGAAGGGTCCCTTAGCCCTGGCCCTGAGGATGATGGGGGCTGCTCAGACAGCACTGTGGGAGAGTGACGCCAAGGGTGGGTGGTGTGGGTGGTCCAAGACAGTGGGCGCTTAGAGGGATGGCAGGTCAGGGTGCCCAATGGTTTTGCCCTCACCTTCCCTGCACCTCCTCACAAGGGCCAGTCCCCCTACCCCAGGCCGAGGCATTAAACCCCAGTGCACACTGGAAGGGAGAAGTGCCAGCCTGCTCATCCCAATCTGTCAGAGACAGGACAGTCCCATTTCACAGCCCCTGCTGTCAGAGACACGGTCCCATTACAGCAGAGTCAGCCAAGGGCTGCCCTAAATGCTCCTCCACAAACGAGGGAGGAAGCAGTTTCCTCACACTTGGTAAAGTCAGCTGGACACACTCACGTGTTGAGAGCATGCAGGGTCAGCACTTCGTGATGTGCTGAGTGCAAGGCACGGCCAGGGGGGCTGTCAACCCTGAAGGTCCACCTGCAGCAGCGGGGAGGATAGGGTGGGGTGGGCTCGGCAAGGGCCATCCTGTCACCAACCAGCTGGGAGCACCTGTCCCTCGGGTATTTCATAAATGGGCGTGCAAGGATCTGTCTGGCCTCTGCCCAGAGGTTTACCTTTCGGGCTCAAGGAGTAGAAGGAGCCCTAACCCACCTCCAAAGACAGAAGCCGAGAAAGCAGAGGTGGCCAGGACTCGGGCTGGGAGAGGGCCCCAAGGGTGGTAAAAGCAGCGGGTCACTGGGAAGCACAGACGGACAAACAGCAGCCCCAGAAGAGGCAAAACCATCTAAAACATCCAGTCCCGCCTGGGGTGGCCAGTATCTGCAGGGGCTTCCGGCTTCAGGAAGGCATTGCCCGTGTGCCAGGCCCACCCAGGGCTCTGCAGCTTTTCTCCCACAGGCACAGCCTGACTGTCCTGCAGGATCATTTTCTGGAAGGCCCCGGAAACCACAGGAGGAAGTGCAGGGAGGGAGCCCAATGGGGAAGGGGCCTGGAGCACCGGGCCACCAGCTCAGATGTGCTCAGGGGGGAGCAGGCATCCGAAGTGCCGGCCTCCTAAACTCCCTCACTAGGAAGGCTGAGTGCTTCGCCCACAAGGAATAACGGGAAGCTGGGTCTCTCCTGCAGCATCAGTGCACAGTCTGTAAGGGAAAAGCACCAATGCTGGCGGAGGGGATTGGGAGGGAGATTGTCTTCCTAAGCACCTACCATATGCCAGATCCCGAGTTAGGAACATTAGCCCATTATCTAACTTGATCCCTATAATTACTCTTCAAGGCAGGTAACAGGAGCCATTTTATAAGGAGAGTAACCCAAGAGCTCAGGGAAACTAAGCCACTTGCCTGGCTCTAACTTTGGTTTAGCAACGGCAGAAAAAAAGGTTTGCAAAACACTGACAAAGGGCCTGTTTCATTAATATACAAAGAGTTCTTATAAACCAATAAGAACCAATAATTCAATAGGAAAATGAACATGAATAGAAACTGCACAGAAGAAGAAATTAAAACTGCTAACACGATGTCATGGTCAATCCCACTCATAATGAACGAAACAAAATAGCATTTCTCACCTACTGAAGAGCAAAGATGAAACAGCTCAATAATACAGAGCATTGATAAGGTCTGAAAAAGTGAGGTCTGCGGTTGGGAGTGTGGACTGGATCTTCAGAGGGTAGTATCTACTAAAACTTTAAAGGCATCACAAACCCTTTCACCTGGGAATTGTTTCTAGGAATTTATCCTATGAATGGACTCTCACATATGTGCAAAGATGTATTTAGAAAGCATTGTTTGTAATAACAAAAGACTGGAAACAATCTAAATGCCCATCTATAGGGGATGGGTATGCAAATTGTGGGACACCCATATGTTGGGAGTACTACACAGCTATTAAAAAGAATAAGCAAGTTCTAAAACATTTGCCAAGATATACTTTTAAGTGAAAAAAACAAGGGGTAGAAGTATGTGTCCTTTGTCCTTTGTGTACATCTCTGTGTGCTGGCTTATCAATGGGCAGACATCCTCTGGAAGGATACATGCAGGCGAGGAACAGTGGCTGCTGTGGGGCAGTGGCTATGGTCTGGGCGTCTGGGTGGGAGGGAGCTTCTCTTTCAGTGCAAACCCCTTGGTACCATGCAGATTGATTACAGATTACATCTACTAACTAGTCTATAAAATACCCAGAGAGGGGGCTGGCAGACACAGAGCTCCCAGGCTCTGGAGCCCCCGCCTGGCCCCCAGAAAGTCACAGCCTGGGAGAGGAAAAGAACCACGGGCCCAGACACCCCACCTCCCAGCCGGCTCTCAGTGAGGACCTCACCCTGCCCATGTGCCTCAAGAACCAGCCTCTGCCACACCCCGCCAGACCTGAGGCCGGCTCTCCACGGCTCCTGCCCAGGCCAGCTCCATCCTTCAGTTTCCCTTCATGTACAGGGAATCAGGGAAAACACAGAAGAAACAAAAGCTCAGAGGGTCCGTGTGACTTGCTAAAGACACACAATTGTGAGCTGGCCATACTGGGAGGGGTGGCAGAGGATGGGTGAAGAGTTGGACGGGGGGCAGAGTGAGAAGCCAGCTGTCTCTGTGCAGGGCAGAGTGAATGAGGGAGGCCTGGGCCCCAGCGGGGGGTCAGGAGGGGCAGATGTGGGCCCTGGAGGGCCTCAGGGATGGGAGGCAAACAGGCCTTGGCGATGGGCCATGTCCTGCCCCAGGGGTGGGTTTCCACCCCGCATGGAATGTCAGGGCTGGAAGAGCACCACAAGTCCAGCACTGGCCAAACTTGCTTTTTAAGCAGGAGACCTGGCTCCAATCAGAATCTTCAGGTGCCCACGGGGGCATGCGGAGCTGCTCTAGGGGAAGCAGGGCTATGGGCCTGGAGCCCCTCACCGCTGCCTGCTGTGGCCCTAGAATATCTGGGGCTCCAGAGAACACACTGAGCTCATCCACGTCTCTCCCCACATACGGGCAAACCGGTGCCCAAAGAGGGCAGCGACTTGCCAGAAGTCACTTGGCAAGCATGGCCCTCTCCCAAGTCTGGTGCACACTCGACTGCATCACCCTGCTTGCCTTCTGGGGAAGCCGCAGACCCGTGGTCCTGGGAATGCCCACCCAGGAGGTCCATCTGCACGCCTTCAGTGAAAAGCAGTGGCAGCAAGCAGCCTCAGAAATCAACAAGGCAAAGTACTCACATTGAAGAAATTGGTCTTGTTCCTCTCGCAGAAGAGCCCCTGTGCTGGCATGTGCTGCAGCTGTTGCCACGGGATACCGCTGCCTAGCAACACGTCGCGGGCCCACTGGAGGTTCTAGGGAAACAAGAAGTAGGTTGGAAGTGAGTGTGTGGGCAGCTCATGGCACCCACAGGGAAGGGAGGCAGTCCCCTCCTTCCTGACTGCACTGGCAAAACGGCGATGAGCAGTGCCTGCAGACATGGATCCCGCAGCTCCAGGCAGCTCTGGCTGCCAGCTTTGATCATCTGGCTGCGGGGTGTGTTTCTGGAACGGATTTCTTGCCTAGCACAGCTGACTTAGGAAAGCGTGGCTTCAGACTGCTCCGAGGGCACAAACAGGGGCCGAAGAGGGCACAAACAGGGACCCTTCACCCTGACCAACCTTGCAAAGCTGCTGCATGGACCCAGCACCCCAACTTCTGTCAGGGGGACCCCCACTAGCCCAAACAGTCAGCCTTGACTTGTTGTCAGGCCATCAGTAGTGCTCCTTATCATAGCCAGTGACACAGTGGTCTCAGGCTTGGGAGAACTGAGGCTTTGCAGAATGCTAGGGGCTCATGTGCTTTGGGGTGGAAGGGGCTCTGTCCAGAGTGTTCAGGCCGGTGCTCTCTGGGCAATGGTACCTCTTGGTGGAACCCAGGCTCAGGGGGCCTGGTGGTGGGAAACAAGAGCCTGCTAGCCCAGGTGGGGCTGGGAGGCAGGTTGAGAGGCTGGACATGGGCCTGGCTGCCTGGGCCTTCTCTGGGGCCTTTTCACTGACCCGGAGAGCAGCCCTTCCCTACCAGCTGCCTGGCCGGCCACCTTCCCCTCTCAGGTCTTCACCCCAGTGGCTCCCATGGCCGGGACCAGTGCTAAGCACCATGCATGCACCATCTCACCGCACCTGGGGACAGTGCTCTCCTACAGGGGAGAGGCCAGCAGCGGGCAGAGCTGGGACTGGAACCCAGGACTGCACAATGCCAGACCCTCATCTCTTCCACAAGGCCCAACCTCTCGTCAATGAGTCCCCCCGGCCCCCAAGGTCACTTCCTTGCCTCTCCCACCCCTGGGTCCAGGCCTTCATCACCTCATGTCCCAATTGCTGCAAACGCCCTCTCACTTCTCAGCCTTACATTCTGCTCACTACTGGTCAGGCTGAACTTCTGAAATAGTTCTCCTTGCCACATTTTCAGGCAAAAGTACAAGCCCCACCTCCCTGGCCTGCTGGCTGGGGGCCCCCACTGGCCTGCCTCTAAGTCTTTGCTCCCACCGCTGCACAGAGGGACACACCCGAGAGGGGGTTGAGGGCTGCTCCACACCCAGCGCCGGGCAGGACCCTGCAGCTGAGTGGAGGTGGAGCACACAGAAATGAGGATCCCTCTGGGACAGGGACAGGTGAAGTTTCAAGCACACATCTCCTGGATGACACAGTCACAGCAGACAAAAGCTAGTTCTTCCGTGGAAGCCCAAGGGAGACATTCATCTCCTAGGGGAAGCCTGGATAATTAAGCCTGACATTGACTCCAAGGCTTATTTCTACAGGGACATGGCCTGGCTCTGAGAGTGGCCCAAGGTTGAGGCCCCATAAGGTTGAGGCTACCCTTGCCCAGCAGGGCTACAGCCTAGCCTGGTCTAAGCAGGCTCAACACGGGCCAGGGGCTAGAGGCCCATGGGCAGCCCAGCACACCAGGAGAGCAAGGACAGCCCCAGTTGGAAGAGAGTGCACGTGCCGTCCACAGCCCTCTGTACAGCCGACTCCTTCAGCCCACACTCAGGTAGCTCTATTTCTCACTCAGAGCCCAACGTGTCTGACACGCTGAGATCAGGAGTAGATCGAGACCGCCTTTCTTACAGACTCCAACCAAAACAGCAAGGGGAGCCCCAGGTAGGAATCATGCCAAGGGCTGTGTGGGGGCTGCTCTTGCCGAGGCTTAGTGGCTGTCAGGGAGTGGCAGCTGCAGCTGGGGTCTGCTGTGACATTTTTCCTCCAGAACTCACAGGCCCTTCCAGGGCCTCAAAGACTGATGCTGCAGCAGTATACGGCGAGCAAGGAGGCTTCCTGACGACCGAGGCGCCCCCTCTTTGCCCCAACCTGGGGAGAGGCAGAAGCGAGCAGAGGAAAGGGGCTACCTGGACAGCAGGAGTCCCTGACCTCGAGCAGGCTCCCCCTAATCAGGAGCACAGGGACTACTCTGCTCCTCACTCATAAAGAAGAGTAACTACTCAGTCCCAGTGCTCAACTTTGGAACTCTGACACATCAGAATGATCAACTTGCAGTTCACATCCAAATGCCCCTAGCAGTGTTCAGCAGTCTGGCTCAGGGAACCCGCCTCCCATACCAGTCCATCAGGAAGCCTCTTCAGCCGGTTACAAGTCCTGGCCCAAGGCTTTCTGCCTCCCACCTGCCCTTGTCCACACACCCCTGCCCTACAGCAGGCCAGGGGAGGAAGTGTTGGCTGAGGAGAAACTGAGTGCAGAGAGGGGAAACAGGGTGGGTTGGGTGCACTTGATTACAAAGAATAAAATCCAACTCAGATTAGCTCAAGCTGGCTCCTCGGTGCCCTGGGACTCAGGGGATCTGAAGAGAAGGTCAAGCCTCAGGCCTCGGGTAGGCAGGGCGGCAGCTCAGGGATCCCAGGAGAGAGGCTCACGACCTGCATCAGTGCTCAGCCATGACCCCATGGTCTTAGTGCCACTTGGTTCAAAGTCTCTCCTGAGGGAGATCTGAGAGGCTCAGCCCAGGCAGGTGTCTGCTGCCAGTCTAATCAACCATAAGTGGACCCTCATAGAAGGGGGCATGGGACGAGTGACCACTACCTACACTTCAAATATGACAGGTGAGCTCATCTGACCATGACCATGCAGGTAGCGCACAAAGGAAACCTACCTCAGGCCCAGCCTGAGGAGGCTGGGGAGGCTTCCAGAGGTGACACCTGAGCTGCAGTTTGCACGTGGCTTTCATGGGGCTGGAGGACTCACTGAGACAAGAGCCCAGACAAGCAGGGCGGACAGGGCCCAACCAAGGAGGCAGAGGGGACCAGATGTGGCTGCCCGTGAGGCCAGTGGGGAGCCAGGAGGCTGCGAGGCAGGGGAGGACCTGCTCTGACCACAGGCCGAGGGGCCACCCAGGGACCTGAGTCTGTGCATGCCCTTCCCTCCTCTCAGGCCCGAGGCCAACTTCTCCAGCTGAGTGACCCCAGGAAACCCAGGGCACAGGCCTGGCCTGCACTGCACAGGAGGCCTCAGAGAAGTTACCCCAGAGCCGTAACCCTAAAGCCTCTTCTGGGGCCCCTTTGGGACTTGTGGGAAGTGTCCAGGTGACCTCTTTAAGTAGCAGTGGTTTGCGGGGGCGGGGGGATGGGGAAAACGAGGCTTGAAGAAACATCTCCACAGTGGCCATCACTTTCATAAGAACATCAAGAAAATAAAACCAACAAAGACTTCCAAGTAGCTGGGGACAGACAAGAGAGCAGCACTGAGGCCAGGGCAGAGGCTAGGGGACTCTGCTTCCCCGAGCGGGGTGCCTCGTTCCAGGCCCCAAGGCTGTGGGACAGGAATGCACATACCTCTATGGCTTGCTTCTGTTTCTGTCACCACTCGGCAGCTTCTCCAATGACACCAGCACACATGGCCCTTCCTGCCCAGAAGGTCAGGCAGAGCATGGAGAACCAGGGCGGGAGGAGGCTGTGGGAGAGGCCCAGGGCCCTTAGACATCTGCACACCAAGCCCGAGAAGAGTGCAGAAAGTACTGGCCTGCCAAACGCAACCAGGATTGCCAATTAGCCCCCTACAGACTCGGTCGCTGCACACTGGCAGAGAGCAAGGCTCCCGAACCGTCTCCCAGGCCTGCCAGAGAGCGAGCAGATGGATGGCTAAGGCACAGTGTCCACACAGCTCATGGAGACCTAAGCTAATTCACATCTGAGGCCCAGGATGGGGGCTGACAGGCACAAGGAAACCCATCTGGGGAACGGACAGATGTCAGGCTGGCAGGGTGAGGGGAGGGGCAGACTGGGTTGGGACCCCTGCTGGGGTTCTACAAGGGGCACATCTGCACCACAGAGCCTGCTCTGAAGCTTCACGGTATGGCGAGACAAGGGGACAGGATGCCACCTGGGCTGAGCCCAGTGTCATAACTCCTTATCCCACGTAATCATCAGTTTACCAACAAGGAAACTGAGGCTCAGTGAGGTTCAAGAGCTGGCCCACGGCCCCAGAGCTAGGCAGTGGCAGAGCCAGCTTGTATTCTGGTCCAGGCCAGAGGGACGCCAAGGCCTGGGCTCTTTCCCTGCCCCCACAGGGTGGGCAAGTCACTTTACAAATCTGCCTGGGCTCGTGCTGCATGTTGTCCACCAGGGGCAGCTCCCACCGCAGCGCTCTCTCAGGCCTCCTGCAACCTGTCACCACGCCACTGGCCCAGAGCCTCCGGTTCACTGACACCTCTGGGAATGGGAGGAACACCAGGGAGGCCTGTTCCAAGATAACAGCACCAATTTTCCCGGGATCCATGGGCTCCCTTGGGGCTTGTGCATGACTCGACTCTACAGAGCACCACTAAATGCCCTAAAGGGGCAGATGAAGGGCGGAGGGCTCCTGAGGAGAGGTGGGGAGAATTCCCAGAATCACATGGCACCTCGACGTCTTCCACCCTGTTGCCTGAACATCCCTGTCCTGGCATAAGGCAGAGGGAGACTTCTAACTCCTCTGCTTAAAGGTCTCACCTCCCTCAGAGCGAGGGCTAGCTCCACACCTCAGTCTACCTGCACACGCCGGCTTGTCTCCTCCCCTCCCCTCTCCTCTGGTGCGTGGCCCTCCAGCCACACTTGCCTCTGCCCCTACTTGGTCCCTGCAGGTCTCTCAGCCGGGTGCCATCTCACCCCACACCCACATGCCCCCCAAATACTGTCTCTACAGCCCCGCAGCCACCTCAAACAGCCTCCTCCACTGACTTGCCGATGGCTTTGTTGTTTGCCCCACTTGTCCATCAGCACCATGAGGGCAGGGACACCATCTGACTTCTTCACTGACGGCTCCTCAGAGACCAGACCAGTATGCGGTCCACAGAAGGGATGTGACAGATATTTGGAAAAAGAATGAAAGGAAGATGGGCAGAGTTTGAGCTTGCAGAAAGTGAGCAGACCACCAGGCCAAGGGGACAGTCTAAGGCACAGAGGCAGGAAGGTGCTGATAGTACGTGCGGGGGAGGCAGGGGGCCCAAGGGGCTGGAGGTGGGAGTGCTGAGGACAGAGCCATCACCTTCAGGCTCATTCACTCAAGGAAATTGTAGGGAAAAGGGACTGCTTGAGAGCTCATGTGCTGGGGGAGAATGGAGCATGAGGTCTTGGCTTCTTTCTCTTAGGACACGGAGTAAGCTGGGGGGACCACAGAGAGCAAAGAATGGGAAGAACATCCCCCAAGTTGAGATGGAACAACAACCACAAAACAAAGTAGGTTTTAGGAGAGGCAGTAACCTAATCAAGAGGTTCCCCCCAGAGGAAACTAGCTCTGGAAAGCACTGCTAGCATCTGCAAACCCTGGCTTCCACACAGCGGGCACAGAGCCCTGGTATGCGCACTCCCTATACCCCAGGACTGCAGCAGGGCAGCAGCCTCTCATGCACCTCCAGGCCAGGCACCAGCAGGCGCCCCTGAGGAGACACTGAAATCTTTTCAATTGTAGCTGTCCTACTGGGCATGAAGTAGTATCTCAACGTGGTCTAGAGTGACACTTTCCTGATGGCTAATGGTGTTGAGCATCTTTTCCTGTGATTATTGGCCACTTATATATCTTCTTTGGAGAAATATCTATTTAGAGCCTTCGCCCACTTTAAAACTGGGTTGTCTTTTAGTTATTGAGTTGTAAGAGTTCTTTCTATATTCTAGATACAAGTCCTTTATCAGATATATGATTTGTAAATACTTCTTCCATTCTGTGGATTGTCTTTTCACTTTGATAGTGTCCTTTGAAGCACAAAAGTTTTTAATTTTGATGGCGTCCAGTTTATTTACTTATTTATTTGGTCACCTGTGCTTTTGGTGTCAGATTTAAGAAACCATTGCCTAATCTAACGTCAAGAAGATTTACATCTATGTTTTCTTTCAAGAGTCTTATAGTTTTAGTTCTGGAATTTAGGTCTTTGATCCATTTTGAGTTAATTTTTGTCCATGGTGTGAGGCAGGGGTCCAACCTCATTCTTTTGCATGTGGCTGTCCAGTTATCCCACCTCCACTTGTTGAAAAGACTGTCCTTTCCCCACTGAAGTATCTTGGCACCCTCGTTGAAAATCAATTGACCATAAATGTATGCGTTTACTTCTGGACTCTCAATTCTATCCTTTGATCTATATATTTACCCCTAGGCCAGTACCACACTGTTTATTTTTTATTTTTAATTGTGGTACAAAACATATAACATAAAATTTACCATTTTAACCATTTTTAAGTGTACACTTCAGTAGTGTTAAGTGTATTCACATTATTATGCAACAGATCTCCAGAGCTTTTTTTTTTTTTTTTTTTGGTGAGGAAGACTGGCCCTGGGCTAACATCCGTGCCCATCTTCCTCTACTTTATATGTAGGACACCTGCCACAGCATGGCTTGATAAGCGGTGTGTAGGTCCACATCTGGGATCCAAACCTGCAAACCCTGGGGTGCCAAAGCTGAGCACGCGAGCTTAATCACACTACTGGGCTGGCCCCTCCAGAACTTTTTCACCTTACAAAATTGAAACTCTATACCTATTAAACAACTCCTCATTTCCCTCTTCCGCCAGCCCCTCATGACCACCATTCTATTTTCTGTCTCTATGATTTTGACTATTTTAGATACCTCATAGTATTTGTCTTTTGGTGACTGGCTTATCTCACTTAGCATAATGTCCTTAAGGTTCATCCATGCTGTAGCATGTGTCAGAATTTCCTTCCTCTTTAAGGCTGAATAAGATTCCACATTGTTTGATTACTACAGATTTGCAGTAAGTTTTGAAATTGGCAAGTATGAATCTTCCAAGGTTGTTCTGTTTCAAGACTGTTTGGCTCCAGGGACCATCTTATAATCCACTCTGTCCTAGACTTCCTACAGCAGGAGGTGGGGGGCTCAGTTCTTCAGCTGAGCCAGAGGCAGTGGGGAGGTAGGGATTCAGGGCAGGGCACTCATGCCTCAGCCCTCTTCCTGGATCCCATCAGTGAAGCCAGAACCCTCATGACAAGAGGTGTCTCAATGCCATGTGGTCTCTCTCCTGGGCTGCCCACATGGGCTCAAGGAGCCAGGTTTTTAAGACCATGGACTGATAGTCCAGGGATCAAAATCCTGGTGACGACTGTGATCTCGGAGATCATCAGTGACGTGATAGCTAGACTTAGGGCCCTTGTGGCCATCAGCATAGGTGATCTTCCCTATCTAAGGTATGGAGAGCGTTAGGGAGCACTGCTTCCCCAGGCACCCTGGCCTCCAGTACAGGCCAGCAGGAGGCTTGCTTCGGGGGGCACAGGGGCAAGTTTGTACACAGCAAAGCCAACCTTGGGCAGGTGTCAAGGGTCTGTCGGGGCAAACCCAGCTCTCAGAAGGCCTGGTGGAGGAGCTAGGAGCCATGGGAAATGCTGTCACTAAGGAAATGCATCCTGGGTCCTGGTGAGAGGCCCGACTGCAGGCGAGAGGGAAGAGAAGGACTGTTGACTGAGGGCTAGTGCCTGGTGTGCTGGGCACTGCCTGGCACCCTATCCCTCACCTCGTCATCACAGTAACTCTGTGGAATCATCACAAGAGGAGAGTTCCCATGCAGAGCCCAGGTGAGGCAGGCTTCAGAGCCCACATTCCCTCCCCTTGCCCCCAAATCCTGCAGCCAGCAGCTAAGCAAGCAGTGCGCTGAACGCAGTTTCTTTGCAGAGGCCTGGGCAGGCTCTGAACAAGCAGAGCCTCACCTGGGGGCATTTGTGAAAGACCCAAGGGCTCTAGAGTCAACCTGCACCAGCCCCTGGGGCCTCTCTGAAGACATGGATGATGGATGCTCTGGCCAGCCACTGAGCCACGAGATGGCAACAGGCAAATGCCACTGCCAAGCCCAGAGGCGTATTTTATGAAGAAATGTGCTGCTGTTAAATATACACAGCAGGAAGTGTTTGTTACCAAACAGCTGTGTTTGAAAAGCAGTCCCCGCCTGTCAGTTAATGGCTCCACATTAGTCACTGAGAGCACTCGTTGTGGCTCCCAGATCTGTGGACAAGCTGACACCCGGGACCTGGGCAGAACCACACCCAGCCCCCCAGGACGGCAGCACACCCCAGGCAGGGTCAGCCTTAACTCAGGCTCTCAACAGAAGTGTTAACAACCTGCCATGCAAGTTGGGGTGGCAACTGCTGCTCAGCAAAGGTCTCTGAATAAAGCAAACAAAGGAGCTGGCGGGTGCAGTGTTCAGTTCAGGGAGAGCAGTGAGGGCCTAGGGTGTGCGGTGGCCTGGAGAGCGCCTGAGGCACACCCAGCACCCACACACAGCTGCTGCGTTAAGAAAGGGGGTCGTTCCCAGAATCAAGACCAGCATTCCATTTCAGAAAACCAAGGAACCCAACCTGGGAATGCAGCTAACAGGAGAACCAACAGACAGAGAGTGACAGCTGTGGGGCGTTTTCCAGGAACACCGACGTCCACTGTGCAGACAGCCAAGGGAGCCTCCATCCCCGCTACTGGGGACACAGCTGGGTCTGCCAGGGTCCACCCACCCCACGGACCATGACAGGGTGACCCAAATGGCCTGGGGGGCATTCACGGAAAGAGCAAAATGGCAAACTGTGAGCACAGACACTCTAACGGTGTGTGTGGGGGGGCCAGTGGAGCAACTGGGGCCTGGGTGAGGAACTGGGGCCTGGGTGAGGCAGCCCAGGCCAATACCAGGCTGTCACTCACCCCTCTGTGACCCTGAGCCAGGTGTCTAGATGTAAAGTAGAAAGGATGTGATCTCTACCTCCTGGACCTGGAGGCACCTGGCACCTCAGAAGTAACAGTCAACAGTGCATGTGCACAAGAGCTGGGAAGAAATCCACATACCACGTAGCTTTTGTTTTAGGCTGGCAGAACTGGGGATATCCTTCCTCCCCAATTTTTCTTTAATTTTGACATAAATACTGTTTTCCACTTTAAAAAAATTCACCCCGCGAGGGGACAGGTTGTGATAATAACACCCTGTGCCTGGCACTGCACGGAGCCCTTTACCTGCATTGGCTCCCTCGTGCTCAGAATAAAGCCATTTTATGGGGAGGTGGAGGCTGGGTGCCAGGGGCTCTGTGGGGTCCGGATCGCAGATTAACTCTCCCAACACTGAGTCTTCCCTCTCCTTTTCATAGGGGCTGATCCCTAATACACATTTTGCACCCCAAATTCTGTCTCAGCATCAACTTCTGGAGAAGGCACGTGTGAAGAAGGTTTGAGTTCAGCACAGGAAACTCCGAGTTCTGCTTCAGAGCTGACCAGAGCTGGTAGGGGCTGTGTGGTTATTTGGGGGAGCATCTGAAGTGAGGGGCGCCCAAGGCAGGGGTGGTTTGGGTGACGGTTGCTAGCATCACTTCCACTAAGACTCATGAGAGCTCCTGCGCTGGGCTCTGCTGCTCCTGAAAGAGGAAAGGAGGCAAGTTCCCAAAGCAGCACCAGAGCACAGTAGAGGGTAGAAGCCTCAGCCATCAGGCCCCCAAAGATTGCTGCAGAGGGGCGTTTTACTAAAACCCAGGTCTGCCTGGGTCCAGAAGGTCCGGGGCACCGAAGGTAAGGTCCACTGTGAAGTGCAGCCTGGGTACTGAGCAGGCCAGGCTTGGGAGTGGCGCAGGCAGCAGCGATGGACAGTGGCGGCCGGGAAAACCAGATGCCTTGCAGCAGAGATGAAGCGCCGGACCGGACGAGACCCCCTCCTCCCCAGGCCTGCTGACACCAGCTCCACCTGCTCTGCTCTGAGAAAATCAACCCACGTGAGTGTGCTGGACAGTCACTACTGCGACAGGGCACTTACCTGTGCCTTGTCCCCAAACAGAATTCTGTCAAGTAACAGCTTCCTGTCACATACCAGTGTCAAGCCAGGGTCCGTCTCTGGCCAACTGCCCTTCCTGGTTCTTCAAACTTTCCACGGAGGGTGGCAAGGGGGGCCAGCAGGGGGCCTCCAATAGGAGGAAGCTTCTGAGCCTGGACCTCACTGAGTAGGGGAGCCAGACAAAAGCAGAGACCACAGCCAGACTCCAAAGGCCGCCCCTGCTTGCCTCCTCATCTTGGCCCTCGATGGCCTTTGCCCACACCAGTGTTGCTTGCCCAAGACCACCACGTGCCCAGGCTGCTTGCCCAGTCTGGATGCTCTCCCTCTCCTACAGCTCACCACTGTCCCCTACTCCACCCACGGCCACCCTACGGGTCTCAGCATAACATGGGGGCCTTCGCGGAGTGTAGTGGCACCCCCACCCCTGTGTGCACTCCATTATCTTCTCTGTAGCATTTGTCACGATGGGACTTGCTTTATTTGCTCATTTGCAAATTTCTTAATCTGTCTGCCCCTTAGACTGTAGCTCCGTGGGGACAGGCGCCACAACCAGGGGCAGTGTCTCCCCAGTGCCTCCCAGGTGAGTGAGGAGTGAGCGAGAGGACGCACACTATGCCACACTCCCTCTACAAATGCTAAACACCAGCAGAAGTCTGGCTGGGAAGCCCCTGGGAGCACTTAAGCCCAGGGCACAGCTGTTAAGAATCGCTACATCATCTGCTTTCCAAAAAGAGCTGGAGGAGGCTGTCAGCACCCAACCCCCATGCAGCAAAGGCTGTGAAGATGGTTCTGACAGCTGCACCAGACGTGAGCCCAGGGGCAGGGTGATGGCAAGGAGGCCTCTGCAAGATGCAGCCGGAGGGGATGGGGCCCAGGTCAAGCAAGGCCCTGGGACAGACAGGAGGGAGCCTTATGGCATCTGGAGGATGTGTGTGCTGGGCCATGCTGAGCATGACAGGGAGTAGCAGCGGTGAGGGAGCATGACAGTTGAGTGAGAGTCGCTACACAGGCCCTCACAGGCAAGGGCTGATAAGCCTGTTGGCCCTCGTCCCTCACGCACAGCTAGTACCCAAGCCTGTGATTCCTGCTGCAGGAGCAGCCCCCACACCTGCTCTTCCCTAGATCCCTAGCTGTGACCTGCACCCCTTGCCACCTCTCACTTGGATGACTCTTTTTACCAGCGCTGCCTCCTGCATCTCTCCTCTCCCATCCCTCTCACGCACTGCCACCCAAGACCTTTAGCAGCTCCAATCTGTCTTTGTTCTGCCCATCACCCTTGCAGACATCTGTGGTCCCTGGGAAGATCAAGGCCCTCTCCTGACCTGCATGGTCTGGCAGCCCACTCACCTGGTGAGTCTTGCTGTAGGTGTAGAGGAAGGCCAGCCGGTAGAGGCTCTTGTAGTGCTGGGGGAAGCGGCTGAGGCACAGGCGGAAGGAGGCGATGCACTGCTCCGTGAGGAACTGGCGCTGCTCCTCTGCGCCAGCTGGCAGCCCCTGGGGGAAGGCTGCTGGCTCCCCCAAGGTGTCTCCTCTCTTCCTCCCGTCCCACAGGCCAGGTGCAGATGCTGGGGCTTTAACAGGGATACAGGCAGAGGCTGGGGGATCTGCAGCAGGCTTCTGGCTGCCTTGCTCTGTGGCCCGGAAGCCTTCTGTGCTCTCTAAGGACTCCTCAATTTTTCCTACAGTGGAGAAGGAAAAGAAAGTCATCTCAGTTTTAGGCCCTCTCCCTGCTGCAGTCCACCACCAGTGATGGAGGTACCTTGGTGAGGTGGCTGGCACAGCTGGGTCCGTGCCCTTGCTGGACAGGCATCTAACCCAGCTGACCCAGCAATGGGAAGCACCAGGCCTGGTGCTGGCTCTGCCCCTCCTGGCTGAGGCCTCCACAGCCTCCCAGTCTCCTCCCCTGAGAAACAGGATGTCCCAGCTGACACACAGCAGAGGGGCCCTGAGGCTGCAGAGAGTAGGGGTTACGAGCTGGGCTCTAGATCCCCCTCTGAATGGTGGCACAGGGCTGTCCTGCCTCCAGAGCCTGTGCAGGCACACGGGAAAGCAGCCCACAGAGGGGAGGTGTGGCTGCCACCACCATGGACTAGAACAGCTGGGAAAGGGTGAACACAGCCTGCACCTGCTTCACTGCTCAGCCCTCAGCCCATAGCCCACCCAACAGCCCTCCAGGGCTGCTGCTGCGTGAGAACTGAGAGCTCCCACACTGGCCCACCTGACATGAGCTCAGCACCTCAACTCCCAGCCCTGCTCCACCAGGGACGGCAGGGAGGACAGCACAGGAGGGCCGGGGCTGGGCAGCAGGGGCTGCAGAAGGAGTCTGTCTGGTCTGGGAAAGAGGGATGGAAGGAAGCGGGTGGGGGCAAGTGTCAAGGGCGAGGTGGCCCCTTGGGCACCCAGGAGTTTGGCACAGCCTACCTGCAGGAGGCCAGAGAAGCAGCCCGGCACCAACTCTGAAGCCTGTCTGCCTCTGTGGGCTGAGCCTCTCACTGCCCTCAGCCCGACGACACTTTCCCTACTGTAGCAGCAGCCAGGAGAAGACTGGGGCCAGCTGGGGCTCGCAGAGCGGGCCAAGACCAAGGCTCCAAGTTCCCCTCACGCCAAGACCAAGCAAAACTGTGCAGATATCAGGTGCGTGTCAAGCTTGCCCACCATCACTCTTCTTGCAAGGAAAGAACCTGAGCAGTACTCCCTGTGCCCTCCTCGGCTGCCAAGACGAAGCCAAGCTCCCGGGCAGGGCACATGAGGCCACCTGCCATCACTCCTGCCATCCCTCCCAGCTCCCCTCCTGGCCTCACACCCTGCGAGTAGCCACTCGGAACATATTGCTCTGTGTTCCTGCCCTTCTGCTGTCGCTTCTTCTCCAGGACACACTCCCTGCCCTCCTCCCTCCCTGCCTCACCCACTTGCTCTTATTCCTCAGGACTCTACTCAGTGTCACTTCCTCTTTCAGGCACCCCCTCCCCACCCCACCCCCAGGGTGGTGTTTGCAGAGTGCCTCCTGTGCCTCCTGTCTGAGGTCACTGATCCCACTGCATTTATTATAAGTGTTTCCCCGTTCTCTGTCACACAGGGCCTGGCCCCTCCCGCTATTTGAAGCTGACTGAACGACTGAGTGACAGGTCATATCTGATCTCAATACTATGCTCTCCTCTTATGGGAGCTCAGGAAACCGCTTAGGTCCCACATGTGCCCATGACAGGAACTAGGAGCCCTGCTTAGGGCTGGCACCCATCTTACAGGGGTACCAGTGCCTTTCTCACAAGCGTGCCAGTTTCTAATGTGCTCAGTTCGAAGGACATATTTCAAATGTGGCTCAACAAACACGGTCTGAGCAATGACTCTGGGCCCAGCCCTGTGCTAGGCACAGAGGAGTCAAGGAAATTCGATGAAGATGCAGGCCTCCCAGGGGTTCAAATAAGGCGCTAAGTACTGGGACACAAAGACACACAGGAACACACTTCTCATGGAAAGTGAGCAGAGGGTCAAGAATTAATCCAAAGAGAGCTCAGAATGCATGTGTGAAGACTCATAAAGAGCAAAAAAAAAAAAAAAAAAAAAGCGATACCAGAGTGAGTTAAAACTCCTGTTGCTCAGGAGTCTGGGTGGCCTAAGGAAGCCCAGGGGAAATGGGTGACGTGCCTCACCCACAGCATCCACTCCCACTCATGAATGGGCCTCCCAGATCACACTAGCAGAAAGAGGGTCAGAAATGTCAACAAGCCCACATAAGACTTCCCAGCCAGAAGTCCAATTCTAACCCTAGTAGCATGAACACGGGAAGACTTCTTCCTACTGACAGAAAGCAAGTGAAGGGCATGCTCTGGCCATTCTGGCCTGGGCCAGTGCCTGCTGCTGGCAATGAGGACTGGCACCAGGTGAGCAGAGCACAGGAGCCGTCCGAGCCACCTCACCCCACCAGCCACGCCCACCCAACCCGCCCTGCAAGAGGCGCTCAGGCAGTCACCAGGCCGCTACCTGACCAGGAAGAGCAGGCTGTCATAGGATGGCGGTTGTTGGAGGAGGTGCCTGGTGGCTCTACCAGTACCCTCAGCCCATATCCTGCCCTGGGCCTAGCTGGTTGGGAGGGCCCAGGCCAGGCACCAGTGTCCACTGCCTGGACTACACAGGTTCTTGACAACTCTGCTGCCCTCAGAGTGATATGAGAGTGTGCTTGTGTTTAGGTGGTGAAACTGTGGGCAGCTTTTTTCTCTACTAAGAAAATAAATCTTTACTGTTGCTACATTTACATCTCAGACACTTTAAGCTCTGACCCCTGAAAAGGTGAGCTTCAGCTAGCTGCAACAGTTACGTATGGGGAAACTTCTTTCCAAGGCACCTGGGCACAGACCAGAGTGGAGAATTAAAGAAAGGAGGTGAATCCTCAGGAAGCAGGGCAGCTCGCGCCTGCTGGACACCATGGGAGGGAGTGCACTTTGGTGCCAGGGAGGGTGCGGCAGTCAGACCCATTCCTGCTTCCCCTCGGCACCCAGTGCCTGGCGCAGACCTGGGCTCCGTTAGACTCTGCTGCTCAACAACAGACACAAAAGTCGTGAGTGAGCCTGGCAACACTGACTGTGAAAGCAGCAGCAGGCTATGGCAGGGCCCCCACAAGGCTGTGCCTGGAGGTTCGGGGGTGGAGCACATTCCGGGCACACCCAGCTGGCCCAGCACCACATTCTGGCTCTCTGCAGGGGCTGAAGGCTGCTGGAGCCCTGGGCACCAAGGCTGCTGCCCACGGGGAACCCAGAGGAGTGCGTGTCAGAGGCTGCCCCTGACCAGGCCAGGCCTGGAGGAGCACTCCGCTCCTCGTGCTGTCTGCTGAGCACAGGCACAGAACACAGTCCCTGCTGCACCTACTCTCGACAGGAAGTTCACTAACTTCACCACTGCGGTTACTGGGAAAAGCTGGGTTCAGAGGGGAAGAATGTGTCCACGGAAGCAAGGTGCCTCCTTTCAAGCCCACAGCTACTGTGGTGACTCTGCTTCTACCCTCACTTTCTTTACCAATGGTCAGCCTCATACACCGTCTGCCGGAACCATCAGCTCTGAATGGAAGGAGGGAAGAGGCAAGATGCTTGCTCCTCATGTGTCTGGAAAGCCCTGCACAGGCTGGGCCAGACCAAAGCCAACCTTCTCTCAGCTCAGCATCCCCCTATGCCCCCACTTCCCCAAGCATAGTGGAGGGAGGCCCATGACGACACAACAGCACCCACAGCAGTTCACTGCTTGACAAGCCACAGAGCAGAGACGATAGACCTCACTTGTCCAACAGTAAACATAATCTTATTTTTAAGACTGGACGTGAACAAAAGTTGCTGTAGTAGAGTGTTGGGAATATTGGTTACTTCTTCCTTCCCCTTCCCCTATAGTGTGTTTATGTCAGTTGTAGAATGTCAACATTGGTTTGGGATAGCATAATGACTGCCTGGTGAGGAAGTGGTGTGCTGGCCTCTTTTGTTCTTTCTTATGAGGAGGACTAGCCCTGAGCTAACATCTGATGCCAATCCTCCCCTTTTTTCTTGAGGAAGATTGGCCCTGACCTAACATCCATGCCCATCTTCCTCTACTTTATATGGGACGCCGTCACAGCACAGCTTAACAAGCGGTGCGTTGATGTGCGCCTGGGATCCGAACCGGCGAACCCCGGGCCACCGCAGCAGAACGCGCACACTTAACCGCTTGCGCCACCGGGCCGGCACCTGGCCTCACTTCTTGATGGAGGCCCAGGGCACATAAATCCATGGCCCTCATTCTCTGCCCCCTTACCTGACCTAATGGGCCTACAGGGGATGTTGCCTCAACTCCTTTTCCAACCTACAGGAGATGTGGCCTCACCCCCTTCTAAGGCCAGCCAGGGGAGGCTGGCAAGGTACAGAGAGCTGGGAGAGGCCTTCCCCAGCACGAATGGCCCTACTGCCATGCCTACACACGAACTGCCAAACCTCGATTTGCCCATCCAGGGCCTGTGTGGCAACTTCCTGGGGCTGGGCCCAGGCCCCCAGGGTGAGCAGGTTATCCCCAACCCCACCTGCCCCATTCAGCCCACCAGGAGAGGCAGCATGAGGTAGTGGTTAAGAGAGCAGACTGACTGTGGGCAAATTCCTGACCCTTGCTGAATCTTAGGTTCTTCCCCTGTAAAATGGGAATAGTCAGAGTGCTTTTGTTTCTAGGGTGGTTGGGAGGACCAAATAAGTTAAAACAGTGCCTGGCACAGGCCACCAAGCATGGTCTGGGTTCTTGTTGTTGTTGTTGTTGTTATTGTTTGGCAAGCACCTGTGTGCCCTGACCCTGGCCAGAATGGGAAAGCTTTCAAAATCCACGGCTGGCCGGCCAGCCACAGCCTCAGAGCAGCACCAGGGACACCAGGTCTGCCTGCAATCTCCCAGCAAACCCAGGCGTGGGGCTCTGCCTGCTATTTCCACACAAGGGGCCTGGGGACCCCACAAGAGCTGGGCATACCCCAGGGTTAGATCAGGGCCCCCTACCAAAAAAGGGGGGATTTTTTTCTTAAAGGCCCGATGTGATTCAGACTAAAGAGAAAACACATCTGTAACATTTAGGATCCAAACACTTTTTTAATAACCATTTATTGAGGGAAAAAAATAGGGGGCACTCCTGTCGTGGCCATGGCTTTCCCACCCTGGGCTGTGCTGGGGTCACAACGACGACGACAAGCGTCACTGAGTGCACACTGTGGACCAGGCACCACGTGAGCACCTCCCTGAGCCGCCTTGTTTAGTCCTCACAACCCAAGGTGTGGGCCTTGGGATCACTCCCATCCTACAGGGAGAACAACCGAGGCCCAGAGAGGTGAGTAACCTGCCCAACAAAGGTCCCAGGGCAGTGCGTGGAGGTGCGAGGACAGAAGCCAGGCCAGGCCTGGGCCACTCCGGAGCCCGTGTTCTTTAGCACTGCCCAGACTGCCACAGGACATCAAAGCAGCTCTAATTCCCTGAGTTAGGTCTTCATACCTCTTTCCTCTGTGGACCCCTGAAGGTCTTTACCAGTCGGTCCTGCTTGGGAACTGGGAATGGGCGGTGGCCTCTTCTCCACATAGGGCTTCCGTGAGCCCTCCAATGAGCTGGTGGGCTCGTTAAAGAAGTCCTGCGTCGAGCTGGAATCTGAGAGCGCCACAGCTGTGCTGTCCTGGCTGCGCTCTGAGGGGAGAAGGAGGGAGAGAGGGTGGCAGCATGAACCCACATCATCTCTAACATGGAGGGGCCTCCCTGGGGTGAGTCTCCCTGCCGGAGGCCTGGTGACTGCCCTGCAGAGGAGACAGCCTGAGCACAGCCATTCTGACACTGCCAAGCCCAACCTGTCCTGGAGGCCACTGAGCCACTCACCAAAGGCACCAATCTCCATGGTCAATCTTCTGGGGTTTCCTCAAACAGTGGTGTTCTGGTAAATGTTTAACAATTGGCTCTCAAGGGGAAAAAGCCCTCATTTGTAGCATTTACTGATTTCTGTGGTATAAATACTTCTACCATGGCCAATTTCAAGCTACTAACATGATGTTGCTGAACATGGAGCTGGGAAGAGATGCACAGTAGTACACCATTATACAGTATTTCCACCACAAACATATAATAGGCATAAATTACTGAAGCAGGTAAGAATTCAACAAAAACGTTTAACCAGTTGCTAAAGGCCAAGTGTGGTCTAGAACGAGAGCACTGATCCCTGGGAGTCATAGACACAAGGGAGGTTGGTATCCACCCATTGGCTCCTCTCCTTGGACCTCCACAGGTGCTCACGAGAAAGATGAGGGGCAAGGCAGGGAGGGAGATTGGAGGAAACCTTCCTGGGGTGCAGGCCTGGAGAAGAGGAGTCGCTGCTGCTGTGGGAAAGGCATGAAGCCCTGACAGGACCTGTCTCCTCTAAAGGACAAAAGCCTTAAGCCAGCAGTGGGGAGGGAGGGGCAGCAAACCTTGCTGCCTCCAGGATACAGGTGAAGATCCACTGCAGTTGGGTTAGGGAAAAGAAAAAATCCTCCCCTGAAGGAGGGGCAAGAAACCATCCAGGGCCTAAACACTTGAGGTCTCCCACCCCTGAGGGAAGGGCAGAATCACCGAGAGAGCCCTACCCTTTGAGATGCAGGGGCAGAGCCTGCATAAGTCTGAGGCCAAACCAAGACAACAAAGAACCAACCCTGTCCCTATCCCGGGCTCACAAGCATGAGAAACACGCAAAGCAGAAGAAGAGGGGCAAGAACATGGAGAGAGACCTTCCCTGAGGGGCACCCAAAATACCTAAGGCTGAAGGTGGAAACTGAGAAAACCTTCTAGCAAACCAGGCCCCACTCCAAGCATAAGGTAACATCATAAGAGTGTAAAGCCAGTAGTGCACTAAAGGTAACCACAGCAACACCACCACCCAGCCCCAGCTCAACTTGGACTAGCCTAACTCATCTTCCCTCCTAACAGCCTAGAAACAGAAGAGGGAAGCCCATTCCAGGCATAAATATTAGTTATTTCAGTCTCTTTCGTCCTACACATGATATCTGGTACACAATATAAAAATTATAAGACACACACACAAAAGAAAAGAACATTGTCAAGAGACAAATTAATCAACAGAACCAGATTCAGAGATAACCCAGATGTTGGAACTACCTGATGGGGAATTTAAAATAACTAAGATTAATATGATTCATAAACATGATTAGTATTTTAAAAGGCTCTAGTGGAAAAGGTGGACACATGCATGGACAGATGGGGAATTTCAGGAGTGAGGTGGAAACTGTAAGTGAGAGTCAAACAGAAATGCTAGAAATTAAAGACAGTAAGAGAGATGAAGAATGCCTTTGTCAGGCTTCTCAGCAGACTTGATATAGCTGAGAGGAAAATAATCAAAACTTGAAGATTGGTCAGTAGAAATAATCCAAATGATCTAACATACTAATTGGAATCTCACAAGAAGATGAGACAGAAACAGGACAGAAGAAATATTTAAGACAACAACTGAGAATTTTCCAAAAATAATGAAAGAAATCAAATCACCAAGAATCTCAGAGAATATCAAGCAAAGTAAGACTCCTCTACACACGCTGAAGAAAAAAAATCACACCTACACGCATCATATTCAAACTGCTGAAAACCAAAGAAATAGAGAAAATCCTGAAGGTGGAGAAAGACTTCACATATAGACAAACAAAGTTAAGAATTACAGCCGACTGCTCATCAGGAACCATGCAAGTCAGACAACATTTATAAAGTGCTGAAAGAAAAAAAAAGTCAACCTAGAATTTTATATCCAGTGAAAATATCTCTCAAAAATGAAGGAGAAATAAAAACTTTTTCAGACAAACAAAAACAGACAGGATTCCCTACCATCAGATCTGAATTACAAGAAACATAAAAGAAAGTTCCTCACGTAGAATGAATTGAAACCAGACAGAAAACGTGGATGTACATAAAGAAATAAAGTTCTTCAGAAATGGTTAAAGTAACGATAAATATAAAAGACATTGTTTTCCCCTTTTTAATTTCTCTAAAATATTACTGACTACTGTCTAAAGCAAAAATAGTAACAACATATTGTGGGTTTATAGTATATGTAAAAGTAAAGTGAATGAAAACAAGAGTACAAAAGATAGGAGGTTCTTACACTGCATGTGAAGTAGTACAGCATCTGAAGGTAGACCGTGTTCACTTAAAGATGTATTTTGTAAACCATAAGGCAGTTACTACATTTTTTTTAAAAAAAAGAGGTATAAATAATAAGCCAATAGTAGAGATAAAATGCAACCATTAAAAAATAAAACTTTGTTTTGTCTTGAACTCAGTGTATCTGAAGGTGAAGCTCAATGAAATAGGAATCTAGAGAGCTAAGTTCAAGTTCCTCTTGTGCCACTCAAGAGCTGTGTGACCTTGAACAGGTAAGCCTCTTCCTCACCTAGGAATTGGAACCACATATCATCTCGGTACGGTCCAAAACCATGGTGGCTTCTGGGGACACAGGGAGAGAGGCAGACATAGTCCCCAGGAACCTCCAACCCTTTGCTCAGCCACCTTAAAAACCTGGTATCACAGCTGCCTGGTGGGCAAACTTGCAACAAAATGTAATGTTGTTTCAACAAACTCAAAAGCCTGGACCCTAGGAGATCCAGGATGCCTGAGCTCAAATCCTGCTCTGTCACTTACTAGGTGGGAGAACCTATGCAAGTGCCAGAATTTCTTTACACTTCAGTTTCCTCACATGTAAAATTGTGATAATACAAGTGCCCACTTCATAGAATTGTTATGACGATTAAATAGGTTAATACATTTCAAGTGCTTGAAACAGGGCCTGATACCCAGGACATGTTCATGAAATAGCTCAATTATCAATATTATTATTTCAGAGAACATGGACCGATTTTCTTTCTACTGTCTCAAACTTGACTTTACAGAGACTTGGTTTCGAACGGCTTAGGCCATACTGGAGACAACTGGTGCCTGAGCAGCACCATATCAAGGGGTGGTAACCCCTTCTCACACACTGACACGACAGGACTGTCCAAAGTGGGCCTGCCTGCACAGAGGAACACTGAGAATCAGGCCTGTGCTTCCAAAGGCAGCTCCACCACTCAGGCCTCTTCGCCAACATCTGATCACAGACCCAGGTTTGGGGATAGTAACCTCTCAGGCAGCTCCATGAAGCCTGCCGCAGCCCTTCCTCCATAGCTGCCTTTGCAATGCGCACTGCCCAGTAACTGGCAGGTCACCAGTATCAGCTGGGCGGGCTGATGGAGCATAAGAAACTGGGATGTGAGGCATGTGTGAGACCCGTGAGTGGCCAACACAGAAGCTCTGTGACTCACTAATGGGGGAATAGGGACCTGGCCGGACCCCTCTGCCTCACACTCAGTGAGGGGCTCTTCCCCGACTTGTAAGGCCAAACCCCAAGGCTCCAAGAGCACCAAATGGGGATTAGGAGCAGGCCTGCAACCCTCATGAGAAGTCCCACACCAGACTACCCAGTAGTGAGGGGATCACTTCTCTCAGAGAAGTGGCAGGGGCAGCCTATTCACTGTCCGTGTGGAAAGGGAGGGCTAGCAACAGAGACCCTTGGCTCCAGAGGCCATACAGGGTCACTATACGTGCTCGGGACTCAGGCATCCCAGACCTGAATTCCAATGCCAGATCTGCCACTCAGGCTTCTCCAGGCCTCCATTTTACACTGTTTAACATCATTGTCACTGCTCCCCCTGCCTCTGTCCCCAATACACACATGGGATCCCCACAGGGGCCCGGCCTATTGCTGGCACACATGAGTGATGGCCCAGTGACCCATCTGCTCTGTGGCATTTACTGGGACCCTGACAAAGAGAACACCGATGGCTCAGATAAGACAAGACAGCAGGTCATGCCCCCACAGCTTAAGAAGTCTTCTTGAAAGTCAAGCCAGGGCAGGTGGTCCCCAGTCAGCATCTGGACCAGCTAAAGTCACTGCATGGCTGAGCAGCACACCGTACAGGGAGTGTCCAGGAAGCAAGCCTAGCCGGAAGGATCTCCTGAGAACTGGCACCCTGCCCAATGAGCTCACGCGCTCACAAACTGTTGGGCTTTGAGCCTGAAAGAATTGCTAATTTGGTGGAATCCCAGTTATGATCATTACGAAAACCAGGATTGGCTTAAGCAAATGGATATTTACTCCCAATGTGCTAATGCCCTCTCAATGCTGCCTAGAGTAAGGGAACGAACCTCTCACGCATGCAGTGAAGGTAGATGGCAACAGGAATGGTATGGGCAAGAAAGGGCAGCACTGTGCTTTGGCGTGTCTGCTCCCCTGGAGAGCAACAATCGGCAGGTGGGGCCTCTGCTAAGCGCCTCTTTTAAAATAACATCCACAGCAACAACAGCCACAGCACAGGAGCAGGACACATATAAGCCTGGGGATCTAGCAAGGACAGGGGCTGCAACTGCGCTTCCCTCGAGCCTCTCAAGCATGTGAATGAGAACCCAGAACAGCCGACTCTCTGAAAGGGCAGAGAGCAGAGGCCAGCATGGGCCCTGGGTGCCCATGATCACCCCTGGACAACCCCACGCCCCAGACGTGATCATGGGCACCTAAGGAGCCCTGAGGAAGGCCGATGTCAGGAGGGAAGTGAAAAGGGTCTGGAAGCCATGAGGAGACACTACAGTCATGCGGCACCCCTGCAGACAGGCTGTTGGGTCAGAGTTGGAGAGGCAGGGGCTGTGCACACTGAGGCGCCCTTGCTGGAGCTGCGACCCTCTCCTCACCAGGCCTGTGAAGCAAGAAGGTGGGGGTGGTACGTGTGCCTGGTAAAGAGAGAACAAGTACATCGCTGCAAACAAGCTACCAATGGGGACTCAGAAGGCCCAGGGCCAAGTTCCTCTCCAACCCTTTCGAGTCTTGTGTGTCTGAGAGGATTGGCACAAGGTATTGAAAATGATCCTGATTTTTTTTTTTTTTGTGAGGAAGATCAGCCCTGAGCTAACATCCATGCTAATCCTCCTCTTTTTGCTGAGGAAGACCGGCTCTGAGCTAACATCTATTGCCAATCCTCCTCCTTTTTTTTTTTCCCCCAAAGCCCCAGTAGATAGTTGTATGTCATAGTTGCACATCCTTCTAGTTGCTGTATGTGGGACGCGGCCTCAGCATGGCCAGAGATGTGGTGCGTTGGTGCGTGCCTGGGATCCGAACCCGGGCCGCCAGTAGCGGAGTGCGTGCACTTAACCGCTAAGCCACGGGGCCGGCCCCTGATTTTAAATACTAAGAAGCAACCCAAGGTTTCACACCAAGAAGCAACTCAGATCAAAAGAAAACTCAGTTTCATTTCTTTTACATCAATAGGGTACAAAGAGAAGAATGCAAAGCTTGTAAAGAATGACTCTGTCGACCTGGGCAGATGGCACTTCACCCCTTCCCTGCTCTCCTGGTAAATCAGACCTTCCTGGTGCAGCTGACAAAGGACCTCAGTGAGACTACAGACAGAGATGGTGGGTGAGGTTTGCCACGAGGACCATCTTCCTGTCACCAGCTGAGCTGCTGTAGATGGGACAGCTCAGGGGCTGGGTGGGGCGGGACAGGGAGGACAACAGGTTCATGGTGCGGGGAAGAAGCTCTCGGTGAACATGAGGCCTGGAGCCAGATGAGCTGGCTGGGGAGGCGGCAGGCAGGGAGAGCGGGGACTGCCACAGAGATTTGAGGGCTATTTAGACTGGGGTGTGCAACCCAGAGAAGCCCCCTGAAATGGGAAGCTCCTGCCTCGAAGGCTTCTGCAGTGGGGCAGGAGAAGGAAGGACGCCACTGACCCCTTTCCTTCCCCCACTCCCAGAGGCCCCGTCCAGTGTCAACCGCCAAAGAATGGCCTGTGCACCCAGGGAAGGCCGCAAATGGGGGAAACTTCTGGGAGCACAGAGGCAAAGGCTCCTCTGGGGTGAGAGGGCACACAGCCATGGACTCCCACCCTTCAGCCGTGTGCCTTTGGGCAAGGACTTACCCTCCCTGAGTCACACTCCGCCTGCGTCCTGGTCAGCTGAATTCAGCATGGTCTCAAGTACTACCATGCACAGCCCTCACGCTGCCAGAACACCCTGATAAAGGGATGTAGGAAGCCTGTGCGGGAGGACACGCGGCAGTTCTGGCCTGGAGAACATGCAGCCTCCGTTGGTTGTGAGCTGAGTTTCCAGGCCTGGCTCCAGTCCCACCTCCTCCACGAAGCCATCCCTGGGTATCACAGTCCTTATTTGGGACCCTGCAGGCCGAGGGTCCAAATGGGCTGACGTATGGCTTTGTGTAACAGTGTGTGTGGAGGCCTGGGATGCTGTCTGCACATCCCAGAAGCCTGGGTGCAGGCCAGGCACAGTGGGACACCCCCAGGGTGCTGGCCTGTGCTGGCCTGTGCTGGCACTCAGAGAAGGACCAGGTGGGCCTGCCGATGCTTGGCAGGCAAAGGCTGCCAAGCCAGGTGGCAGCAGCCCTCTGTTCTCATGCCCTCCTGGTGAAGGAGGACCAGAGAGGGAAGGCAGAGGCAGGCAGAACCGGCTGCCATCCTGCCTTAGCCACCATCTGGAGGTTCTGTGGTGGGTTTTCCTGGGCTCCCCGGTCCTGAGGCATTGCAGGAGATAGATGGAAACTTCTTCCGCCTAGTTGAGCCAGACTCAGCCGAAGAGCCAGACTTCTCACAGGGCTCAGTGGGGAGGGCCTTCTGGGGAAACACATAACTGAATGGGACCCCAGGGACTACCCACAGGCCAGGCTCCTGATTTCCTTAAGGAGCTGCCTAAAAGACAACAAGAAAGAAGAGTGGCACTAGTAGGCAGGCTGTATAGGCCAGTCCTGCTCTTCTTTTCAGAATGTTCTTTTAAAAATCTGCCCACACAAAACCCGCTCACACTAATTAATATTTGTGGCAAGATTATAAATATTTCATTCTCTTACTGTTAATCACTGGAATGTTTCCTTCCATGCCTCTGGGCCACTCCAGCCCCTCCTCTGAATCTGTGGAGGGATGTGCATCTGCCAGCCAAGTGCTGACGACACCGCCTGCTTCTAAGCCTGGGCACCCTCCACTTCCAGGGTGGGACCACAGGGCCAACTGCAAAGGAACAAGAGCTGAGGACACAGAGGGAAAGGGACCTGGCTTGGTGACAGAAAGGCTGCTCGTCCCACTTGGTGTGAGAGCAGACTGTATTCTGGGTCTGTCTTTGTTCAGGTTTGACTCAGGTCAAATCCCTTGGTCACTCTCAGGATTTCCAGGCCAGCCTGTAAGAGGTCTTTAGTTACAAGACACAGGTTCTGGTGTTTCCTTATATGTGTCTTCTCCATTTACTCCAGCAGTAAGAATGGAAAAAGTGCACAATCATTTTTCCATCAGCTCAGTTCACCCAAAGTTTAAGGAAAAAGACATGTGGTTGTGCCATCAAAAACTGCTGCAATTCTGACTAGTGAACCCTGAAAAGATCACAAATGTTCTGCCAACTTGAAAACAACAGGTTTCTAAGAAGGGTAAACTTGGGTGGAATCGGTATTTTGAGAAAGCTTTCAACCAGACAAAATCTGCCCCATTGGGTCCCTGACATTCACTGGGAAAGGACATGTCCACTGGGAGTGGGGCTGGCTGTGTGAGACAGGGTGCCCTCCTGCAGGCCAAGGAGACTGGACAGATGCCTAAGAGAAGAGACACCAGACATCCGGGGGCCCCCAAAAGAAAGGCAGACACATGAGAGGCAGCAGGCAGGCATGAGGGCATCACTGCAGGGCACGGGCTCACATCCTACTCTTCTCTGCCAGTGCTCGCAGGTGAGGGCTGACCATGTAGTGCCAAGCAACGTAGCACCAATGCATTTGGACAGTGGTGCTGCCCCTGCCAGGACCCCGATGCTTACAGCAAGAAAGACGCTCACTGTGCATCTCTCACTGTGTGCCTCTTACCCTTGGCCCCTCACCACGCATCACTCTGCTCCCAGAGCCAGGCAAGGTGCTGACCAGGGAGGCCTTGGGGAACTTGAAGCATTTTCCTAACCAAAGGCAGGTGGGCAGCTGCCTCTTAACATAAATGCCAAGGGAAGAGGAGCAGCTCTGTTAGGTGAGAGTCCGGTGCCCCCACAGCTACCTGGTGAGGTTCCCAGGAAGGTTCTTCAAAGCAAGGGTGACTGGGAGAACCTGCCTTACTTAGAGCCAAAAAAGAGAGAGACCTGTGACCATGACACTTGCCTTACTGCCTGCAGGAAAGAGCCCCCACTTTGGGCCCAGCTGGTTTCCCAAGCTCTCTCCCCTCAAAGTCTCTCTTCCGCCCACCCCAGTCACCTCAGTATCCAAACTCCATTGGTCTCTCCAATCTCCATGTCTTTCCTCCCATTGCCACTCACCCAAAATGGCCCTGTAGGCCTGTCTGGAGGCCTGCCTCCTCCGGGGAGTCCCCTCAACCCACCAAACCCCAGAGTCAGCTGAGAATACTCCCTCTTGGCACCAAGGGACACACGTATCCAACCAGGCAGCAGAGATCAGGGCACCCTCACCTTGGCTTTCCCCATGGGTCCCTCTTCCATGCCTAGCACACAGCAGGCATTCATTAATGCCATGACCAGCTATCATGGCATTTTTTAAAAGGTAAGAAAGAGAAGAGAACAAAGGAGGTGACTGGCTCTGCCCTCTGATAGTCTCTTTCCCTGCCCCAACACCGGTCTCCACCCTGTGGGGGACACACAGGACAACCTGAGCTCCACTCAGAGCCTCTCCCACCTTAAGAAGGTCTGTTCACAGGAACACAGCTGCCCACCATACCTGATTCCCCCTTGGCCCTGGGAAGGAAGGCCAGTGCGGCTGGCCTCCAGGACTGACTACGACACGCAGCTCCCTGCCCTGAGCCTGGACATTGTGGACTGTAGACACAAGGTCCACCTCAGAGCATCTTGGTACTGTGCACAATGTGCATTTTCACACACTTGTCCTTGTAAAGATAACCTGGTATCTTAAGAGTCTGTTGCCTTTGTTGTTTTTTTAAAGCAAGAAAGAGCAAAGCAATGGGAATACAGGACTGAGCCACCTGCTGGGCAGGTGGGCAGTGGGGCGAGGCCACCGCTGCATCTGCATCTGGCCAGAACCGGGAAGATGGGCCACGGGCAGAAGCCAAGCATATCAAACACACACTCTCCAAATCACAGGACCAGCGGATGTGGAGGCGCTCCTAGTCACAGGGGAAGCAGGGAGCCGGACTGAGGACTAAGCATGCGGTCTGTGCTGACCCCTGAAGCAAGCTGTGACAGGTGCAAGCAGAAAGACAAAGCCTGGAGAACAGAGTGTGGTCAGGGTTAGAGGCAGCACGGGCAATATTGGTGGAGGCAGTGTGGGCGAGCAGGTGAGGATGAGCACAGACGGGACACGACACAGACAGTGACAACATGGCAGGTGAGGATGGATGGTCGCATGGGGGGCTTGGCACAGGGCACCTTGGGCTCCCCCAGAAGGCCCACATCCTACAACCTGGGGCTCAGGGCAGCCTCTGTTCATGCTGTAAATGGGACCAGATGGGCATCCTACAACCATGGACACCAGCCCCCACAGCTCCCACTCTTCTGGCCTCCGATTTGTTCTCTCTCTCCCCACCCCTCAAGGTAAACACCGACACACCCCTCAGATCTTGGCTAAGCTTTGCCGCCTCAGAAAGGCCTCCCTCCCTACCAAGAGGCCAGGCCAGGTCTCTTTGGGATAGTTTCAGTTGCACCCCAAGCTTCAGCTGTGTTAGTCACTGATTTGCACGCACGCGCACACACACACTGCATGTGGGAGAGAGGTAACAGATTTTGCTCAGAAATCTCATTACGCTATGTTTTAACATGTGTAAACAGCAATCACTGGGCACCCCTTGAGGGTCACAAGGTGCTTCCCAAGTGAATTTTTTCCTGGTCAGGAAACTTCAACACTAAAGATGTCAGCACTGTGGGCACATTCCAAGCTGGATGGAAGGGAGAAGTTAGGCAGGGAGGAGGG
Source organism: Ceratotherium simum simum (assembly GCF_057802395.1). Lineage (NCBI taxonomy): Eukaryota > Metazoa > Chordata > Mammalia > Perissodactyla > Rhinocerotidae > Ceratotherium > Ceratotherium simum. Next base: position 3,874,477 of record NC_141934.1, read on the forward strand.
GCAGCCCATGCCTTCTCTGTTCCTTCTCTGTCTCAGTCTCTCTCAGCTTGGCCAGAGGGCCCCTCCTCAGGTCAGCTGTGGGCGCCCTCCCGGCTGCCCCAAGAAGGGCTGACTTTGACACCCAGCTGTAGTGGAGTTTCAGAGCGACCTGAGGACCAGTTCCAAGGGCTTTTAACGAGAGTTGTGGATGGCCTGCAGGAAGCTTCCAACCCTAACACGGGGCGGCACAAGGGCGCAGGTGAGGCCAGTTCAGAGAGCAAATCTGGGTCCTACTAAGCAGTCATTATCAAATGTTGAGCTACCTTCATATACCAGGAGCTATTTTTCTAAATCTTTTCTAAATCGTATACCAAATAAGAACTGACTCCAGCTGATTTCTGGTTTTGAAGCAAAGGCATATGAAAGTAGAGAGGCAGCTCTAAGGCAGGGTCTCCTGGCTGCACCCAAGCGAAGTCCTGATGCTTGGCTCCCTGTTCAGCTGGTGGCAAATTAGCCTCTGACAGACTCCATGGTGCAGGAGACGAGGACCCGGAAAGCCCAAGGTCCAGGCCCACTCAGGGGCTGCTGCTTCAGAGGACACTGCCTGCCCTCTTCTGAGGCCACATCACTGGCTGGAGAGAGGCAGGGTGCAAAGTGAGGGTGACTGGCCTCAGAGCCCAGGTTCCTGCCACTGTGAAGTGCTGCCTGGTCTTCGTGCCAGCTCCAATGACCTGGGGGTGACTGCATCTAGGAGGTGGCTACGATGTGCAAGCACCTTCATTTAATACCCAGGAGGAAAACATCAACCTCATTCCACAGGGGGGAAACAGAGGCTTGGAGAAGTGAAGTCCCTTGCCCAAGGTTCCCGACCAAGTAAGCAGTGAAGCCAGGACTGGAACTCAGCTCCCCCTGACTCCAAGGCCCACTCTGCCCTGGCCTCCTTGTCTGACCTCGAGCGGGTCCCTGAACCTCTCCATGCCTGCTTCTCTTCATCTGTGCCAGGGCCAGAGGCATTTGTCATAGAAGTGCTCCACTGTGGCCTGGCGTGAGAACTAATGTCCCTTGTTTCCCACAACAGGAGACTTGGGGCTGCTCTCAGGCCAAGGAGTCGAGCAGTAAGTGTGAGGCCATACATTCTCCTCCCAGGGCCCAGTCAGCCAGCCCTGGCCGGGTCCCAGGAGGCAGGAGTAGAGGTGGGTAGCGTGGAGCCTTGAGACTACTAGCGCATCCCCTGACACTAGCAGTCTGTGGCTTCTGCCAGAGCCAGGGCCTTTCCCTCAGAGCTAGTGCAGCTGCTGAAAGGGCCACTTTAACATTCTCAGATCAGGGCGGTTTTAGGGCCCCAAACATGTTTGTGTTGCAGACACTGCTTTCTCTCAGAGGTGTGGAGGGTGCAAGTTCCTGAAAGCACCGTGCAGCCAGGCCCAGGCAGAGCACAGTGTGGCTCGTGCGGGGCTTCCTGGCATACAGGGACTGGGCAAAGGTGGGCCATGGGATTTTCATGGCTCCAAATCGTTGACGAGAATCACTCTGAAAAAAACTGACAACCATTCAAAAATGTACAACCACTGAAATTATATCTGAGCTTGTTTGTATGGCTGCCTCTGCAAACTTCCAGAACAAATAACCATTACGTTGGCACCCAGGACATGTCATACAGCGCCGGTCCCCTGCAGTCTGCTTCCCCACAGCTCCATGCACATGCGTGTGTGTGTCCCAGCACAGGACAGCAGGGCAGCAGCGCCAGGCAGCATCACGGTCCCTTTCTGAGGCAGTCCTGCCTCCCTCCTTCTCTGCTCCCAGAGGGTGCCCACGCCAGGGGAGGCAGATCCAACTCTGTGGGCTGACAGAACCCAGCACAGCTCTGCTGTCTGAGCTCAGCTTGAGCCTGCAGGGCTGGGGAGAGGGTGCTGGCCACAGGCCTGTGGACAACCGTGAGAGGCACACCTCTCTCCTGAAAACCAGCATGGTGCTACATCCTCACGGAAAGTACCTGGCAGAAACGAATTCCCACAGCAGGGATTTATTCCCAGTGTGTCTTCTCAATATTCTCAAGAGTAAAAGGTTGGGGACAGGGTGGTTTTCCTGTTTAACTTGACTTACATAAGAAGGAGGAAGAACCTGACTTCGGGAATGTCTGCACGACTGAAGCGCAGAAGAGCAGGAGGGTGAGCTCCTCCCATCTCTGCTCAACCCTGTGGGGCAGGCAGGGAGGTGCCAAAAGCCAGGACCAGAGGAAGGTGATGGAGCCACACAGCACACACTCAGATCCGCAGCCTCTCTCTCAACACATAACACTGCAGGCCAAACCAAACACAGAAGGGAACACTGCAAGTCTCCTCTCCTCTCAGATCACCAAATCCCCCTGAAGTCGAGCACTGCCTCCTTCTCATCCTTCACCAGCTCTTCTCTAGGAACCCATGCACTGGGTGGGGGCCTCAGCAGGGCGCTGGAGCAAAGGGAGCACGGTCACTGGGCCCTTCCACCCAGCCCTGTGCTGGTCTTCAACTTCAAGACTACCATGGTGCCCCACAGGGCACGTCCTTCCTCCAAGGAGCCATTCTATAAAGGCCATTCGGCAGGAGGCACAGCCCTGAGGCCAACCCCACCCACCTAGAGGTGTCCCATCACCTGGGGGAGGCAGAGCAAGGCCCATTTCCCCACAGCCCGGTGAGATGAGTGATGTGTGAATGAGACCCTGGGTGTCTTTCGGCACTGTCAAACTACCTCCCCAGAGCTCACTTTAATGGTTCTGTAATCCACCAATTTGGCTCATTTCAGCAAATACTTTATCACCAGCATATCACTGTAAAGGTGAGGAGAACATGAAGAAATCAAGCTGCGAGGTCAGCATGCAAGCCTCCTAATGTTAGTAGGGAATGTGGTTGAATAGTTGCCACCTGCCCCCTCCCACGTGGGACGGCCTGGCACATGGTCCCACCTGACCCCCACCACCAACTTGTCTGGATTCCCAGGGGTAACGGACCCAGCACCAGTCACAACCTTCCCACGACCATCAGAAGGACCTGCCGTAACAATGCAGGCATGAGGCAGGTGTCCCTGGGCTGACTGCGCACAAGCCACTCTCGGCGCCTGCAAACAACAACAGCTAGTCCACAGAGACTTCCAACAGTCCTTCAACAACCCCATTTTGCAGGTGGGAAAATGCAGGCACAGAGAGACGGGGTGCCTTAGCCTGCCCTGCCCCTCCCCAGCTCCCAGGTGGGCTAGCTGGCAGGTGGCAACCCTGAGCATGTCTTGGAAGCACAAAATCACTGTGAGTCCATGAGGTTAATGAAAAACCGCAACATTGCCCGTGTCACCCCAGACCCAGCACCCCCCCTCACCAAAACAAAGCAACTCATCATCCAAAGCACCCGCCCCCGTGATTGGTGTGCCGCCCTGGGCTGGCAGTAGGGAGAACAGGGACTGTACCGTCCGGCGTCGCCTGCTGGTGGGGTTTTTTACATTTGACGTAATCGTGGTCAATCGGAGTGGCTGTGTAAGGTGGGGATGTCAGACCTGGGCCAGAGGAGGAGGGGAGGGAGGCTCCGGGGCCCAGCAGTGTCCCAGCTGAAGAGTGGGAGTCCTCATCCACCAGGCAGACCTTCTCCCTGTGGAGTAGAGGGTTGGGGTACAGGTCAGAATCTCCACATCGAACCGAAAAATGACATGTGCCAGTCTGGGACAGTGCCCTTCCTGGCTGCCGAACACCATGCCACCTTCAAGGGCCTCCTCCACCCTCCCTAGGGCCCACGGCTCCTATGTACCTCCAGTGACACCCACACCCTCTGGCTAGTGTTCTGGGGTGCTGAAGGAGCTGCCTCCATGGCACCCAATGGGGCTCCAGCCCCTAACCAGACCCCGTCCAACCTTTGTGGCTGGGCTTTGCTGGAGTCTCAGGCCTCAGGCCCCAGGAGACTACAGCGGAGCTGACGAGCACTTCCTCAGAAGCACCCAGCCCAGCACCTCTCCATGCCAAGTCAGCGCCCTTCTGTGTGATGCCCGAAGCCTGACAGATTTAATCCCCGACAAGTGTGCAGACAGAAAACATCTGGATTTACTGCATACTCACCCATATACAAGGATATCTGCTACAATACCGTTGAGAAAAAAAGTTAGAAACACCCAAAATGTCCACTGAAACGGTTACAGAAAACATGGTGCATCTGTGTTATGGAATACTCTGTAGCCACAGACCACTGGGAGCTACTAGAAAGAAGGGAATGAATGGGGCACTATCTCTATGGACTGGTCCCAGATCATCGTCAGGGAAAAGCAAACTCTAGAACAACACCTTCAGTAGTTCACTTTTTGAAAATAAAAGAAACCCTGTAATTGTATGCGTACATGTAAGCACGTGTAAATACAGAGACAATGATTTGGAAACTGAACTCCGAAGAGTGGCTAACTCTGGGGAGTAGAAGGGACTTGTCACATTTTAGTCTATATGTTTCCATAGACTGCCAGAATTTTCTATAACTAGAATACATTTGTGTGTTATTTGCATAATTTTTAAATTAAAAAAAAGAATTATGATCAATAAAAGACAACATCATTGTACCTTGGGGGCCCTTTGTAACTAAAAAATACATATTTATAACTTCTGGGCACACTGCGTCCACCTGCACCACCTGCCATGTGTGTACCCATCTGTCCCATAAGCCAACAGGCCTTGAGGACAGGTCCTGGCCACAGGTCTCTCTGGCACTCAGCTGAGCCCCACACAGTGCCCGGCCAGGCAGAGACCCAGGGATGGGCTAGCTGAGCTGAAGCTCCAGGATGTGGACACTAGGGTGAAAGAAATCTGGGTCACAAAGATGACTCACAATCAAGCGGAAGTGCAGGGGTCTGCCCCAGGCCCACTGAGAGGATCACGCTAGGGCCCCAGCGTCTCTGAGCTCTCTGGCACTGCATGAGAAGCCCATGTCTCCCACACCCCTCCCTGCTTCTCGAGAGAACAGGTACCAGACCAGGCCCTCAGAGGGCACCCAGCCTTGGGAGAAGCCCTGGAAGAGGACCCAAGGGTAAGAGTCTGCAATGTGAAAACTGCTTTCCACAGTGTTCTGCAGAGCTGTGCCCCAGGAGGAGGGAAGGAGTTGGCTTCTCCCCAAGACCTGCCCCTAAGGATGGGGCAGCACAAGGCATGGCCACAGGGTGAGGCGACCGGGGACTGCATACTCAGCCTCTCTTTCTCAGCCCAGCCATCGGGAGTCTCCAGATGAGAGCCAGAGACTCCATGAGCTCCAGTTTGCTCAGTAGCAACCCCCTGCACACCATCTTGCTGTAAACGAGCCATTCAGGGTGTACATGGGGCAGGCAGCTGGGTGAGAGCATGCTACTCACTTTTCTGAAGCTTTGGGTGTATTCTTCTCCTCACCCCTGGCAAAGGGTCCTTCTGCAGCTTCCTTCATAAAGTTGACCAGGACCTCTGCACCAACCCCAGAATCGGGCTTCCCCAGGAGCTTCAGGATGGAAGCGTGGAGCCGGAAGTACACCTAGGAAAACGACACTCGGGTGTGAGCCGCCTTCCCAGTTGCTAAGGTTCATTCCACACCGGAAACCAGCCCCTGACTGGGAAGACAGGCCACCACAGACTGCCTTTTATTGTTAGCTTTTGAACCAGCCAAGCTAGAACTCATTCAAAGCAAGCTCTGACAATTAAAATGGACACAAACTGTCAGCTCCAGCCTAAACATTTACCCAGTAACCCAGGCAGCATGTGATGGTAAGACAACAAGAGTAACCACCCTCAGCTCCGCTCACTGGGCACCTTCTACCCACTCTGTGCCCCTCTCCTGAGAAACTGAGCCTCCACGTCTGTCTTCCCACTGGACTGTGGAACTCCCTGAGGCAAGAAGGAGGCTGGATTTCTGTTTGTGTCCCAGCACCTGGGCAAGCCAGGTGCCACAGGCCTCCAGAAGCCCCATCCACTGCATACAGGGCAGGTGGGAGGCATGCTGCATCAGCTGGGGCCTGTGCTTTCCTTCATTTCCCCGAGTCCTCACCACATTCCTCCATTTACAAATACATGAAGTGAGTTGCCAAAGGCCCCAGAGCCCGGAAAGTCCAGGGCCAGGTTAAACCCAGGTCTGTCCTGTCTCCTGCCCTCTACTGCCCCCAAGTAAATGCCACACCACAGGCAGGTACCTCCACAGGTGACGTGGCCTGACCTTCCCACTCAGACATGGGTACAATGTGGGCTCCCACCTGTGGCACACACTCCCATGGACGGCACATTGGATGCCATGAGGGCCGAGAACCACTGTGGCTGCAGGCCCTGATTAACCAGCCTCCCTCACCCAGAGGTGGTTCTCAAGAGATATCACCGAGGACCCACCCAGGTGAGATGCCTGGTGGTCCAGCCCGGACAGCACTCTCAAGGGCTCTCACACCCAGAGCCCCCCCCACCTCTAGCCTACACGTGTACCCCCAGAGAAATTGGCCCAGCAACTCTATTTTTAGATGTAGGAAACCTTCAAGGCACCCCGCTTGCCCAGGTGGCCATGCCTGGGGGAGGGCAAAGTGTCCAACTGGCAAAGTCTATCCATGTGGCAGGTAAAGCATTTGGAATGAAGGTTCAACAGCAGAGGGGAATTTTCACCAGGGCAAGGTTAAATTCTTTAGAGAAATGTTATTTTTAAAGCAAGATATAAACATGTTCCAGCTGAGTGGCCACTCTCCTGAGAGCCAGTGTGGTGTGCTGGAGGAGGGTAGCCCACACATCTGAGGCCTTAGGTCCTCGTCTGGAAATCCTTGAGCCCCTCAGGGCCACTGTCCTGCCTACTCGCTGGTTCTATCCGGCAGCAGCAGAGGCCAAAAGCTGAAGGAAAAAACACGAGGAAAACCAGAGTTGTCATTTCCTGAGGGCCAGGCTGCCTCCCACTGCAAGAAGGTTCAGTGCTGCCCAGAGGTGTCGCATGAGTGCTCCGAGCTCAGTGGGAACTGGCCCCAGCAGCCCTTCTCTCCTGCTGCTGACTTAGGGCAAATCTTGCCCATCCTCTGGGCCTCAGGCTCCTCATCCCTAAAGTGGAAGTCCCTCCAAGGACAGGCACATGAGCCCAAGTGGAAAGCATGAAATAACTGTGATGGGGAAGGATGTGGGACCTGGGGCTATGAATGACAGAAACCAGAAAGCTACTGAAGATGCCCTTGATAGGGAGCTGTGCTTCCACACTTCATAATGAATCCCACGATGTGGCCCCAAAACAGCTGCTATAAACCACTCAGCATGAATCATTTTAAAAAGGCAAATTTTTAACAATGAGACTTTTTTGCTTGCTCATGACACTCACAGATCAGTATAGCCTTTTTGGACAATGGGACACTGTTGATCCAATGTCAAATGACCCTTGGAAACACTCACATGAGTGCTCCCTGACACGTGTGCAAGGCCATCCCTGCCTGCACCCTGTCACAGAAGAATGGAAGAGAAGGTCACACCCGTGAAGAAGGGGCCAGGCAAATAAATGGATGCCCAGCCAGACGAGAGGGCACGAGGACAGGGAAGTAAGCCCACAACTCCTTCCGCTATATCTTGTTCCATGAAAAAGGCAAGTTGCAAAATGGTAAGAAAACGTTACTATGTATCTATATGCTAATAGGAAAAAATCTAGAAAGAGGACATGGCCAAACTGTTAATAGGGATTATTGGAGTGGGGGGACTAGGATCACTGAGGACTTTAACTTTTCATTTTAAATACTTCTGAATTGTTTGATTCTTATAAATTTTTTAACCACGAATATCAGAAAAAATATTTTGTAATCAGAAAAACAATATGTCAAGGCAGAAAAGGTATAAGCAAGCAGATTCTGCCCCAAATTCCAAGAAGCTTGTGGGCATGTGGGATTCACGGGGGCTGGGCACACAGCCTCAGGAAGGGCGAAGTGAAAGTGCTTAGGGCCTCAGGAAGTCGAGAGTCCTGGGCCAGGCCAAGCATATCTGGATCCACACCTGTGTCCTCGGTTTCCTCCCTACAAAACGCGCTGGTTATGGCCACCCAGCCTGCCTCACAGGACTGCCATGAGCATCAGTGAGAGCATCCTGTGAAATGCCCTGGAAATCATAAAAGTGAATCCAAGCAGTAAACAAGTGCTCTGCTCTGGAGGAGCAGCAGAAGATCCTGCACCTGGGGTTAAGAGAACAAGCTGCTCCCCTGGCCCAGCCCTGCCAACCGGTGCTCCAGTCACATCCTGTGGCCTCAGTGGGCCTCGGATGTCTCATTTGTACCCTGGGGACAAGGGTGCCTGCCCTCCTCCTACCAGGCTGCAGGGCGTGAATGCCCTGGGGACTGGAACGTTGCACTGCACGGATGCCATCACCAAGCCAAGTTCTTAGAACCTGTGTGCTAAAGAGGAAAGAACGATTTTCTTCTAGGAGATAAGAACAAAACACTCACTCTCCCATAAAGGATGGTAAGCAGCCTTGGAAAAAGACAGGAAAGGCTGTTTTAATTTAACTGCACACAAAGCTGCTGAACACAGAGAAGTTTCCAGCAGGTTGCAGGTGAGTCACTGGGACCTCGTGCCCCATTCCCAGGGAGACAGAGAGACCACCCCACCGCTGCCCTGCTTCCCTGCCCTGGGCTGGCCCATGTCACCTCCAGGGCCTCCATGGCCAGCTCAGGTGGGTTGTGGTAGTGGATCTTCTTGGGGTAGCGGGCAGCCTCCTCGTGCAGGTAGTGGCCGGCCTGCCTGTAGTGCAGCAGGTAAACGGCAGGTGGCTGCTGCTGCTTCTCGGCCACCTTGCCCAGCATGTAGTGGATGAGCCACTCCTCCTCATCACCGTCACCCTCGCAACGGGCAGCCGACGTGAAACAGTGCCGGGCTGTCTCCAGCATGCTGTCGCGCCGGCCCTCCATCTGTAACGAGACCACGGCCTTAACCTGCAAAGGAACATGTCTTATCCTGTAGGAAGCCCTGCTGCCTTGTTTGCAATTTTATAATCCTCTCAACAATCCTGAGACACAGAAGTGCTATCACCATTTCACAGCTGGGGACATCGACTGTGGGGAGGCCTGGGGACTCCTCAGAAGCACGTATCAAGTAAGACACAGAGCTGTACTGAAACCCAGGTCACCTCACGTCAACTCGTGTTCTTTTACCTTCCCTCAGCAGTATCTAATAGTTTACAAGTTACCTACTGACCCCCTCTAAAGGTCCCAACTATGACCTATCTGGCTGCAGTGAGGCCCTGTGCCTGGGATGGGGAAACAGCATGGGGCTGCGGCTGTCAGCCATCCCTGCCAGGAGGACCAGGCCAACAGCAGCTCTGCCACATCAGTCTGAGGATGCTGGGCAGACAGAACTGATGTTCTGAGATGAGTGCCCACTGCAGGCAGTGAGTACCTTGTTCTCTTGCCATCGCACTAGGGTGGGCAAGCAGAGTGCACCTAGCACCCAGCTATATAGCACTGGAGAGGACATGCACCCAGCCCACAGCACTGGAGAGGATGTGCACTCAGCACACAGCCCACAGCACTGGAGAAGACATGCACCCAGCACCCAGCCCACAGCACTGGAGAGGATGTGCACCTAGCTCCACAGCACTGGAGAGGATGTGTGTGCACCCAGCACCCAGCCCACAGCACTGGAGAGGACATGCACCCAGCTCCAAAGCACTGGAGAGGATATGCACCCAGCACCCAGCCCATAGCACTGGAGAGGACATGAACCCAGCACCCAGCCAACAGCACTGGAGAAGACACGCACCCTGCACCCAGCCCACAGCAATGGAGAGGATGTGCACCCAGCTCCACAGCACTGGAGAGGACATGCACCCAGCTCCACAGCACTGAAGAGGATGTGCACTGCTGGGGTACAATAGGACTTTTCACCCTCTCCTCTACACCCTACCAGAGGGACCTAGGGTGCTTGTAAAAGGGTGGCTTCCTGAGCCCCATCCAAGACCCACTGACTCAGAACCTGTGCATTTGTCACAGCACCTCCAACCACCCTCTCACATAGTGAAGGGTAGTGACAGCTAGGACAGAAGGTCAGCTTCTAAGAGGCTTTCCCACTCCGAGACCAATTTTTTTCCACACCCTGTCTGAAGGGCTCCAAGCCAGCATCCCGGGTGCTATTCACGCAGGATGTCTGCTATCAGGTGCACACACATCCCTTCATCTCCGAGCTCCTGGGCTGGGAGCTGGAGTGCAGACTGCCTGTGTGGGGCCACAAAGGCAGCTGCTCCAAGCGCCCCAGGTGTCTGGCCCCTCCTCTCCATGGCCCCAGCTCGATGGCAGGGAAGCTGTGGCCTCTTCTCATCTCATCCCAGGGGCCAGAGGAGGGGAGAGGCTGCAGGCACTAGGCTCTAGCAAGGGCACTGCTTGTAGTCTGTGAGAGCAGTACCTATGCCCCGTTGCGCACAGGGTGGCTGCCCTCTGGATGTCTTCCAGGAGATGCTTATTTACGTGAATCTTCTGTAGCAATGGCTCTGGGGCTGACAAAAAGGAGCTGAGTGCTACCCCAGTGCTCTGCCAGGTACCTCTCGGGAAAGAAAATTACCACTTAGAAATTAAGAGATCATCACCGCGTGAAATATGGTAGAAAGAATCACAGTGCAGGGCCATACACAGCACAAACCAAGTGACTCCATCATATTCTCTCCAAAACGGGATTCTGTGGCAAATCAGTGTAAGTAAAAGGTGGCCGCTTAAATAGAGTCCTTCTATGGGGCCGGCCCGGTGGCGCAAGCAGTTAAGTGCGCGTGCTCCGCTGTGGCCTGGGGTTCGCCGGTTCGGATCCCGGGCACGCACCGATGCACCACTTGGCAAGCCATGCTGTGGCAGCGTCCCATATAAAGTGGGAGGAAGATAGGCACAGATGTTAGCCCAGGGCCAGTCTTCCTCAGCAAAAAAAAGAGGAGGATTAGCAGATGTTAGCTCAGGGCTGATCTTCCTCACAAAAAATAAAAATAAAAAAATGAAAAAATAAATGGAGTCCTTCTACTCTGACTGCTCCCCAGCCGTGCAGCCTTGGCCCAGTCACTAGTTCTCTGCCTACGCAGCTCTGCCACTGGGGCTCATATGGCCACCTACTGAGAAAGGGAGGGTGACTGTGAAGAGCCCCACCTGGACTGACACCACGTAGATCCCCACCAAGAGAATGAGGGCCCTCCCTGCCCACATAGAACACGCACTGCCACTGTCCCTGTCCTTGGTAGGTGCGGCAGTCAGAATGCCTCAGACAGGACCAGGAGGGATGGCCACTGAGGGTCTGCTGTGTTTCAGAAGCTCTGCTGACACCCGCACACTGCCTCTGCATCCTCAGAGCAGGATGTGCAACCTCCGCCGTGACACCTCATTCACCCTGTGGCCAGGGTGCCTGGCCCAGGGCCGGCCCATGAGAGGGGCTCAGGAGATGTGGCTCTCACCATACTGCCACGGAGAAGGAATGGTCAGCCAGTTTAAAGCCAAAACCACAGCAGGGATATCAAGTTCTTCCCTCAGGCCACACAGCTAGAAGGCTCTGGCTCCAAAGCCTTTCCCCTTGCCTGAGAATTGACAACATGGGGAAACCATGTGTCTTACTGTAATAGACACCTTCAGTGAGTTTGAAGGCAGAAGCTGAAATGCACAGCAGCTCAAATAGCTGTCAACACATGTCCTACAGCCCATCCAATCAGACGCAACAAACCCAGACGCAGCTCTAGCAACCAAGGGGCAGCATCCCTGTGACATACTTCAAGGTGGGAAACTGCCTGCAGAGATGGGCAGAAACCAAGAGGCACAGTTCACTCTGGGCAACGAGGCGAAACTTCCCTCCCTCCTTGCCAGCCAGGACACCTGCAGCCCTGGTGGATTTCCATCTCTCTCCTGCCACCCCTGACACTCCCAATAGATGGCCTGGGAGCCCAGTTTCAGGACTTGAGCTATATGGGCCAATGGCTTCCATTGGATCAACATGGAGCTCAGCCGCAGAGGCCATGAACTACTCAGGGGAAGAACAAGGCAAGGGGAAGAGCTGTGTGGGGAGTCAACATGGGTCTCCTGTCTGTCACCCACTCCCTGCCTTCCCTGCTCCTTCCTGGAGGACTATGAGTTCCCTCTTCTTGAGGAGCTCTACAAACAAAATCCACAAGTGCCAATGGCAGAAAGGGCACTCGGACTTATCACATGTATTTCCTGGAAAACTACCATTCTGCTAAATCTCACCGGCCATCAGTGGCGGAAGATGAGGGGAAGCATCCCAAGGACAGTGCGCCACCCCCACTGAGCCCCAGCAGAAGGTAATGGTGCACCTGGTGTCACGGGGAAGGCCTGCCCGGCCCTGGGGCCACTGCAACATGAACTGAATCAACTAAGGGGCCTCCACACATGACAGTCACAAGAAAACAGGGTTGCACTGGCATGGACAGAGCTCAACAACATGGTGCTTACAGGAAAAGGAAGCTGAACACCACATACAGTATGACAGCATTTTGGCTAGAAGAAAGAAACTAACAGGGAAATCATGGGGTTTTTGCTAGGAGTACATATATACATATGAAACAGTATTTTTTTTTAAAGTCTGGATAGATACAAGTCTAACTGTAGGCCCCTCTTGAGGCAAGGGTGAAGGGACTAGATTGGGGTTGGGGGACAGCCAAAGGGATTTTAGCTTTGTACTTACTGTTGTAATTGTTTTAAAGAAGAATGTGTCCTTTGTATAACTAAAGAGTCATTTTTTAAAGGAGAGGACAGTTAAAACGAAGGGCATGCTGGCTCTTCTCTCCCCCATTTTCTTCCAGGTCCGGCCTTGTCAGGCACCCAACACCTGCCTTTGGTCAGCTAGTGAGCAGAGTCCTGGGGAGCCTGCTAAAGCACAGCTTCTCATCATGGGTCCCTGGTGAGGCCTTTTAACAAGCTTCCCTTCTCCCCATGAAAGAGGTTCTGATGCCAGACTGGTGTGGGAGCCAGTGCCCTTGTCGACCTGTAGAGTTCATGCAATCTGGGCTAAGAAAGAGCATGAGAATCTTGCGGCCAAGGTGCCAAAAGCCTGGAACCATGAGACAACCCTTCTGGACTCAGGGTGGTGACACCTAGAGCTCCTGGGAAGAAGGTGAGGTCACTGGACAAGACCTCGAACAACAGCCCAAGGTGCGGCCCAGGGTCACGCTTCCCACTTGCCCTCATCAAGATGCACAGAGACTGTGAAATGCACAGAGAGAGAAGGGGATCTCAGCTTTTTTAAGGCTTTCTCCAAGTGTATCCCACAGCACACCGATGTCCAGCAGAACCTCATGTGTGAAAAATCCAAGGCCCCATAGCTGTCGAAGCAGAGAAGGGACACAGCGGCAACGACAGCCATCACAGCACAGAAATGTTCAATGTTTGAGCTTGCCACTCTTACAGCGCCTCCATCCAGCATTTTCACGAAGGCCCATCCCTGCCCAGCTGATTTCATTAGTTTTTTAGCCAGTCTCTCGCTGATTTTCAGATCTAATCCGATAATATAATACAAATCTACTGCAAAGTAAAACTTCGTTTTGCAAATCTTGCAAAAGATGTGGGATTTCATGAAGTTGATGAAAGCAATGCAGGCAAAGCCTTTACACCTGAGGACCACGCAAATTAACATGACTGACAACTGCCCAAAGAAGGGAGGGGAACCGGCCAAGGACAAGACCACAACATGTTCTTCAAAGGCACAAAGAACTCACAGAATCCTGGGAGAGGGATGTAGCCCTCGAATATTTCTACAAAAGTAACCTTGTAGGGGCTGGCCTGGTGGCAGAGTGGTTAAGTTTGCGTGCTCTACTTCAGCAGCCTGGGGTTTGCAGGTTCGGATCCTGGGCGCAGACCTATGCACCGCTCATCAAGCCATGCTGTGGCGTCATACCACATACAAAAATAGAGGAAGATGGGCACAGATGTTAGCTCAGGGCTAATCTTCCTCAGCAAAAAGAGGAGGATTGGCAATGGATGTTAGCTCAGGGCTGATCTTCCTCACCCTCCCCGCCTCCTCAAAAAAAAGAAAGTAACCTTATAGATTTATGTTGCAGAGGTAAAGGAGGTCAATATCATGTTATCATAAACTTGGAAAATTAGGCTTCCTCGAACCAAACAAACTTAATCATTCTCGGTTCATTTGAAGAATTAGCACATACTTGAAATTACCACCAAAGGTCTGGTAATATAAGATTTAGGAGTTATTTTCGTTATTATTAATTTATTAAGATGAGATTTAGGACTTATTTTCATTATTATTAATTTATTAAGATAAAGTCCCAATCACACCTTTTATGCACTATTTACTAGGATAACTGAGCCCCACTCTAAGTGGATTCCCTTTGTGGCCCTTCCCTAGTGCCGACTGCCCTCACATAGCAGCCTGTCCTCCTCGTGTTTGTGTGGATGGGTAGGGATGCCAGCCTGGTATAAAAGGGGCTATGGCTGGGGGGTGATATTTATGTCATTGTTAGATTCTCCTTTCTGTTTTTTCATACCATTTGAATTTTTACACTCAGCACAACGTCACTTTCATTATCAGAAGCAACAAAGAGCGGTTACCTTTCTGCACAGGGCTGGGACTTCCGCTACTCGGCACAATGCTAGGAGGTCAGGGGCATTGCAAGGCCAAGGGCTCTGGGAGCCTGTGTCCTGCTCTGTAGGGTCATGGAGGGCAGTAGGGCCTTGGGCATGATGACAGAGGCCCACCCTCAAGGACAGAGGGGCTTTCAGAGGATAACGGTGGCAAGGCTGTGGCTGAGAGTCTCAATGATGAGTCTTAGTCTCTCATTTAATCCTCCTAGCAATCCCAGGACAATATTAACAAGGCCTTCATCTTGTTTTGGGTTTTGATCGCAGATGGTCACTACAAAACACAGATCTCTTCAGCATTCTGCTCTCCTGGGACACCTTTCTGGACCGTCCTGTCTTACTGTCACACCAGTCTAAACATGCCAGTGTGGCTCCTTCACTCCCATCTCAAGGAGTCAAGGGTGCCTTGCTGAACACAGACCTCGGGCCAGACACTCAGCACCCTGCACCAGGGCAAGCCCCTACCAAGAGGAACTTCAAGATTCCCAACACAGTGTCAAGGGTTTTAGAAGGACTCAGCCAGCTCCTCTGAAGGAACAGGGAAGAGACAGCTACTTTTGGTGGTCAACACCCCTCCCCTGCCTCTCAACTGACCTACAACTGAAAGCTGACCGGCCAGGTCACAAGAGCCTGGCCCTGAATTCACCGACACTGGACAGGGTGTCCAAAGACCAGGGACACACTGTCACTGAGCACAGTATGGCTTGAGTCTCACGGGGAGAATCTTCTGTGAGGTCCCAGCATGGTTGTAAGGACAGAACGTTGCTGACCCGAGGGCACTCCAGTCAGATGGCAGGCTGGCAGCCCCTCCACAGCACCCTCCCTCACCTGCTGCATGAGCTCAGGGGGAAGCTCAGCTCTCCACTGCTTTAGCTGGCGCGAGGCAAAGGAGTGCAAGGCGTAGGACATGGTGCCGTACTCGATCCACAGGGACAGGTTAGAGCTGTCGATCTCCAGGGCCCGCCGGAAGCAGTTCAGGACGGGTGTGGCGTGCTTCCAGATGGGCCCATCACTCTTCAGCTCATTGGAGTTCAGCTTGTCCTGAATGCGACTGGCCCGGGCCAGGGCCATGCCTGCCCAGGAATCAAACCTGTGGTCATGACAAAAGCACCAGTAAACACACCACTCCCCTTACAGCACTGCAGACATTACAGCTTGGAGGGCAAGGCAGACAGGCACCATGGGAGCTCATCTCCTAGACCAGGCCCAGAGCCCAGCTCTGCCACTCACTAATCCATGACCCTGACCTGACCAACTGTGTCTCTGAGCCTCGGTTCCTGACGCATGAAATATAGCTAAGAAGACCCACCTCATGAGAAGAGCTGCTGGGGCACCACAAGACATGTATTTTAAGTCACCCAGCGCCTCAAAGGCACTCAGCAACTGCTCTAAGAGAATCACCACTGAAATCAGCAAACAGCCATTGATGATTAAGTAGCTGGGAACTAAACTGTTTTTTTTCCTTTTTGCAATTACTGGTTATAGCTTTTAGCTGTTTGCCCACCCATTGTTAACTGTGCTGTTTAGGCAACATGCTATCTGACTTCCACTAGGTTCCTATAGATAAGATCTCCCCAGAGCCTGGATCACCATGGTAATGGGTGTTTGAGCTGTTTTTCAGGAATTAGAACCCCTTGGCCACTTCAGGCCAGTTGAGACCTCCAACCCATCAACTGGGCCCTTGCAGATGTCCGATAAGCGACCTTCTGACGTCAAGAGGCTAAAGACTCCACCCTCAGGTCATGCTAACGCTGCCATTTTGTGAACACACGTCCTATGAAAAGGCATGAAGTCTGACTATGCTTGCATGGATCATCAATTACGTCACCTCTCCTCACCTCCAATCATCTATCTCCACAGTTCAGACCACCTTGTCCCTTACCCCATAAATATCCCTGAGTCCCCATTATCGGGGAGGTGGATTTGAGACTTGTTCTCCCGTTTTCCTCACTTGGCTGCCTTGTGGTTATACCCTCTCTCTGCTGCAATTTCGTTACCTCAGTGTTTGGCTTTCCAGGCGATGGGCAAAAACGAACCTGCTTTGGTAACACCACCAACTTGAGCCCAAATTGTGCTCACCAGCACCAGTGGGCTCTTGGACTCTGCTTCCCTGCTTTGAGGGGTTACCCACAGAATGTCTCTAATGGAAAGGAAAAGGGTTGTTCCAGAAGGCATCACAACAACGGCCCAGCCAAGGCAATGGGGAGCCTCCCATCCAGCTGTAACCTTACCTAACTCCACACTGGCAGAGCCTGCTGTCAACACACTCACTGACTAAAAGCACAGGGTAGCCGAGGCCCCAAGATCTCCACCGCCCAGCTTCTACCTGGTTCTCCCTCTGGGATCTTGAACAGACCCTGCCCTCTCCTATTCAGTTCCCAGCAGCACGATGGAGAGTGAGGGGACCACAAGATGGCTGAGACTCTACCATTCTGAGATTCCCTGAAAGAAACTGATGATGAGAATGCAGAAGCCTCTCTGAGAGGGTGAAGAGCCACAGAGATACCAAGACCAAGACGATTTCTGGGCACTTGAGAGAGTATGGAATTTTCTGAGTACCAGTACAGAGAACAGAAAAGGCAGCGATCACATGGACTGATGCTACCCTTCATGAGACGACAATTCTTAACCCATTCCTCCACTAACTTTAACACCGGCTAACTGGCTTCCTGAACTATCTGACAGTCCCCAAGATGTGGTAAGGACAGAGGAGACTTGTGAAGCTCACATGTGCTTCTGCTGCACTCCAGGTATCCAAAGAGGAGAAGGTGAGAACAAAGGAGCAGTAAGAGACCTGAAAGCTTAAAGATGACAGGAGGACAGCAAAACTGAAGGCTTCACCCTTTGTGTGTGGGGTCCTGAGTATACTCTTTCCTCCTCAGGAACCTGGGGATCCGGGGCTACTGAGTCTTCCCCAGCTCTGCTCAGGTCACCCTGGGGCAGGGAGCATGAGGGTAGGTGTCAAACTTCCCTTCAGACGGGAACCCTGTCAGGGACCTTCCACCAGGGCCAGCTCCTTTCGCACTAAGTAGTTTCCTCTCTTAATTCCCAGAGGCCTTCAGTAACTCCCTTTGCCCTCGCCTTGAGGGAAGGGACCACATCACAGTGCATGTCCATGTACCTGCATGAGTACCAAAATGGAAACCACTATCTCCTGTCACAGATACAAAGTAACCAAGAACATAGACACATCATCACAAAAACTTAAAATGCTCCTCCGTGTGCCACCAAGAGCCATGTCCTGCTGTGGGTTCCTGATTCTAGCAGAGCAGTGCATAGCCCACACTTGGGGAGTGCTGACCTACAGGGACGCTGGGGGTCTGAGGGCTGGTGACAACGTGAGCTCAGAAGGAGGACGAGTTCAGAGCCACACTGCACTGGGCTTTATTTACTTGTTTGTTTATTTTGCTTTTCATTTTTTTTGTTGTTTTTAAAGATTTTATTTATTTATTTCCCACCCCCCCCCCCAAAGGCCCAGTAGATAGTTGTATGTCATAGCTGCACATCCTCCTAGTTGTTGTATGTGGCACGTGGCCTCAGCATGGCCGGAGAAGCAGTGTGTTGGTGTGCGCCCGGGATCCGAACCTGGGCCGCCAGCAGCGGAGCAAACGCACTTAACCGCTAAGCCACGGGGCCAGCCCTTCATTTATTTTTTTAAAAGTCTTGTAAAAATCTTTAGGAAATTAATACGAAATGGTGGAACACAAAAATCTTGTTGCCTTGTTTACTCCCCACTCTGTGGTAATGCAAACAAAAAAAGTTAACCTGAATTTAAATTAAGGAAAGCTATATTGTATTAGGTATAGCCAAACATTAACTTTCCATTAATTTTTGCGTGTGTGTGTGTAAAAGTAGCCCTGAGCTAACATCCAATGCCAATCCTCCTCTTTTTGCTGAGGAAGATTGGCCCTGGGCTAACATCCGTGCCCATCTTCCTCTACTTTATATGGGACGCCGCCACAGCATAGCTTGACAAAGCGGTGCATTAGTCCACGCCCGGGATCCAAACCTGTGAACCCTGGGCCACCAAAGAGGAGTGTGCAAACTTAACCACTACACCAGTGGGCCAGCCACTGCCATTAATTTTTAAAAAACAAATCAAATATCTTTCCTCTTCCCTCTCTCCTCTGTGCTGGGCTCTTACTCGTGCAGGGCAGGCCTGGTCCTGGCACTGGGCTCAGAGTGGTCTCTTTGGCAGAGGGATGAGCTGTACTGGGCCTCTCCCATCCTCCCCCTTCCCAAATGCCACTCTACGAAATGCCTGCCAAGTTGGCCCACTTCCAGTTCAGCAAGAGCAGAAGGAATGGTGAACTGGTGGAGGAAAACACTGTCACTAGTGTCCTCATGACACTGTTTTCCTGCAGGAATCACCAACAAACACTGCAGCCAGAACACCCTATTATCCACCCAGCCATCTGCCACGGCTTCACCGGTACCCAGTGGGTTCAGAAGATCTAAAGAAAAAAACCAATATCCAAACTTCCACTTCAGCTAGCATAGAAGATCAGACTGAACCCAAGTCTCCCCTGGCATCTGCCTGTTGGGGCCAGAATGGAGGAGGCCCAGGGCCAGACCACCAAGACCCTCCTGGCCCTGGGGCCAGTCCTCACAGGAGACCCCATCTCTCCGGCAGGGCTCCCAGTGAGCCAGGCCTGACAGGTTGATACCCTCTGAACAGGTGGGTGTGCAGGTTGGAGGGAGGCCCAGTTGAGCCATCATGACCCTCATGTCGTTGACTGAAGGGCTGTCAGGTGAGAGGTGCCACGCCAGGCTCCTGCCTCCCCACGGACAGAGGGGTGTTATCACACTCATTTTTCAGACGTGGAGGCAGTGGTGTAGAGGAGGTGACTATTCACCATCTCGTGCAGTGAGCACCCAGCCAGCCTGAGTGCAGGTCTGCTCCACTGCACTGATCCACAGCGAGCCTGAGGAGGACAGCCAGGGCCCAGCACACGGTTCCAGCCTGGAGAAAACCACAGGCTGAGCAAAAGGGGATCTGGGAGAACCTTCGCTACAAGATACAGAAGTCACGCAAACTGGGTTCTCCCCTCAGATCCCAGCCCCTCTCCCCTTGGCCAGGTGGGTCCTGACAAGGTAGAGCTCTCCAGTTTCCCCTGAGTGAGGGTGGATCTATGCTCACCCACAGTCCAAGGGCAGCCACTGTGGGCTGACCCCTGGTACCTCCAGGAGGGCTGCCTACAGATGCTACTCTGGATCCTTTCGACGCAGGTCAGCCACAGAAGGTGGTCTTGTTTTGACCGTGACCTAAGGCTGTGGCAGCCATGAGAAAATATTCCCTTTCAATCAGGCAACTTTATGAGCTTAGCAGGGCCCTTTAGGACGAGCAGGCCAATCACTACATTTTAAGAAAAAGCCACCAGGGCTCAGTGGGAAGAAAGCATGAGCCTCATGTACAATGGCCTCTCCTACATTGACCATCGTGACAATCACTACTGCCAACAATGCGCTGCATCAGAGCAAGGAAAGAGGACTTCCTGCTTGAGTGGTTTCCACTACTCTTTCTCCCCCCGCCAAAAATAAGAAAATAATCATAATTAAAGCTGCTTCAGTGGAAGAAGCAAGAGTACACATCAGCCAACTTCCCAGGGCCAGGAACCAGGAAAGGAGGCAGCACAAAACGAACAGAATGGACCTAGGCAGCACCTCCTTGCCCTGCAGGCCTGGACTCAGATGGACACCTCCTACCTTCTCTGATTCCAATGCCCATCTCAGGTGTTTTCCGGAAAGAAGCCTTCTCTGCTGGTCTTCTTTTTACAGAGAACGTGCCTTTCCTAGTAACTGCAGATGCTAAACCATCTTCTCCTTCCTTTCTCCCTGGTCTATTTGTTATGGGCAGGGAAACCCCAAAGTGGCCCAGGGAAGAGTGTGCTGAGCTCCCTGCAGCCAGCCTGGCCCCACACCCAGTCACCGACCTGTTGGGGCAGACGCAGATGTCGTGCATGTAGAACTTGATGGCCTTGGACTGCTCCTTGTTTTTGAAATGGTAATCAGCCAGGAGGTAGTACAGCTCGTTCACCACTGGAGGGGAGGGGTCAGCCCCTTCTGGGAGGCAGGGTACCTGGCAGGTGAGAGGGCAAGGATAAGGGGAAGTGGAGGCAGGGACTCAGGTGTGACCAATAATGCTGCAAACCCAGGACCATTCGCATCAGCAGAGGACAGCTTCTCATGGCCCTGACTTTTGGTGCAAAGAAAGAAGCCAAGGCACATAAGCAGCAGTACTGGAAGAGAAGGGGATGGGATGCAGCCCCATCACCCTCACCATCAGCTCCTACCTCAGCTGAGGTCCCCTCAATGTAGGCTGAGACTTTGTCCAGGCTCAGGGCCGGCCTCTCTGTGCGGGGCACAATGGTGGCAATTCTCTTCAGGAGGTTGGCCAAGTCAGCAGACACAGTGCTGGTTTTGTAACTGTCAAATTCAGGAAGGGTCTTGGGCTTAAAATATTCAAACATAAACAGGGCATCCTCCCATATAAGGTCCACCTTGAAAAAAGACAGAAGGCAGATCATAGTGCAGTTAGGGTAAAGCACAAAGCAAAAAGTTCTTCCACAGAAATGCACTGTTTTGAGGCAGACAAGATTACAACATATTAGAGAGGCTAAAACAAGTCCTGTATATTTTTAAAAATCTGCACGCCCACTGTAATCCTCAAACCCAAGTGTCTGACGAGCAGAATGAACCGGCAGAAGCCTGGTCTTTATAAAAACAAATGTGAGAAACTGGGGGCTGCACTTTATGCGTCCACATGGCAGAGCCAGAAGGTGGGATCAATCACCAATGGGGACTTTGAGCAGGCCATTGACCCTCTCCACGCCTCAGCTGCCCTACTGGTCAGTTGGTTGACAAAAACTGACCAAGTGCTTGCTCTGGGCTAGGGTGGGCCCACACTCTCTGCAGGGGCTACAGTGGGGCCCCTGTCCAAACAAGTTTACATTTAGGGGATGGAATCCATAAGATCGGAAAATAACTGACAGTATTGAGGAGCCATGAGATAATATACCCAATAGTGCTCTGAAAACCAAAACAACAAGAAGAAATGAAAAATTTCTATGGAATTATTTGTAATATCCAAATAGGAAAAAAAATCTACTGAAAACGGCCATGCTGCATTTTTGAATGATTAGTCTACATTTATGAATGTAGTTTTTGCAAGGAAGACCCTTTTCCTTTGACCAGTGTCTTCTCTCGTCCTCCTGATGCCAAGTCCAACCTGGGACCGCAGAGCTGAATGCTGGCTAATACGACATCCTTCAGGAGTGCTCAGAGCCCCTGCTTCCCCGAGCCCCACTCACCCACAGTGGGCCTGGTGCAGCGCCCTCACCTGCTGGGCCGAGTGCTCCTCCAGGTACCTGGCCTTGCTCTTCTTGCTGGGGTAGCTGTAGAGGCAGTAGAAGCATTGCTCCAAAGCTGTCTCCAGCTCCTCCTTGTAGGGGTGTGTGTCTTCAGAGGTGGACACAGCAAGCTCCTTCTGGAGAACTCTCACCTATGGTGGGAGGGAAGAGATGCCTGAGGAGAGGCACAGCAGGGGCACCAGGGAGACCACCACTCTATCAGCTCTGTTAACCTGAGAAGGCCGTGTCTGTTGGGCCAGTTCGCTGGAAAGGGCCTGTCACCCTCACTGGGAGCTGTTGTGGGCCCACCTCCGGCAGTGGCCTCCTGAAGGGCTTGCCAAGCTGCCTTCCTGTATACCCAGTCAGTTTCTACCAGCTGCTAGAAGATATTATATGCCCTTTAGGAACTTCTTCACTCATTCGTTTAGCCATTCATTTGCTCCCCAAATATTTACCAAGCACCTCCTCAGCTAACCACAGTGTGACATAGTCCCTGCTTTTAGGAAGCTCAGATTTCACTGGAGGGGAAGTTAGTTAAAAAAATAGTTATAATGGAAGATGGTAAGTCCCATCAGGGCTGAGGGAATCTCTCTCAGACAAACAGTAGTGAGGATCACAAGGATGTAAACAACAGGTGACGTCTATGGATGTGAGAACCAACAGCTATCTTTATGCCCAACTATCAGCAAACACACATTATTTTCAAGCATCCATGGGATTTTTACCAAAATTAGACAAAAAGCAAGTCTCAACAAATACCAAAGAAAGATATAATACAGACCACATCCTCTGAACAAAATTCAATAAAATTAGAAATCAATCACATGAAGATAGCAAATATGAAATGTCAAAACTGATGGCATGCAGCTAAAAACGTACTTGGGGAAAACTTATAACCTTCAATACACGTATTAGAAGAGTGAACACTGAAATAAGCTTTCACCTCAACAAGTTAGAAAAAAACACCACATAAGGGACCGGCCGGGTGGCGCAAGTGGTTAAGTGTGCGCGCTCCGCTGCGGCAGCCTGGGGTTTGTCGGTTCGGATCCCAGGTGTGCAATGACGCACCACTTGTCAAGCCATGCTGTCGTGGCGTCCCATACAAAGTAGAGGAAGATGGGCATGGATGTTAGCCCAGGGCCAGTCTTCCTCAGCAAAAAGAGGAGGATTGGCAGACGTTAGCTCAGGGCCAATCTTCCTCACCAAAAAAAAAAAAAAACAAAACAAAAAAAGAAAACACCACGTAAATCCAAAGAAAGTAAAAAGAAATAATAAACATTAAAGTGGCAATTAATGAACGAAAAAGCAAAGAAACACTAGACCAGTAAACCAAAAGCTGATAGTTTGAAAAAACTAATTTAGATAAACCTTGGGAAAGATTGTTTTTTTAAAAAAGGAGAGAGGAAGCACAAATAAATGATTTTAGCAATGAAAAAGGGGGCATAACTAGAGGCACCACAGAGACTTTTTAAATCATGAGCAAACACCATGAACAACTTTATGCTTATGTGGGCACTATTCCAAAAATATAATTGACTTAAGAAGAGAAAATCTAATTTAATCAGCCAAGAAACAGAGTCGACAGTTTAAAATTTACTCAAAAAAAAAGAGAGCGCTCTAGACCAGGTGACAAACTATGGCCCATGGGGCAGATCCTGCCATTGCCTACTTCTACATAGCCCAGGAGCTAAGAATGGTGTTGACATTTTTAAATGATTGAAAAAAATCCAAAGAATACTATTTTGTAACACATGAAAAGGTATGAAATTCATATTTCAGCATCCACGAGTTTTTCCATGTTGTCTTTACACATTGTCTGCAGCTGCATCTGTGCCACAATGGGAGTGCTGAGTAGTTGCAACAGAGACTCGGTGGCCTACAAAGCCTAAAAGACTTACTCTCTGTCCCTTTACAGAAAAAGTTTTGCTGACCCCTGGCCAAGAGCATAAGAAAAAAAAAAGAACTATAATGATTGAAAAGGAGGGAAAACAATAGTTATTCATGGATAATTTGACTGTCTACATAGAAACATTTGAGAAATCTCAACCTACTAGAATTAATAAAAGCAATAAGCAAAGGAGCCGTGCATAAGAGAAATTTATTTTTTTCAAAAGTGTTCCTATACGCCTGCCAACACAAGATAGAAAATTTAATGTTTAAATATTTACAATAGTAATAAAAAAATGATACCTAAGTATAAATCTAACAAAATATACATAAGAGTTTTAAAGAAAAAATTATAAAACTGTATTAAGGGATATGAAAGTATAAGACCTAAATAAATGGAGAGATATACTATGTTCATGACTGAAAAGACTTAATCACATAAACATGGCAGCCCTCCCCCAAAATAATCCATGAGGTCAATGCTATTCCAACCAAATTCCACGGTGGGGCATGGGGGTTCATAAAACTTTATGAACAGATCTTACAATGTTGTGGAAGAAGAAAGGGCCAAAAATAGCCCAGAGAATGTGATGAATAGTTGGTGAGGAGATTAATCCTAGCAGGTACCAAGATTTCTCAAAGACACTATGGTACTGGCACAGGAAAAGATACCTAAACCAAAAGAAAGAACAGAGCCCAACTACAAACCCTCACAGATAGGGACAGAGGACGGAGGGGACCTTACAAATCAATGCAGAGAATAGACTCTTCAATAAACGGTATGAACCAACTGGCCATCCATATGGAATGTAAAATAGATCCCTACCTTGTCTTACAAACAGAAATAAAATCCAGGTGGAATAAAGATCTGATGTGAAAAATGAAATTGAACTTTTAGATTAACATAGAGAATATCTTTATAATCTGGTGTGAGGAAAGGAGTTCTTAAAGTACAAAAAAAAAAAAAAAAAAACCCAACCCACAAATCATAAAGGAAAGAACTGATAAATTTGAAATTAAAATTTAAAATTCTGTAAAACAAACACGACATATAAAGTTAAAAGACACACCACATAAGGGGCTGGCCCTGTGGCTTAGCGGTTAAGTGCGTGCGTTCCACTGTCGGTGGCCCGGGGTTCGGATCCCGGATCCCAGGCGTGCAGCAATGCACCGCTTGTCAGGCCATGCTGTGGTGGCGTCCCATATAAAGTGGAGGAAGATGGGCACAGATGTTAGCCCAGGGCCAATCTTCCTCAGCAAAAAGAGGAGGATTGGCATGGACGTTAGCTGAGGGCTGATATTCCTCACAAAAAATAAAATAAAAGCTCATAATCAAAAAAACAATATTTAATTAAAAGGAAAAAAAGACACACCACATAAAATTGCGTAGAAATAGAACTAAATACACACACACACATCCACACGTACACACACGTAAAATATATCAGACAAAAGACTGAAATTCAGAGTACATAAAGAACTCTACAAATCAATAGGAAAAAGAAAACCCAATAGAAAAATGGGCAAATTATATGAACAGGTAAATCATCAAAGAGGAAACCCAAAGGGCCGATAAACATAAAAAGATACTCAAGCTCACTAATAATCATAAATTATTGAAAAGAACACTTAAGAACAAAGAAATAGCATTTCATCCTCTCAGATAGGCATCAACACTTAGGTCTGTGGTACCTTGGGCTGACAGGGACCTGCGGGAATTCCCATACTGCCATCCAAAGTATAAAACTAGGGCCGGCCCCATGGCTTAGCGGTTAAGTGCACGCGCTCTGCTGCTGGAAGCCCAGCTTCGGATCCCGGGCGTGCACCGACGCACCGCTTCTCCGGCCATGCTGAGCCGCGTCCCACATACATCAACTAGAAGGATGTGCAGCTATGACATACAACTATCTACTGGGGCTTTGGGGGGAAAAAAATAAATAAATAAAATCTTAAAAAAAAAAAAAAGTATAAAACTAGTTTGACTGTTTTAGAAAACAATTTGAAAATACAGTTTTTAAAGTTGAAAATGTGCAAACCCTGTAACCTAGTAATTCCTTTGATAAGAATTCACACTAGAAAAACTCTCACATGTACACATAAAACAACTTGGTGGTCGATGTTAACCATGATACTGTTTATAACACAAAAAAACGGATACGCAATCTTAATGCCATTATTAGGAGAATGGATAAAAAGTATTATGGTAACAAATATTCACAGCCGAAGGGATATAATGTCTAGGATTTGTTTCGAAATAATGTGGGATTGGTGGGATAGGGTTAGATGAGAGGGTGGCTGTGCATTACGAATTAATTATTGATCAGTGCTCAGTATATGGGCTCACAATACTATTATTTCTACTTTAATATATGTTTGGAATTTTCCATAATAAAAAGTTCTAAATTTTGGTATACTCACACAATAAGATCCTATAAAGCAATGAAAATGAATGAACCAGATTTACTCGTATCAATGTGACTATATCTCAGAGAACTAAAATGAATAAAAGCAAGCTGCATACAATAAGATATTTTGTATATAAAATTTAAAAACACATGCAACTATGTACTGTTTACTGATACACAATATGTAACATATAAAAACATAGATGAAAAGATACACACCAAGTTCAAGAGAATGAGGAAGGGAGAGTAATGAGCATGCTCTCCTTCCTGTTACTTTTTATTTCTATTAGAAAACAGGTCTGCAGCAAATATAGCAGATGGTTAATGTGTACACAATCTGGGTTGTGGTACATGGGACACAGTGTACAAGGGACTGTCCAGAAGTTAGTAAAGGCTCCACGGGAGAGGGGCCATTTGAGCTGAGTGTGGGTGAATGGATAAGAATTCATCAACACAAACAGATCATATGAAAAGAAACACTAACTCAAGAAAGATGAGATCCAAGAGGATTTCTCCCTCAGAGAACATTCCACTCTATCCAAGAAGAGAAAACAATCCACACAAAAGGTCTCCCTTACGTCAGCCACAAAGCATTCTCAAGACACAATTCTTTACCTGCAGACCACAAACCTGGGCAATGAGAAAAGGCAGTAATAAAGTACTCAACTTCATAACCCCCACAGCGCCCAGAATGATGAGTGCTCAGCAAGCGTTTCTGGATCAATGAACACATGTCTTTCAGTTCGTTCATTCATTTATTCAAGAAACACGAACTGGCCAATAATCTATGTCAGGCACTGCTCAGGGCCCTAGGGATGCTCAGATAGCAAGACAGAAAAGGTCTCTGGTCTTAAGGATGACATCTGCTGGGGGAGGGGCACATGACACAGACACAAATAGCAGGGCTGTCCAGTAGTGCTAAGGCTGGGGAAGACCTCTTTGAGAAGGTACCTTCTTTTTTTTTTTTAATTTTTATTTATTTATTTTTCCCCCAAAGCCCCAGTAGATAGTTGCATGTCATAGCTGCACATCCTTCTAGTTGCTGCATGTGGGACGCAGCCTCAGCATGGCCGGAGAAGCGGTACGTCGGTGTGCGCCCGGGATCCGAACCCCGGCCGCCAGCAGCGGAGCGCGCGCACTTAACCGCTAAGCCACGGGGCCGGCCGCCTGAGAAGGTACCTTCTAAGCTGAGACCTGCATGGCAGGAAGGAAAGGATGAGCCGGCCATGCATACCCTGGGAGAGAGTGTGGCAGGCAGAGGGCATGAGAATGATCAGGCACTGAGCAGAGAGAGGGCACAGCAAATAAGCAGGGGCTGCGTCCACAAGGGTGAAATTGCTGCAGGAGTTGGAGGATCTTGGGCAGGAAAATTAGGAGCTACAAAATGAAACACAGCAGTACTCATATCACTTCTACTTCCTCAAATTCAAACGGCAGATGCTGGCAGCTGGAATTCATGCTCTACTAAAAAAGACACAGACTAAGGAAAACCGGGCGTAGGACCATCCCACCTTCGCCTCCTCAGCCTGCACTTCCCTCTCAGCACCACTCCCACCCAATGCCAGCTTGCAAACGTACTAAACTCATTCTCGACTTGCCCCCAATAAGCAAAAGGGTGACTGGGTTGTGGAGGCGACCCTGTGGAAGTAAACAGTGTCCCAGCACTCTCTAATAGGGAGAGGGAAGGCAGAAGAAGGGAGTCGCCATTTCCTGGGCAGCATTACAGACTCAGTCTGGCACAATTCTTCCAAAAATGGTCCTGGAGAACGAAGCTGACCTGGGGTGAGTACCCCAGAGGCCCTCGGGGCTCACGGGTAGGGCACACACTCAGGCGTTGACAGCTGGGGTTGGAGCCCGCCTTGGACACTAACCAGCTCTAGGGCCCTGAGCCAGCCAGACAGGTCTCCTGGCCAAGTCTCCATGTCCTCAGCACAAGCGCTTTGCACACTATCAAGCCCTACATATACATGAGCTCTATACATATTCTTAGTCTCGTTCATTCATTCAGCCCATAGGTATTAAGCACCTACTATGTCCTTGGATCCACCAGTGAACAAAACTAACAAAAATCCTTCCTTTGTGGAAGTTACATTTCAATGGAGAAGAGACACACAATAAATATAATAAATTCTATGGCATGCTAGAAAGCGATGAGAGCCATGGGGAAAGCACAGGGCAGACAAGGAAGATCAAGAGGACTGGGAGAGAGTCTGCAGTTGTAGAGAGGGTATGCTCACTGAAAATGTATAGAGCAGGGGTTGGCTCTTTTCTTTTTTTTTTTTTTTTTGGTGAGGATGCCTAGCCCTGAGTTAACATCCATTGCCAATCTTCCTCTTTTTGCTTGAGGAAGATTGTTGCTGAGCTAACATCCGTAACCATCTTCCTCTATTTTGTTTGTGGGACGTCTGCCACAGCATGGCTTGATGAGCAATGTGTGGGTTCGTGCCCGGGATCCGTACCCACGAACCCCGGGCCACTGAAGTGGAGCGCGTGAACTTAACCACTATGCCACTGGGCCGGCCCCGGGAAACCTTTCCTTAAAGGGCCAAATAGTAAATATTTTAGGCTTCACAGGCCATATGGATTCTATCAGAGCTACTCAACCCTGTCACTGTATTGCAAAAGCAGCCAGAGTTAACACGTAAATAAATGGGTGTGGCTATATTGCACTAAAACGTTTATTAATAGACATGACAGGCTGAGTTGGGTGCCCCTCCCATGCTCTGTAACTCATCTGTGTGCTGCCTGGCCTCACGCTCAACAGTGAGATTTGAGGGCAGGGATCACACTGCTTATCCCCAGTAAGCCCAGTCAATCACAGCTGGCACGTGAGAGGAAGGCTGTTTGTGCTCACTCAATATTTACTGGCTGAATGAATGCAATAGCTATTGAATGAGCACCTGCAGCCTGGCATGACGAGTGGTAGTCAGCAAACAGACACAATGGAAGGCAGTAGTGAACACAATTATTACTTCTAAAATTACTATCAAGGGCCTGGCACTGTGCCTGACATGTAACAGACTCAGTAACGACTAGTGGATCAAAATCCACCTGGAGTTTGAGGCCAGTCCCCACTGCACAAGGGAAGGCCAAGCGAGCCCCAGCAGCACTCACGTAGAATCGCAGCAGAGCCCCATCTGAATTGCAGCACCAGGACCTCCTGCCCAAATATTCATGGGCTGTGTTGAGCAGCATGAGGGAGGATGGGAGCATGGGTGTCTCGGCCATCGCTGGGGAAAGACCAGACCGACAGACAGAGTTAGCACGGGGACATGTGTGGGAGCTGCGGGGCTCAGTCTCTCTTTTGTGGGCTTTTCTGTCTTAACCAAGGTGGCCACAGATTGTTCTTTCTTTCCTTTTTTATCTTTCTGTCTTTTTAAATAAGTAATACCTTGACTGGTTTTACTAAAGTAATACATCTTATCAAAAAACAATTCAAACCATACAGGAAAGCATAAAGAAGGAATGCTTCATCCACCAGCTCAGCCCCCGTAACTAAAGCTGACATGCGGGGAACATCACTGGAAGCACCTTTCTGTGCATACATGAGACATTTTGAAAAAGAGAGAGAAATAATATATAACAATGGAACCCACACTACATTTACCATTCTTAAATTAAAAATTCTTATATTTAGGTCTACTTGAGTATTACAGAAGAAAAAAGAACTACCAGATTTCAGTTAAATATTTATTCACCACTAGAACCATTACTAGTTTCTTTAAAGATCCCTCAATGCTTTTGAAACTCTGGGCCATAACTCATTAGTGGTTGTAACTTGTAACTAACATTTTTGAGGAGGATTAGGATAGAACCTGTTAGAACAGAAAATACTAGAGAGGACCACACCCAGAAGAGTAAGGATTCTTTCATGAAATTGGTTTCATACTTTTCACTATTTGTCAGTCCCAGTCAAAAAGGTATGAAAAGCAATGTTTAAAAACAGTCAGAAAATTATTAAGAAGTTCAAGCCATTCTGGTTTTTTATAGGTCTTTTAAGTTAGTTTCCACTTTCAACAGCATCAAATGACTATCACACAAGATCAGTGATAGCTCTGTAACACTTCCTTCTTCCTCCCATCTCCCAATTCTGTTCTGCATATTATTTGTAGCACTTCCAGGTTTACAACATTTACATTCTGTTCTGCAACCATAATTACCCCACTTGCTTTCTCTCAATTCCAATTTTAAATGGATTTGGTGCTCATCACAAGTTCTTTCCCATGGATCTTCCATTCCTGAGGAATTTCATTCTCACTCACGTTGGTTTACTGACCTCATCCTCCAGGAGTGTTTTTAAGAAGCACTCACAGGAGCTGGAATCCCTGTTTATAAATGTCTGTTACTGCTACTTGGCTAGATGTCTTACATCACATCTGTGTAGACATACAGACATCACCTCAACTGCACTGAATGCTGCGATGGAGAAATCTGAAATGAGTCTCATTTTTTTGTCCCATGAGGATAAATTGCTTTTTCAGTTCAGAAACCTAAAACATATTTATTCTTAAAGTAGATCCTTAACCAGGATGTATCTTGATGTAGGTTGTTGTGTATCAATTTTTCTTGGCATTTACTGTATACTGAATGTGCAGATTCAGTTTTATTACAATTGGGAGAAATTTTCCTGTATTTGAGATTGGGTTGGTTGCTTCTCCTTTTTCATTGTTGGAGTGTTTCCATCGGGGCACCACTTATCCTTACACAGCACCATCTTTGTTTTCCACACCTATCATCTTCTCTCTGATGCTTTTAGCTCTTAATCACACCCACTCATTTCAGTTTCAGTCATATTCACTCTGTTCCTTGCTGTTTTGGTTTTATTAGTTTATAATGGCGAGATTTGGTTTGCTGTGTTTTCCCTTAGTTCTGTATTTTTCCTTTTAATTTCATTCTGTTTATCAGCTCAAATTTTTTAATAAACTATTTTCTTGCGCAAATCATTTACAGGGCCTCTGCCTCTGTTCCTTGTTGTATGTTTTCTTCCAGACTGAGTTCACCTGCTTTTCGCATGGTATATCATTTCTTTCCTTTTTGTCCCCCACACAGGGTGGAGGCAGGCTACAATATGTTAGCATACTTGCCAGGTCATTTCTTTCTATGCTGCTCATGGTCAGCTAGTCAGTTCCTCCAGACTATGTAAGTGCTCTAATATATCATGAATGAACTGTCTAGGCTACTTTCCCACATAATATAAGACGAATTTTCCCTTTCCTTAAAGCCATAATTTTAAAGCAGGTGTTGCTCTCAATCCACTTTTCCATAGCCTGTGTCTGTAGAGGTGGAAGAAGGGAGATTGCTTGGCTAGGGCTGCGTGCAGGCCTTGCTGAAGGACCAAGGTTTTGTTCCCTCTTCTGAGATCCCCTTTGAGGTAGGACTTGCTGCCCAGTGAGAGAAGTGCATCAGCAGACAGCCCCAGCTGCACAGATTCCCTCATCCAAGGTTACACACCTCCTGTGGAGGCCACATCCAGTGACTGAGTGAGACAGGAGTGGAAAGGCCTGCTTACTTCCATCTAACGTGGTGCAGCAATTTGAATGGGCAGCTCTCACTCCAGAGCTCCTTGCCAGGTTGGCCAAGGCTTTGTGAGGTCTGCATCACAGTTCAACTTCTCGCTCTGCCCCTATCCTGCTTTCTTCCCCTTCCTTTCACAAGTAGTGATCCCAATTAAACCATCTCAGCGTCTGCTTCCAGGGAACTCCATATGTGACAATGTTCTCCACCAGGTCCCTCACCACTCGGCCCGAAGTATGTTTTATCCCTGGGCCCCTTCCTTCAACCCAGTGTGGTCACTGCAAGATGGCTGGACCCAGCAGTCCTTTCTGTCTCTGCCAAAGCCCAGGGCAATATGGAGGGCCTTCCCCACCAGCCCACTCTCTACAAATAAGAGGATATTAATAATATTTCCTGGGATTTTTGTCAATTTACCATCTTCTCCCAGTTCTCCTAGTGGGGGTAGAGGAGGCGACAGGAGCCACACTTGCTGCCAGTCACCAGAATCTTTGATTTCTTTCCTTGGCTTACACTTGCAAATTTTATGGCATCTCCCTATTCTCCTTGCCTTGTTTGCTTACTGGCAGTTTTTAAGAACTATATTGTGTTTGCATACAGAACTATATTGTGTTTGTATTGGTGGGGAAAGGAGACTCTCAATCCAAAAGTCTTTTTGTATTATTTTTGTAAGAAAAATAATAAACATTTGTAGTTGCAAATCTTAATTTTTTTTTCACCACTAAAACCCTTTTGGAAAACACAAAGGTACTATTTGTCAAGAGCTCTAAAGATACTCGTCCTAGAAATCTATCCAAAAAAATTAATTCAGCAGAAGGAAAAAGGTATGCATGAGGCGTTCACTAAAGTTTGACCTGTAAGAGAGAAACAATGCAGTCATCTGGAGGGTTCAGCAGGGGGATGGTTCAGCAAAGCAGGGCACCTCTCATCACCATTACAAAGACTATGGAGCAAAATGGAAATAGCTTTATAAAATAAGATATAAAAGCTTTTCTCAGCCTGGCCCCTTCCCATGTCCAACCCACATGGGCCGGCTTTCTTGTGTCCCTGCTCACACTGCCCCATCTCCCCAGTGTCCTCCTCTGCCCCTGCGCTCCCATCAGGCCTCAGCCCAAGCCTGCCCCCACCCCACAGCAGGAGGCACTCCTCCCAGAAGGCCACACTGGCTTGGCGCTGTTGGTGGTCCTGTCTGTCTCTTCCCACCACGGACCTATCAGGCCAGAGTCATAGAGGCCTGACATGCAGTGAGCAGCTGATAAACAGCCGGGGACTAAACAAACTAGACAGACAGAGTGAATGAAAGGAAACAAACCACATGTTAACTCTGTGGTTGCTGGAACAGAGATGACTTTCTTTTCTCTCCACTCTTCGATTTTTCAAATTACTAAGGAAAAATCCCCAATAAATTTAATTTTAAGCTAGTTGAATAAATACACAAATATGCGTATTATAATTTCAGCCACATAAAAAGTATCAGCATATTGGCCAAGTTTAGATAGAAAATGCTAAAACACCAAAGGGAAAAAAGTCCATTTGGTAGAATTACAGGCAATCTTTGCTTAAATGTCTTTTAGCTGCTGTTGTTATGTAACTTACTGATTTAACCACATTTCCTACCACTGCGTTGACCCGGCTCAAGTGCCATCTCCATGAGGGGTCCTGGGCTGGCCCTCTCCGGCTTCTGCATTCACATCGACTACTCACCACTCAGCAGCCCCACGTGCCGGCACTATTTGCCATGGCAAGTGATGGCTTTCTGACATCATTTTGTCCTTGGAACAACTCTCTGAGACAGGTACCGTTATTCTCAGCATGGACATGGGGAATAGAGGATGAGAGGTTACATGACTTGCCTGAGGTCACACAGCCAAGAGGTGATCGTTGGGATTTGGAACCTGTGCTTGCTCTGTGCTGCCCTCCAGTTGCACACATCTCCTGGCCTCACTGGCCCACACTCAGGAGGGGCCGTGGGGTATAGAGATTAAGTACAAGGGCCGGCACAGGGCTGCCCCTCTCACAGGGATGTCGTGGGGATTAAAGCAGTTAGCAGGTGTGAGGCCTCTTAGAGCAGTGTCGGCACTCCTCATAAGCACTGACCACACTGTCATATCCCCTGCACCACCACCTGCACAAGACGTGAAACATTCTACACGCCCACTGCCTCCTGACCCCACTGCACAGTTAGCTCCCTGAGGGAGGATACAGGGGAAACCCATGCCTCCATCCAAGTGCCATGAAAAATCCTGCTGACTGAGCCCCACGCCCACTCACGGCACCTGGATAGAGCCGCAGGGCCCTGGGGCAGAGGCAAGAGGCAAGAGGCAAGGACACATAGGTCAGGGCCCACCCCCACCAGACCCACTTCCCAGCACCTTCATCTGGGTTCTGGAGCTGTTGCTGGTGGCATAAGGAGCGGAAGGCGTCCTCTTCCTGCCAGATGATCCGGTGCAAGATGATCCAGGGCAGCACTGAGGAGACGTGGGGCTCTTTGGGCTCCTCCTGCACGGCCATGCTGCAGTCAATGACCTGGGAGAATGGGGGATGTCACAGCAGGGCCAGCTCCTCCCCGCCTTAGGATGAGTCCCTAGGGCAGACCAGGGGTAGGGGCAGAGGGCATGCTGCCTGCCCATCCCCACTGCTTTGATGTGGGAACACTGACCTAGCAGCATCCCATCATGTCATCACACAGAGTGCCACAGAGCCCAACAACAGTTATGCCCAGGCGTCAGAGGAGCCAGCTCTGACCATCCTCCCTCATGCCACATGCAGTTCCTGATGCCTTCAACACCTACTGTGTGCTGGGCCCTGTGCCAGAGGTGAGGGTGACAGAGGTGAATGGGGCACAGTGGAGTGCCCAGGGGGGAAGAAAGCCAGAGACAAATGTTGGAGAGCTAAGGATCAGTATGGCTGTTACAACAAATGAGGACCGTAGTGAGGTCGCAGAGGAGGGCTGGGGACAGAGAGGGGAAGAGACCTTCAGAGAGGTTTCCAGGTGAGTGGCTATGGTGTGCCTGACCCCCAGAGAGGGCAGGAAGTGGGGGCAGAGGACAAGAGTGCAGGCAGAGGCCACACAGGCCCGAGAGATGGCCAAGGAAGTAGAAGATGAGGGTGGAGAGGGCGGCTGGTGGATCAATACGCCTTAGGTGACAGGCACTCGAGGGAATGTGAAGGGTTAAAGGGAGAGAGGAGCACATTCTTGTTTCCATTTTGGAAAAGTGCCTCCATGGCAGGGTGGTGGCTGGACTGGAAGGGTAGAGAGGCAGGGAGGACTACGGGGAGCGTGCTGCCACAGTTTAGGCAAGAGATGGCGGTGGCCTGGGCTAAGGCAGAGCGGTGAAGATGGAAGAGAGAAATAAACGATAGCGATGTTAAGGACAAGGATTTGGCAGGACTTGATGACAGCCTGTGGGAGTTGTCAGGAGAGAGCCGAGGCTGGCTCTGGTGGTCCCGGCCACCAGAAGCCTGCCTGGACAATGCAGGGTGCTGTGACCACCCCTCAGCTACAAGTGCCAAGACGATGGGGGTGGTGAGAGCCCTGGTAGGAAACAGGAAGCCTGGGTTCCAGCCCCAGCTCTGCTTCTGGCTCGTGGCACACAGGTCAGGGCCTCCCACTCTGAGCCTGCTTCCTCCTCTCTGGGGTGAGTGGTCTGGAAGAATCCTGTGGTGCCAAGTGCTACACTGTCTCTAACCCCCAGACCTGACCAGCCCCAGGAAGGTTTGCAGCCAGCACACAGCCACCCATTGCCTGAGGTGCCTACCTCCTCCAGCAAGAGAAGCCAACGCAGCCCCTTGGGCTGCCTAACTCGCAATTGAAGCTGGTGAACTATGAAGAAGGGGAACGTCAGAGAGCCATACCTGCTGGGCAGGGCAGGAAGGGACCAGGGGCTACCTGGATGAGGTTGCTGGTGAGCCGGATGAGGCCTGTGGTGGAGGATGATTCCTTCAGAATGCTGCCACTGCTGTCCGCCGAGAGTGCCTGCTCGATGCCTAGCAGCAGCTGGGTCACTGTGGCCACCCACTCCTCCTTGGCGGCAGCCTCACTCGCACTGACCATCTGCTGGACCGCCTCGTTCAGAGCCACGTCAGAGCACTCAAAACACTGCCGGTGGTCCTTTAGCCGGAGCAAGGAGTCCTGAGCACAGGAAGGAGCAAGGAGGAAGATGCACTGAGAGGACTGTGACAACGCTCACCACACCCGGTCCTCAGGACTGAGGGGCAGGTAGCTGGGGACAAAGACACGCAGGGCAGTCTAAAAGAAAGGGGCAGTGCAGGCCCCCCACAGCCTCGAGGTGTCTCCAGGGCACAGGGTGATCTGTGTGCAATCACAGCATGGCGGGCCACCAGCCAAAGGGCTTTCAGAAAGGTGCTGGACCTTTGCACCTCAGTTTCCTCATTTATACAGCTGGGACCCTGAGATGAGCCCAAGAGCTAGCAAGCAGCCAAGGTAAGGCTAAGTGACTCCATCTCCTGTCAGTTTTGAGTCCAAGCCACTGTGCCCCAGGCCACCCAGTCACACACTCATCCAGTGCCAAGCCCTGGAGGGTCCCAGCAGGGAGGGCAGGCTACCAGGGATGGACTGTCTGTGGAGGGGTGCCTGAGCCAAGGCCACAGCAGGGGCAACGGCCCAAGCAGTGCTGACGCCATCATTCTGAGTCTCCCTCCTCCCTAGGTGCCAGGTGGAGCAAGGTATTGAGCCACTCTGAGCCTCGGCCACCTCAGCCCCGTGGAGGGACCGTAAGCATTAAATGAGTGATGTGCACAGCACCCCACATGGGGAGGAGCTCTCAGTACATCCGCTGCACTCTGATGGCTATTTTAGAATCCCCTTTGGGAGCCATCACTTTTCGTGAAGCTCCCTTTCCTTTTGCTCTATAACAAACCCACTGAAACACATCAGGTCTCAGGCTCCTTCATCACCGAGCTGGTGCGTGGGGACTCTCAGCCTGGCTATAGATTCGCAGATCTGGCAGGTGGCCTGTTAGACTAGCAGGAAGCACCTGCTGCCCGGCACCCCATCCGGCTCTAACCTCGCCACAGCCGAGGCCTGGCAGCGGCTCCTCCCTGCCTCAACACGCGCAGCTGCCATGCTGAGGTGACAGAGACAGGTGTTGGGGTAGAAACACCCCAAACTGTCTTCGGGATGCGTTGCAAGATCTGAACACAGATCAAAACCACCCCCAATTTATTAGCCCTAATTGCCAGGAACACAGGGGCTTCTTTAGAGAAAACCAGCACTTTTTATAGCAGGAGGCCATGAGGAGCCCACAGGGTGCAGGCATGGAGCCCCAAGGCCTGAGCTGACTCCTCAAATGCCAAACATGTGAGGGGGCAGGGGACTATTTTCTAGCAGGATAAAGACTACTGACTTTAAATTGCAGCCAGAGTTGCTGTGAAAGTCAGGGACAAGACAAAGATCCACCAGCAGCGCTCCAACATGACATAATCCCCAGGGCTCAAGCCAGAAAAAGCCAGAAAGCAGAAGAATAACTGCCAACAAACGAGGAGAGCAAATTACCACTGACTATGGGCAACATGATTATCTACCCAAAACAAAACAGAAACTATCATAAATAATGGGAACTCAGTGAAGTGGCTAGATTCCAAATAAACATGCAACATTCAACAGGGTTTCTATAAACCAGAAACATACAATTAGAAAACGTAATGACCAACAAAAAGATCCTGCTCAAAATAGCAACCAAAAATGCTAAGGACTAAAAATCAACTCAACCACAAGAAAACTATACAACTATACTGAAAAACATAAACGGCAGCTTTCCTAAATAGGGAGTAAGAGCCTTCCAACTCCTAGAGGGGAGGATTCCAAGTCAGACCCAGCCCTCCATAAAAGCTGGATGAAGCAAGTTAGCTGCAAAATTGACACCGCTAGAAAAAAACAAAGGCAAATATGCTTCTTATCTATTTGTTGACATGGTTCTTGTCTGCCTCCCTTCTAGAACACAGGTTCCACCAGAGCAGGCCTCTCTCTCTTGTCCAGTGCCAGGCACACTGTAGAAACTCAATCCATGTGTGTGGAATGAGTGGATGAATATTCTTCCATTCTTGGAAAGACTGTCTAAATATAATGAACAAAGTCACAAACATTTGAAAACATCAAAAGATTTGATGACATAAGAATTCAAAACTTCTGTATGTCGTAAAAACCAATAAAAGCTGCACCTTACAAGCAAACAACAAACTGGGAAAAAATATTTGCAACGTTTGATGAGAAAAACATTAATATCTTTAACAAATAAAAAGAACTCCAAATCAATGAGAGAATACATTCCCTCAACAGGAAATTCAGCAAAATCAGGAGGCACTTATCTGTGAAAAGCAGGAGCTTCCCCAGCACTTGGCCCAGGCCCTACCACTGCCCTTAGTACCGCTCAATGACCGACCAAACAGCAGCCCCTGTCCCATCAATGGAGCATCCTGCCACACCCCAGAGTTCTAGATGACAGGAGCAAGAACGCATCTGAGCCATTGAGGCCATCTTAGAGAGGCAGAGAAGGCTAGCCTCTCCCCTCCTCCCCACCCATTGGCCTCCCTGGGTACACCCAGCTGTCCCTCCCACACAGTCATGTGGACCCCCTGACCCCAGCCTGCCATGGTCACTGAGGTGAGACAAATCTCATCCCTTGATCTTAGCTTGGGCCTGCCTGACCCCCTCTGCCAGGAGCTGGAAGCTCTTTCCCTTTTCCCCTCTCTTCCTCCCTCCCTCCTTTCCTTCCCAGAATGAACTCTTTCCTCCCCTTTCACCAGGGCAGAGATGCCTCCATTTGTTCCACAGTTGCACCTCTTGAATATTTCCCAGTTCAAGAAAGTTAATAATTACAATGTCTCATGTAATCTCAGCAAAAAGCCTGGGAGACTACGGGCTCTTTCAAAATTGAAAGGAAAGGACCCAGTAAGACAATAAATATGTGATTAATGTGTGAGCCATAAGGGACAGGACGCCAGCCTACTCAACACCACTAAGTTTATCATCTTCTGTATCTATCTCCGCGTCGGACTCTACGCTTCCTGAGGATGGTGTCAACGATGGCAGCCAGCACCCATATGGTGCCAACACACTAACTTCTATAATCCCCACAACAGGCTCTGAAGTAATGACAATGATCGCCCCCATTCTGAGATGAGGAACTGAGGCACAGAGAGGCTGGGTAACTGCCCAGTGCCCAGCAGATATCCTGGTGCCTGGTGAGCTGTAAGGGTTTACTTCCTGAAGAATGAGGCATGGGGGGAGCTGCAAGGGCACATGGCTTCAAATACCACACTGGCGTTCTTTTTCTTCCACTATGTGATTGTACACGGGGTATGTCTTTTATCTTGATTCTTTACACTGTTACAGATATTTTATCCACTTTTATATCTATTCAATAGCTAATTTAAAAAGTAATAAAGACAGGCAGATGAACAAACAGGTGGATGGATGGCTGACATCCTAACTATCTTCCTTCTTCCTCCACTATGCAGAAGTTCAGAGCCAAGTGTGGGCTTACCTTGAGCCACAGAGAACCCTAGAAGCTGCACTCCTAGGTTCCAACCTTCCCCCGTAACTTCTGACTAGCATCTTCCCAGATGCTGAGTTAGCAGTTTTCACTCCCACTTTTCTCTTCTAGGTCCGTGTTTTTGAGGGCTACCTCCAAGCCTCCAGAGAATAAACCCACACCAAGCAAGGAAGGTATGAGTGGGCGAGGGGGACACGGGCAGCACACACCTGCAGCAGCAGCAGCTGGGCTGGCCTCTCGGGAATGGAAGTCATAAACTCCAGGTGTTTGGCCCGGTCAAACCCACTGGTGCACAAGGTGGGGCGGAGCAGATGCACGACGGCCTTGTAGTCGCCAGCCTCGTACAGCCGCTGAATCTCCTCTAGGGACTGGCACCGCTCCAGCGACTTCAGGTTCTTATCAATCTGGAAGAAGCCTGGAATTGCTGCCTGATGACAAACCCCTCACACTCTCCCTGAATTCGACCAGTGTTTGCATTTATCAGACCCAGATGAGGAATACAAAATTAGACTCCCCCTTAATATATCACCATTTACATTAAGCCAATACTTCATAAAAGGTATTTCTATGAAGGTCAAGGCATTCAATTCTTTAATAGACAAACAGACCGAAAAACACAAACTACCCCAGCAGCAGAGAGGTTCCAGAAAAGTGTCTGCCAATAGTTGGACAGCCTTGTGGTCATAGTTCAGTGAACCAGACTCGTGGAACCATGGAGCATCAGGCTACCAGAGACTTGGAGAGCCCCGGGCCAGAGGTGGGCACATGCCATGGACCCACAGAACCCGCTCCTCACAGGTGGCCCCCAGGATGTAGGCAGCAGGGGCAACTGTTTCTTGGTCTTGCCCAGAAACAATTCTGCAAGAGTCTGAAAGCCACTTTTAGCCAACGTGGACACGTCACAGACGGGGAACTGCAGCAGGGTCTGTGGCTGTGTAGTGAGAATAGCATTAGAACCCGACAGAGCCTGGCATACGTGCCACATGCTGCTGACCCAGCCCCATGGCCAGACCAGCACTGGTCTGCCTCTGCTGGAGTTTCCCTCTAATCCCACTGGGCTTGCTGCCACATGCAGCCCGGAGAGCTAAGCAATAATCACTCTAAATCGTACCAGCAAACGTCTTCACTCCTGCCCCCTGCCGCCTGCCACCTGGAAGAGCTTTCCATTGTGGGGGTGTGCCTGCAAGTCCACAGGGCCCTTGTGTGCCAGAGCTCCTCTCTCAGGCCCCTCCGCCCTCCTCAGGAAGGAAGGACCCCTGCTCAGCATGTGGGCTGCTCTTTTGGTCCTCAGGGACAGGTCAGGCCTAGTCTAACTGGGCCAACTCAGAATAAATCTTTGACCAAGAACACACCATTAAAAACACTCCCACTCACCTCTTCCAGGGAAACTACTGAGTCGTTGTGGAGGTTGGGCAAGCGGATGACGATGTCTCTCTGCTCAGCCCCTGCCTCCACCTGGATGGCAGTGGAGCTCTGAAGCATTTCTGTGCAGATGTCATAGTTCTCCAGGGCCTGCTCCATGTCTCCCTGGTCAAAGGAAAAGCAGTCAAGGGACAGAGGCAGAAGGACAGGAACTCACTGTGCTGTGCCAGGTGCCTCACCTTCCTGATCCCACTAGACTGTAGGCACCATGAGGGCAGGCTTTTATCCAATTACTGCTATACCCCCTAAAAAGGTGCCTGGCACATAGCCGGAGCTCAGTAAGTATTTGCTGAATGAATGAACGAACGAATGATTGATTCACACCGCAACTTTAAGGGGAGGTATCGTTAACCCCACGTGGTAGGTAAGGACACTGACGACACTTAAGCAAGGCTCACTATCTTGTTCAAGATCACAAGCTAATAAATAGCAGAGCCAGGATTAGAACCTAGGCCTTTCCCAATTCCTGAACCAACTGTGGCACTCTTTTACTCGTTCTATCACAGTGTACCAGGTACCACCACACGCAAGATGCTGGGTAACAGCCAGTCCACCCTGGCCTTTCAGACCAAGCTCTGAGGGGAAGTTTTCTGAGAATTCACACAAATAGGTGATTAATTTCCTTCTAGAAAGCTCTGCATCCATTCATGCACTTGCTCAGGCTCTCTCGGGAAAACATAAAGGGTCAAGACCCCAAAGCAATCTTGAGTGGGGGGTCTCCAGGGGGCACAGGTGACCCATTCCAGGGTTCTGTGGTTGTGCTGATGTGCTTTATAGACTGGTGGCCATGCTGGGATTTCTGAGATGCTGAAAATTCCCCAACAGATCCCACCTCCTCACACTGTGCCAGGCAGGCCCCACACGCGCACACACAGCTTCAACAATGCACCCAGCTCTCTCTCTCCCTGTTCGGTCCTAGGTCACGCTCCCCAAGCAGCCGATAATAGAACCAACCTGCAGTGCCAGGAACCGAGCCTTCAACCAATACACGCGGACCACAAACTCCAGCCAGCCATCCTCAAACAGGTCCCGCTGGGATGAGGCAAATGACAGCTGCAGGAGGTCGCCCAAGAAGTGAGTTCCTGGGAAATCAGGCCCAAACCTGCCATTCACCATACCAGCAGGGCAGTTCCGAGGAGACACTGAAAATCAGTCATGCCACGACGAGTCAACTTCATGTAGAGTCCAAATGCCCTTCTGCTCCCCAGAGGTCACCCTCAGCCCTTGGCACACCTGCCTCAGTGTCCATGAGTGCTCTGAGCCCCTCGGAGCCTTAGAGCCCCAAGTGGCAGGCATCAGAGAAACCAGACAAGTCAGATGGACATGCAGAGACCCTCTGAGCTGGAGGGTCCTCATTTTACAGACTGAACTTTGAACATATCTTTATTCACCAGGGGTGATTTAAAAGTCAGAATGATCCACATCATCTTGGAAAATTATTGGGACACATCAAGTGTCAAGTGATAACTTGAGAAAACTGAAACCCCACTTCCTTCAATCATGAGTAACAGAAAAGTAGGCAGGCAGCTCCCTCTGGGGGTTCAGTTGCTGTT
Organism: Ceratotherium simum simum; assembly: GCF_057802395.1. NCBI lineage: Eukaryota > Metazoa > Chordata > Mammalia > Perissodactyla > Rhinocerotidae > Ceratotherium > Ceratotherium simum. The sequence continues at coordinate 3,916,619 of NC_141934.1, forward strand.
AACCACTTCTTGAGTGTCCAATGGACTTCTCTAATACCCTGGATTTTTTCCTGGCCTAACAAGTCAAACCGGGAAATGTGCCCACCGCAGATTAAGTCTGAATTCCATGACTCAGCCTCCCCACTCCTGCTTCCTCCTGGCTGCTGAGGGTTCAGTAAGTGACCCCTGCCACAGAACATAGAACGCTTCCTACCCGCAGAGCTTCTGCCCTTGGTCAGCAGCCACTGGTCCAGCTGGAGCTCCATGCAGGAGAGAGACATCAGCATCATGTCCTGCAGTACAGGCACCAGAAGGGCAGGAATGGAGTCATGAAGAGTTGTCAGAGGGTGGGGGATGGAATGAAACTAAACAAAAATTTACTTTGATAAAAATATCATTCTTTCTTCCACCTAATGATAATCAGTGGCTACTTGCCAGGACACAAAAAGAGGTACACGGATCTATACTGGGACAAGACTTGGGAGGAGCTGGGAGACCTGTCTTTAGTCCTGAGAGACTGCCCTCTGGAAGAGGCAGCCCTGTCACCTGCCAAGTGCCAGTCCAGATACTGCATCCATGCTAGAGCACTCAACCCTTAAAAGTACCGAGTTGGTGTATTGCTCCCAGGTCACACGAGAAAGCTGAGGCTCGGTGATAAGGAGGCACCAGTCAAGGGGGCACAGCTAGGAAATGACCAACCTGGTTTGTCTGGGGACTAAAGCCATGGCTCCTCCCATCACTCTACACTGCCCCAAGGGGAGCAGGCCCAATGGGCAGAAGCTTCCAGGAGGCAATCCCTGAGATGTCCCAGTGGAGGCTGCATGGCCAAGGAGCCCTGACCCACATAGCCCTAAGGACCTGTTAACCCCAAGTTCCTCCACCTTCTGTGCCCCCAGCTCACTACCTGGGTGAGCCCCAAAAGCTCCCAGTCCTCCCTCCTCAGCATTCAGCCTTCCTTCTCCAATGGGACAAGGGGGCCAGAGCACCTGGGTTCCCTTGAGCCTTGGGAGGCACTGAGTGAAGGGGCCTGGGGTGCAGAATGCAGCGGGCAGGAGGGCTGAGTGCAGCTTGGCTCCCTACTGCTGGAGGCCCCCACCACTCCCTATGCAACCCTACTTGGCCTCTGCATTTCTGTTTTCTCACCTGTTAAAAAAATTAGTAATAGTCCCTGGCCCCTTGAACACAGCTGAACCTTTCCTTTCCCCCAGCCTCTCTGCTGGCTTTCCTCCATCTCAGTAAACCACTCCCGTCCAGCCCTAGAAGCCCTCCCCATCTCATCCTCTCACCTCTACTTGCAGTTCATCCCACTGGCTTTGCCTCCAGAACCTTCCAACCCATTGCCACTGCCATGGCTCACCTGGCAACAGCCTCCTGACGGTCCTGAGCCCACTCTCACCCCCAAGTATATCCTCCACTTAGCCACCAGAGATCTTTCTAGGCACAAACCAGGTCCTGTGACTTCCTGCTTCAAATCTCCCAGGGGCCCAGGTTCCAAGCCCACAAGTAGACAGAGCCAAGGAGGCTCAACACAGCAGCAGCCCCACACCCAGTGAAGGTCCCTAGCCCCTCCCTGGTCCGAGTCTGATGCTGGCCCTTGCTAGGCCCCTCCACCCATCCGACCTTGATGTGCTTGTTGCTGCAGTCCCTCAGCAGCGGGTTGGGCAGGCTGGTGCTGTGCCTCCGCCAGCTGTGGTAGATGCTGAGCACGACCTCTGCCAGGCCTGGCGGCCACCTCAGCAAAAACTTGTGGCCCATGCCCTTCAGGTAGCGCATCATCAGCTCCAGGATGCCCCCATTGGTCAGGTTCTCCAGTAGGAACACGTGCACGTCTTGCTTCTCTGCCCAGGGCGGGAGAAACAACCTGACTTGAATGAAGGACCTTCCATGCCAGAGTCTCCCATTTTCTTTGGAAGAGGAGAGAGGAAAGAGATGGCAGGGGCAGGGTGGGGGCAGAGATAGAAGAGAGCCTGTGTCCTCCCACCACATGGTGGTGCCGAGGGCAGGCTGCTGGGTTTCAATCCTGGCTCCAGCCCTCAACAGCTGTGAGCAAGCCTCTCTGAATCCCCAGGTCTAAGGTGAGTATTAAAGGGCCTACCTCCAAGCGCTGCCATGTGCACTGAGACTGTGCACAAAAAATACAAAGCATAGTCTCTGGCACACAAATGCACTCAACAACTGTGTCAGATACATTTGACCTGCAAAGCTGAGCCCCTGGGCCCGGCCTGAAGCACATATCCTTCAGGGAGCACAGTCAAGTACGAGCCTGGACGTTTCAGCAGATCTCCCAATTGACCACGGAGCTCAGGCCCAAGACAAATCCAGGCAGCCCCTCAACCACACTTTTAAACACCAGAACCATTCTCCCAGAATAAAACCTCAGCAGGTTATAGGATAATGGGAGGAAGAGTTCCCAGTAGTGAATGATCACATTGCTGGATTCCTACCAGATTCCATGAACGTGGCAGAGTCAAACGACAATCTATGAGGCCCAATGCTCGGGAAGCTTTCCAGTTTGGCTTCTGACTGGACTTCATAGTTATTAAAGGGGTCATCCTCCTCCTCGGGGTCCAGCTTTCTTAGCCTGCATGAAACACCAAAATCACAAAAGCCACACCACACATTCTGACACAAGCACCTGAATTCTTCCCATTAGAGAAACGAAATCTGAGCTAGACAGAAGAAAACTAGAATAAGTGAGCAGTGGGGTCTACAACCCAGGCCTCTAGGAGGCTCTGCCTCTCTCCAGGCCCCTGTGAGCTGGCATCTGGTCTGTACCCACACTCATTCATTCATTCCATCAATAGATGATTACTCAGCAACAGCATGTGCCAGGCACTGTGCTAGGTGCCAGAATCAGTCGTGTGGCAAACCCTGCCCCAGTAGGCTTACCTTCCAATGGGAAAGACAGACAATAAACAGATACACAAAAACAAAGAACCCAAATAGAAACCACGCTTGTCACAAGGGAGCTCCTTTAGAGAGCAGAGTCAGGAAGGTCACTCAGGGGGGTGATGTTCATGCCAACAGTGGAGGAGGAGAAAGGGCAGGCCATGCAAAGAAGCAGGACAAGGACAGGTACAGAGGCACCGGGCAGAAGAGTACCTGGTATGTTCTAAGACCTGAGGGGAGCCCAGTGAGCAAGGAGAAAGTGGACGGGGTGGAGTATGGGGGCACATTGGGCCCTTCTGAGCTGGGACGCTCCATGGCTCCTCACAGAGCTGGGCCTGGGGAGTTCTCTCCCAGCAGGCACCATTCTTCCAAACTCCTCCCAAAGATCACGGTTTAGCATCCTTGTAGCTTTCCCTCAACCAAGCAGCCCTGCAGCATAAACACTCAGGGCACTTTTCAATGTCTTTATTCACTTAGTGCACACACAGCCCCATGGTGACTACTCCAGGCAAGTGATCACACTGCTCTTGCTTGACCATTCGAAGACGTGAAAACCACACAGGACTCAACACTTAAAGTTAAAAAAGAAGGTAGAAACCATTCCACATAAACGGGGCTGGGAACAAGACCTTGAAGTGGAATGACAGGGCTGAGAGGAAGATGGGGAAATGGGTCACTCAGAGCTCTCGGCGTCATCCATCACAGCACCACCGTGCAGCTCTGCCCTCCCAAAGGGAAACCTAGTCCTGGTACTGCGCCTCAGGAGGGATTTATCAGAGAGCACTGCATCCTCTACTCACTGAGAACAACCTTGATCTCCAAGCATTTCACTTTCACCACAGAAAGACAGAAAGGCAACAAATTAGGAAAATTAGGAATCTTGCTGCAAAACAGATTTACAACCACCTAAAGCTTCTGGCTCCGCCTCCTCCACTTGGATGGCATCACCACTGAAATAACCTGTCACGAGCCAAGATGCCAGCTGAGGACTTCTGGGTAAAGATGTACACTGAACACACATGGTTACCTCCCAAACTCCACTCCAGTGACCGTGAAGTAATAAAAAGGTTTAAACACACACAGACACAGCGAATGCGGGAGGAAACACCAGCAGACAAGAAATGTGCCCAAGTGTTACAAGGCAGAAAGACAATGGACCAGTGGAAACCAAATGGCTTTCTCTACTCAGCTAAGGGTGGGGGGAGGGGAATATCAAAATGTCCACCCATTGGCACCATAAACCCAGGGAAGGCTCAGGAAACAGGGCCCTGGAGCCTCTGGAGGAGGTGAGAAGGCAAGGACAAAAAGCAGGAGGCTGGTGAAAATCTACGAAAGGAACACTGGGGCCCAGGACCCCCAGCTGTGGGCAGCCTGGCCCCTTCTCCTCCTGAGAGGCTTCTCTGAGGAACACTAAGAACCAGTGAAACCAAGGAACGATTACAAGATCATCCTCCACCTTCACAGAAGTTGAGGGAATCCTGCAGAGCCTAGAGAAACCAAGCAGGCACTGTCCCTGAAAGCAGGAGAGGCGCCCCTTCTGTGAGGTTTCCCAGTGTCAGCATCCCAGGAGCAGCAGCCCCAGGCCTCCCAGCAAGTGGGTGCCTGTGAGCACACAGGAATGTGAGCTTGTTGCCTCCAGCTCCAGGATCCATTCATCACCTGAGGGCCTAGGAAGTGCCTGGTCCTCCAAAAGATGCACAAGTCATGGTTCCTGCCTTCAAGAGGTTCAGAAGCAGGAGAGGCGCAAAAAACCCATGACCCCAATCCAGTGCAATCTGTGCTTCGGCTGTTTGCACAGATGTTATGGGAAAACAAGGATGTGCCAGAGGAGAGAGCGGCAACAGAATGAGAAATATTATTGGTGGCATAGGCTGGAGGTTTATGTATTTGCTTGGTTTTGCAAATCAGAAAAAGTGTGCACAGTACCTGGACGGCAAGAACTTCATCAGAAGCTCCTGGAAGTCGACTTTCTCTTCTTTTTTGCACTTGGTGTTTCGGACACGGGCAGACCGCCGCTTTGCTGTCTCTCCACTCTCTTCCGAAATCTTCTTCCGCTTTACTCCTTTCTTGGATTTATCTCCCCCAGAAACATCGCCTTCACAAAGAGTGCAAATTGAAATCTTACCGGGGGGAGGGGTAAGAAAATGCACCACACAGGTGCATCAGTCCCCCTCTTTTATAAGTCTACCAGCATGTCTAATCTTTGACATTCAAGAAGTCTCCCACCTCTTCCTCGGCAACAATGAGTCCTGAGCAAAGTTAATTTCAAACCACTGAACTTGCACATCTTTCTCGAATTCACAGAACCCACAAGCCAGATCTCAAGACTACTTTCCATCGCTGCAGAACACAGGGACTCAGAGTCAAACATTTGCAGCTGGCTGGCTGCAAGAGCCTCTGCGATCTCAGTGTTGTACCCGGGACGGGACAGAGCAAGTAGCAGCGATGCTGACTCTACCCAGCACCCAAGACCATGTGAGCACCCAACGACATGATGTGGGCAAGAGAATCGTGTGAATTATACCGAAAGCAGAGGAGTGTCATGTATGATTAAGTACAAAAGTTAGAAACAATCACATACACGCTCATCCAGAAACTTTTTAACTGCCAGATATTCTTTTTTCAGTGACACAGAAATCAAGAAAAGGCTTGGGAGCTCTTGTCCGAAATTTTTTACAATTCCAATGATAACAAAAATCAATAAAACCATTCAAAAATATACTATACCACATATGGTGCTAACTTTGTGGACTATTTTTAAAGGTCAAAGAACTCAATATCAGTGCACAGCAGTGCTGGGTGCTGTGGACCAGGGGCAAGCCACAGAGCACAACCAGCAGAGGGACGTGCCAGCTCACACATCACACGTGGAAAGAGCAACTTATATGCCAGAACTTATCAGCCAGGCATTGACCAGTCCCGGGAAGTTGCATCCCTGAGCCCAAATCCCCTCCCTGTTGGGGCTTCATTATAGCGGACCCTGATGAGCAGCTGCCCCATGAGTGGGCTGAGACGCTCCCCTGTGGGGCTGGGGACTCTTGCTTAAACCTCAAGCCCAGAGCATCAGCAGGACCCATCCCTCTGGAAAGGCCAGGATACCCCAACACTCATTTCTGCTCAGCAAAGGAGGTCTCTCTAGAAGCTGACCCAGGAGGCCTGCTCACCTGCAGGAATGCCTGTCTCCAGCAGGCCAGGACTGTGCAGTGGGAAACTGGCTGTGGCCACAGCGGCATAGGAGAGCACGGGCTCTGCCACAGTCACAGTCGGGCTGGCACTGACAGGACTCGGGTGGATCACACTGACAGGTGCCACCACCACAGACGACACCGGAGGCTGGCTGGGGTCCTGGTAGTCGGACAGGTCAATCCTCTTTCCAAGGCTGGGCCGTGGGGGCTCACAGGTGGTGAGGTGGTTGTACATGGCCAGCAAACTTTCTCCGAGGCACTTCCAGCTGCAAGGAGAGGGTCACTGCATCTGGTCAGCACCCCATCATAGGGGACTCCAAGCACAGGCCCGCTGGCCTGTGGACAGGCAGCAGAGCTAGCCCAGAGGCTGCCCGCTCCACGAGGGTGGGGGAGGGGCAAGGTTTTGTCATTGTGGTTACTGACAAAATCTTGAGTCTAACATAGCTGAGGTGGAACAGCCCGAGCCCTGCACCCTCCTCACCTCACCCTGGCAGAATCCCTGAAGCATCTCAGCCTCAGGCACCTTCAGACTCAACCAGGCAGGCATGAAAACCACTGACTCACTTCAAAAACTCCTTCCCCACAAGGCTGAATCTTTAAAACATCTGTGGTGATTTTCTGCTGCCACTCATCTGGTTTTTGTGGGGAGGGCTGCTAACAGGGATATGGTCTAACAGAGCTGTTCTTGCCTGTCAAGAACAGCATCTCACTGGGTCCCCATTTGAGCCGGGGCCTGCTGGACGGCAAACCAAGACCGTTGAGTGTTTTGTTATGGTATGCTTGTTTTATGCTGTGTGTTATATGTTAGATTGTAGTAAGGTCTAGCATGTGTTAGGTTGTATGTTGTGTGTATGTTTTATTATGGTGTGGTGTGTTATGTTGTGTGTTGTGCTATGGTGTAGCGTATGTTCTGTTGTATGTTGTATGCTTTGTGTTGCATTGTGTGTATGTTTTATTACTGTGTGGTGTGTTATACTGTATGCTGTCTGTTGTTTCATGTTTTATGTTATGTGTTGTGTTGTACATTATGTTGTATGTTGTGTGTTATGCTGTGTTGTAGTATAATATGGTGTGGCATGATATATCCATCCATCCATCCTTGAACGGCTTCCCATGCCCTCAGGCTACAAACCAAATCCTCAGCCTGGCCCCATGGTGCTGCACTGCCTGGCCTGGCCAGCTGGCCCCACCTCGTCTCACACCTCTGCAGCACTCTCATCATGCTAGCTTTCTTTTGTTTGTCTCGCAAACAAAACCACACTCCTGCATACCACATGATCTTCACATAGGCTTCCCTCTACCCAGAAACAATGTCCCCACCCACGCCCTAGCCCCTCTGGCTGGTCAATGCCCACTCCTCCAGACTCCCAGAGCAGTGTGGACCCCATTATGAGCTCCCCCAGTGCTGTGCTTCTCTCCTCAAGGTGCCCACCAGCTTGAGGCCTGTGCTTCTCCTTCTAGGTGACTGACTACTCCTGGGATCACCCACAACAAGACACCAAGCCCCGCCACGCTGACCCTTCATCACAGATTGCAGTGTCGGCAGTGGAAGGAATAAAAAGGACAGTGCTTCAAAATCCAGAATCTAACCAAACTGAGGCTCCTACGACTCTAAAGGATTTCTTACCTATTTTTTCCTGCCTTCAGTAAGGGTTATATTCAGACAGGGAGAATTTGCTCACCAGCTGTGTTATGTCGGATGCCTTAAACACACAATTTCATTTAATAGTGCCTTGTTCATGCCTAGCAGACACTGAATAGACCTGGCAGCAGCAAACCGTGGCCCACAGCCTGTTTGTACAACCCACAAGCTAAGAATGGTTTTCACATTTTTAAAGTGTTGTTAAAACACACACACACACAAAGTAGAATATATAACAGAGATGGTAACTGGCCGATAAGCCTACAGCATTTACCATCTGGTCCTTTATAGGAAAAGTGTGCTGAGCCCTGGAATGGATAGTGGTTATTTTAAAAGCCCCATACCCTTTGTTCCCAGAGAGGGAATCTCTACACTCTTCCTCTAATAACCCAATCCCATACTTAACTACCAAACAACACATCCTTCAGCCAAACCTATCCCCCTGAGGCTTCCGTTTGGCCTTCACCTCCAGTCCCATGGAGGGCAGTCGTGACACCAGTTCACAGCTTCTCTTCTCCAGTCACATCGCCACAATCACTTGGAGCATCCTCCAGCCTTTAGCTCCTTCACTGTAACAGGGAGGCATCCAGGGCCCTTCCAAAATCCCCAACCCTCCTGGTTGGGGAGCCCACACTCAGATGGAACGGGGCTCCTGACTCAGCTGACAAAACAAGGGGAAGGGCACCTGACGAGAGTCTGAGAGCCGCCCAAAGAGCAGCCCCGTCTTCCTGCCTGTCTCAATGCACGGGTAGGAAGATATTCCTGGGAAACTCATCATGAGGGAATGGACAACAGTAGTAATAATATGGATCAGTGCCAGCTCTTCCTGAGTGTGTGTTGAGTGCCGGCTCTGTGCTAGCCCCCACGTGTTCTACTGGCATATCACGATGACCTTACAAAAGAGGGATGTTGCGCTCCCTTTTTCAGGGAGTGGCATGTAACCACCCCAGCTAGGGGTGCCAGGATTAAACCCAGGTCTGTCTGATGCAGGGTGGGAGCTGCAGAGCACTATGTGACAATGCCTCTGAGAACTGAAGGGAGAAGGGATGCTGCTGCCAAATCTTTCAAGATTCAAGACTCAAGGTCATAATTTCAAAAACAGAACCTGCACACCAGATCTCACTAAGGGGCTAAACTACCCAAGGTCCAGGGGGCTGCCAATACCAGCTTGCCCTTCCTGTGGGGGAAAGCTCCCAAGCGCTGTGAGACTCACAAGAGCTATGCTGAGGCCCATCTTCCAGGGCACCCCATGTGGCCCTGGAGGGACAGCATGAACTCGAGAGCAGGGAAGCCCAGACCTGGGATCAACCCCAGGTTCCCCATTCACCATTTAACTGCTCTGAACCTGGTTTTCTCCTATCAAGTGCTGGGCAAATGTGAGCTCCTTTTCTCTCTGGGTAGGGCAGACTGAGGGGGGTGCATACAGGAATGTGGCAGGTGGCTGGGGTCAAGCACAGCAACAGCAAAGAGGGACTTAGACTGAGTGTACTTGGCAGAGGCCTTCCCTGCTTCTTAGCAGTCAACAAGTAAGTGCACGCCTCCAGCCATCTGCTGAAAACGCACCCAGCTCCAACACATGCCACCAGCCCAGGGACAGGCCTCGGGGTCTGTCCCTCTTGTGCAGGGCCCACTGGCTGACCCAGCATTCCCAGAGACCCAGACAACCTACGTGAAGAAAGGGATGGGCTGCACCAGCTTCAGGTCTGGCTCCTTCTCCCGCACAGTCAGCGCTTGCCTCTTCTTCCGCAGCCCCAGGGCCTCGTCCACGATGGCCTGTGTCTCAGCCGCACTCACCGACACATCATGAATCGACATGTCACTAACAGTGCATGAGACAGGGAGAAATTACTATATTACAAACTAGAGCTGAGGGTGAAATTTTATAGACAGGGATGCAGTTAATACCCTTTAATCTATATTAATTCTTCCCACAAATAAAATAACCACTTGAGTCTGGCCTCAAAAGGGCAGCAATTAGCATTCTTAATTAATACACACATACACTAGAAATGACTAATACCCTTTGTTCCTTTTACAATTCAAAATTGAGCAAAGGGTTTTCATATGTATTAACAGTATCATATTAATGTCAGAACAGCCACAGAAAAATAAAATCTTCCTCTCATTTATAGAAAATTTTAAAAGAATTTAACTAGCCCATCCTACCCAACTCAACAAAATACCATCAGACCAGGCAAGCTCACCAAAGTTTACGGTATCCCCAAACTACAGAAAGGGCGGGGGCTTTGAGACCTCAGGTGCCCTCCCACAGACACACTTCTGTCTGAGGTAGCCGGGCAGTACCTGCCCTCCCGTCCCTGATGACTGCCAGCAGGGGTCCACAGAGTCCCTCGCCTATGGACCTGCCTATCTGTTTTGTCTATTTCTCCAAAGAAGGTTAGTTCCCTCAGGACAGATATGAACAAGAGGCATAGTCTTACAAGAGACAGACACGGAGATAAGTAACCACTAATTCCCCAACAGGTGAGTTCCAGGGCCCTAGGAAATACCAGAGGGCAGAGGAGTTCATTTGGCTGGAAGGTTTGAGGGAGAGAGGCAGGCAGAGTTTGGAAAGCTGCCAAGAGGTGACCCAGGAGCTGGAACACAAAAAAGGAGCAATGGCACGACAGGTGGAGAGGCACTGGCATTCCAGGAGAGGGCACAGTGGCAGCCAGAGTGCAGGGACAGGACAGTATACAACAGGGCCAGGCCTGGAATCTGCCAAGGACCTGGGGCAGCGCTTCTCCTAGGGAAGGGAGAAGCAGGGGGGCGAGGAGAAGAACTAAGGTGCAGGGGTCAGACTATAAAGGACCTCCTGGGTGATGCTACAGAGCATGAGCTTTGTCCTGGAGGCAAGGCAGGGGCGGCACAAGGTCACAGTCATGTTTGGGACACTGAACTTGGGCAGCACTGGGAGTAAACCCCTGGAAAGGGGAATGGTGAGTGGTGAGCAGGCGAGGTGGACAGCAGGCTGCTGCAAGCGTCCAGGGGAGACCTAGTGAGTGCCGAGAGCCAGACAGGGCAGTGGGAAAGGAGGGCAGGAGACAGCCAAGGAGGCAGCGCCAAGATGAGGCACACAGTTGAGTAATAAACAAGACAGATCAAAGCCAGTTCACCAAATGAGGGGGTGTAGCAGGGGATGAATTGCAGGGGCTCCTCCGCTAGAAGGTCAGGACCTGAGAGAATGAGGTGCACCACACCGGGGAAAGGGGTGTGCAGGCCCAGCACAGGAAGAGGCAGGACCCACCATTTAAGGAACATTCGGAGAGAGTCCTTCCTGAGACAAGGCTGCTCCTCAAAGATCTTCTCCTTGAGAACCAGCCCTTTGCTGTACCGGCAATCCTTCTCCAAAGCTTTGCAAATGAAGTACAGACATGCTGGCAGGGAAAGAAACAGTATGACTTGTGAGTGGATACTCCAAACCTCTAGACTTGCCAGCTAACACCAAGACAAGGTCACCACTCTAGAATCAAAGAAACATATGGTAAATGATAACAAGATACCACTTTAACCGATTCAACTGGGAAAGATTTCTGAAACTACTACTACCCACAGTAGACGGGGCAAACCCAAACGCTACCAGGGGAGGACAGACTGTATGACCTTTCTGGAGAACCACAGGCATTACACACAGCCCCTAGCCAACCCACCAATCCAATTCTAGGAATTGCTGCAAAAAACCTACAGGTCCCACAGTGATTAGCTATTAGCTAACTGGAAAATAGCCTTCAACAAATGAGGAAACCACTCAGTGCCCCACCACGGGGGCCTGGTTAAGGAAGGTTTCCCCAATCCACACACCAGGTTACTGAGCAGCCACTGTACAGATGGTTGAGGGGTGTGCTTACTGACCAAAAGGAAGCCACAAGACAGCCTGGGGAGGGGTGTGCTTACTGACCAAAAGGAAGCCACAAGACAGCCTGGGGAAGAGGCAGGGGACCAAACAGGCCATAGAGTGTGACTCCATTTGTACACTTAAGGCCGGTTTCTATTCCTTTTGTTTATCTGTATTTTCCAATCTTTCTCCTTTTCTTTTTCTTTTTTTAAACTGTTCTTATAAAAAAAAACAGTTACTGCCTGCAATTGAAGACATGGACATCATTCATGTCAACGAGCCTTCTCAAATGAACGATCTGGAGAGCACGTGCCCACTCTGGCTCCTCCAGGAGTGGAGACGGTAACAGGCAAACTTACACACAGAGAAGAAGGGGAGAGTGTGGACCGACGAGGCAGAGCTGGGATGTGATGATGAAAGCCGTTAGTATCCGCAGGTGGGGACAGCCCTGACAAAGGTGACTGCTACAATCCCCAGCGGGCTCGGTGCTGCCAGGCCCCCTGTGAATACACGGGGAAACAGCACAGGGCAGCAGAGCCCCGGCTCCACTCTGCGACCATGCCCTGCGACCGCTACTGGGCCCTGCTCAGCTTCTGAGTAAGAGTGTGGGTGCAAGTCACTCCTACTGAGAATAACCAGGAAAAGAGCAGCCAGGGTGAGGAAGAAGGAACGCCAGAGCAGAAGTAGAGCTTAGGGCATGGAAGCTTTGGGAAAGAGAAGGAAGCAGTGTCTTAGTGCGCTACTGCGGGAGAGAACAGAGCCTGGTCACAAAGCTCCGCAGGGACCACACCCCCCAAGACACGTGAAGGCAGTGCCGCCGGTGAGCAGGGAGGGGTCTGTGCAGTCCCAGCACGCCCAGCGAGCTGCTGGCTGAAAGGCTCGGTAGATGGCCCAGAGGTTCCTGCCTCACACAAACAAGGACATGGCTTCTCTGGGACCACGGTGGGACACAAGTGGCCGTCAGAGACTTCCAGAGAGAAGACCAGGGAGGCGCTGAGCGTCTGGATGATGCTGTTTCTCGGCAGGCATTTTAGTGGCAGCAGAGCTCACCACGCTAGCTGCACTCCACTAACGCTCCAGCATTGGGAAGGCATTACCCTGAGCACCCCTGCCCACTCATCTCAAATGTGTAAATGCCACTGGGCGTCGATTTAACAGGCTGCTTCTACTTTGGGGTTTAAGTGAGTATAAAATCTGTCAGGGGGCTGGCTCGGTGGTGTAGTGGTTAAGTTCATGTGCTCTCCTTGGGTGGCCCAGGGTTCGCAGGTTCGAATCCCGGGAGCAGACATACACACCACTCATCAAGCCATGTGTGTCGGCATCCCACATATAAAATAGAGGAAGATGGGCACAGATGTTAGCTCAGGGCTAATTTTCCTTAGCAAAAAGAGGAAGATTGGTGACAGATATTAGCTTAGAGCCAATCTTCCTCACCAAATAAATAAATAAAATAAAAATAAAATCTATCAGGACTCTCAAAGATACATGCATCAGTTCAATCGCCCAAACCTATTTTTCCCACAAGGACGTAAATTTCCCAAGCACAATTTCTCCTATCACGAGAGAGGGGTGCAGACAACTAAACCAGGTGGCCAGGGAAAGAAGGCTGAACACAAGACTGTCCATCTCAAGGTGGCACTCAAGCTGCGGGAAGAGCATTCACGACTAACAGCCTCTGGAAGAAGACACTGCTAGAGTCAAAACAGTGCCCCCGGGGACTAGCATATTCTGCTGGTAGGAATGAAAACTCGGGCAACCAACAGAGCAGGTTCTTATGTCCACCGGAGGAAGTGTGCAAGAACATTCACAGCAGCGTGATGCAAGAGCCCAAACCTGGCAATAACCCAAACGGGCAAGCACAGGATGGCCCAATGTGTAGATGCACGTAACAGACCACACGGCAATGTAAGAGGCCTAGCAACTGCCGCGCCCTACACAGGTGTGCTCACAGGTGGGACGACGCAGCCAGGGGAGCCAGGCTGAGAAGAGCACACGCCGCCAGCTGACATGCCCTAGAGGCTCGACGACAAGCGAGCACATCTCTGGTGACAACAGGGAGAAATCAAGGTCACCTCAGGGGTCGGTAATGACTGGAACAAGACCCAAAGCAGCCCGCCTTATGGGCTCTGCAAACATTCTGGATCTTGACGTGTTTCGTGCACAGACACTGATGGACCTCAAACTTGTGCACTTTATTGTGTGTGTGTTTCACCTCAATTAAAAAGATTTAAAAAGTGGTTACGAAGAACAAGAACTGGAGGTGGGGACGGGTGAGCAGGGCCTAGTGCTTCTCAACATACTCCATCCTGGTGCTATTTGTCTGTGAAAAAGGAAGGAAAAAGCCTCTGCAAGTCAGTTTGCCAGTTTACCACAACCTTCGAAGTGGTAAGTGCTCGTCAGCATGTCTGTACTGAAAAGAATAACTGGACTCTGTGGGGACCAGCCTGCAGCACAGGCAGCCAGCTCCCCCTGCACTCAGCCCTGCTCGGAGTGCTCCTGGACAGCCACCCTCTGCTCAGCCTCAAAGGGCACCCAGAGGAGGCCCCGCCACAGGATGCCCAGAACACCTAATCAGTATCTGCCTTAGGACCAGCCCATGCAAGGGCAGATGTGTTCTCTGCAGAGCAGAGGGCAAAGTCGGGCCAGGGAGCTGAAGCAACTAGAAGGCAGACTGGGGCTCTGTCTGGCAGAGACCTTTCCAGTAGCCCTGCTGATCTGCAAAGGAATGGGCTGCCTCAAGAGGTAGTGAGGTCCCTGGCACCAGAAGGAGTCAAGCTGCAACTGCCTGGCCATCTATCAGCATATTACAGAAATTGGTTCTGGCACAGGATGGGACAGTGCAGGGAGATAAAATGAGAAAACCAAAGTGAAAACCACTCAGAGAACAAGCTACTTATTACTACAATGCACTTGATAAACCTCGATTAAGAAAGACAAGCAGAACAAAGCAGGATGCAAAAACATCTCCATTCTCCCCGACAGTGGGCAGAAAGCCCCCAGTGTTTACTTTGGGTTCCAACTTACCCAAGCCGCCCTCCTTCTTCTGTCCCCAAAACACGTGCACATGGGAGAAAGCACCAAAGCCTAACTCACTTGTGTAATCGCTGAGGGTGTACAGGACAGTGATGAGGTTGTCCAAGCAAGGCCAGTGGTCAGGATTGCACCGCAGCCCTTCCTCAAAAGCATGGCGAGCCAGGGGGACCCGGATGAGCTTCAGGGCCACGTGTCCGATTTTATACCAGAGGTTGACGTCCGTGGAGTCCAGCATGACTGCCTGGAAGCAGCACAAGCAGAGGGCGCACACACTCAGTCGGCTGTCTCCTGCGCAGGCGCCCATGGTCACGGGAGGGGCGCAGCACCAGCCTGGCCACTCAGACCACCAGGGAAATGGCCACAGAAGCCACATGGACCAATCCATCTGATTCAGAACACTTTCTTGACGCACTGTGTCACTCTGAACATCTGCATTCCTTTCATATTCAATAGGTGAAAGAAGTAGAATGACAAGAAAACATGGGAGTCTCGGGGACTCTAGACAGACCTCGGTTCACATTCCTGCTCCTACACTGACAGCAGTGATCCCGAGCCTCAGTCTCCTCATCACCAAAATGAGGATAAAGACACCTTCCTTGGGCCGGCCCCGTGGCTTAGCGGTTAAGTGTGCGCGCTCCACTGCTGGCGGCCCGGGGTTCGGATCCCAGGCGTGCACTGACGCACTGCTTCTCCGGCCATGCTGAGGCCGCATCCCACATATAACAACTAGAGGGATGTGCAGCTATGACATACAGCTATCTACTGGGGCTTTGGGGGGAAAAAAATAAATAAATAAAATCTTTTAAAAAAAAAAAAAGACACCTTCCTTGCCAGATGGCATGAGGATCGGCACGTGCATGGAAAGCAGTTAGCATGGTGTGTGTAGATCAGAGGTGCCCACAGAAGATAATGGCAATACTATTATGAACGGGTACAGGGTGCCAGGTGTCAGGCTCAGTTCTTAGCACCTGTATCTGTACCAATCCATTTCATTCATTCCTTCACAACCATCCTCTTCTTTTATTACTCCCACTATACTGGTGTAGACCTGGAGGCCCAGAGAGATTAAGCAACTCACGCGCAGTTACATGGAATGGCAGAGGAAGAACTCACACGCAGGCCCCTGCTCTCCAGGCCTCTCTAAACTTGCTCTTGACACCCACTGACCAGGGCCTCGGGCACTACAGCTTGGTGATGCACCACTGCAAATTCTTCTTTTCAGCCAACAAGGCCACAACCTCACCCCCTGCACGAAGAGCCTTCAAACACCCGTGGGAGCTGAGCATTGCCAAAAGCGCACCTCCAAGTAGAACTCCATGGCGGTCTCCAGGTCCTCTCGCTGGGCTGCCAGCTGGGCCAGATTCTTATACGTGGAGTATTTCAGCATCAGCCCGGGGTGTTTCAACCCCTCTTTCTCATCACCTGACGAAACTGCCTGTGAACAAAACAGAGGAGCAGAAGTGACACCTAGGCCCTGAAGCTCAGCAGGCAGTCAGCAGGACACCTGGCTTCCGGGCTGGCCTCTGCCACAGGCCCTTGGGCCAGTCTGGGCCACCCTCACCGGAGAATGAAAGTGCTACACCAGATGCTGTTAGAGGACCCCTCCAGCTCTGAACACAGAGAAGAAAGGCCAGACCACCATGAGGAAGTGTGCAGGCAGCCTAGACACCAAAAGAGACAAAGGGAACCGCCACGTCTGAGAGTTCAAGCCTGGAGCCAGCAGCTGCCGCCTGGCAGGTCCGAAGAAGGGGGGACAGGGTATGAGCAGGCTGCCCGGGCACCTGCCTGGGGTGAAACTCCAGGCCCTGCCTGCTGCCCCCGGGCAACTCATACATCCCTCCACATCCTGCAGCAGGAAGAGCA
This sequence comes from Ceratotherium simum simum, assembly GCF_057802395.1. Classification (NCBI taxonomy): domain Eukaryota; kingdom Metazoa; phylum Chordata; class Mammalia; order Perissodactyla; family Rhinocerotidae; genus Ceratotherium; species Ceratotherium simum. The sequence goes on from NC_141934.1 coordinate 3,933,045, forward strand.
CCAGATTTGGAGTCAGGAGGATGAGGTCCCAACTCTGTAACTTGTCACACGACCATGGACAAGTTACTTTATCTAAAAAGGTAGTGTCCCAAGGACGTCTGTAATATAAGGACAATAATTCCTACCCTAAATATCAAAAGTGAAAGGGAGCCAAAAGAGAATAAAGCTTGTAAACACGCTTCATGGAAAGAGTTCTGTCACCACAGCTTTTCTGACAACTCCTAGAAAACCTCACCACTTCTAAGAAACCACTGATTAGAAAAACTATTGCTCTAACCACAGGACAAAGAGTAAAACACTTTCTAACAGAAAAACTCGCTGGCACAAAGAAGTTCTTCCCAGGGGCAGGTCCACATTCCAGCTTTGTCCTGGGACAGGTCACATTCACACGTCGTTCATGTTTGGAACAGGGAAGACCAGAGGACGTGCAATCTTCACGCACCCCTTGACTAATCCAAGAAACCTACGCTAGAGCTCTTAAGGAATTACATCGAGAAGACTGAAAAGCTCGAGTCAAGCCTCGTTCACTATCTTCTACTGTCATCTGGCTCATACTGCACAAAGATCTCCAAGAACGGGCTGACCAGGGCTGGACTCCAGGTGCCTTTGCCCCTCCAGGTACAGAACTATTCAAAAAATGGTGTGAACACAGTCACAGAGGATGAGTCTACTTCAGAGACTAGATGGTCAGTGACACATCCACACACAGCAGAGGTCACTCTCGTGATTAATGTCCACCTAACTGACCAGCTGGATTCAGCGCCACTTTCCATCCTCCGTGAAAGGCTCGCCCCAACAAGCCCCCTCCAGCATGCCCACCAGCTAAGCTGTACTCTTCCTAGGAGTCAGCAGAGTTCCAGGGCCAGTTCACGCCAAGTGTTTGTAAGACTATAATTATGTAACTTAGTTTCATATTAAGTACACCAATGCCAGATGAGTGTGAAAAGAAACTTTTCTGTATATTTTCTGTACTTTTCAATTGTTTACAATCAGCAAGTTTTATAAGCAAATGGGGACGGGTCCTAAACAATCTGAGAGATGGACACCCCTAGGACTATAAGGCTGACACACGGCCAGTGCCCTCTGGTCGCAGGCCCCGTGCCTGGCCCCTATCCGGTGCTGGCCCACCTGCATTAGTGCTGTATTTAGACTGCTGGCTCAGTGCTGTGCTTACCCGCCCCTGTCTCCAAGTTCCGCTCCACCGTGGCCTGAGAGGGAAGACCCACTCCTGAAACACGGCCAGCACCTGGCCCACAGCTGGAGCTCAGCAGCAGCGGAATAAAGCCATTCTTCCTCTCTGGGACCTCACTCCCTCCCTACTAATAGGGGAGTAGTGGGTCATAATTCCCACGGCCCTAATCCCAAGACACTAAACCAGCACCAGAGAATCTTGACAAGCTACACAATTAGAAGTGTGAAGAGATCCCTTGAGTGAGAGAAGGGATAGACACTTTCTGCTGACAGTTAGAACTCAGTTAGCATTCTGCCTCATCAGTGATAGAAACCATCCAGGGGCGAGGCTTAAGACACAAGTGTCTGCCTTCCTAGGACTACAGGAGACTCTGCTCAACTGAAGGACTGTGTTCCAGAAAATGCCTGTGGATGGAGTCTGTCCTTACTGCACATTGTCTCTGTGTTTGGTGTTTGGGCACTTGAAAACAAAAATCTTTCCTCGTAATGAAATACACACCTAAATCAATTTCAGGTTGAAACCCATTCAACTGAGGCTTCATGCACTCACCAGTAGCACAATCCCTCCCCCTGGATCCAGGTCCGGCCCTGCCTGCCCCTCCCGGCCATGACGTATCATAATGTGGCTCTGTGTTTCTCTCCCAACCCTTCTCTCTGACTACATTTTCCAAAGCTCATGGTGCACCTACACAGGCTCCCCGAGCTTATGGGCTGTCACCCAAATGGCATTTGCCAAAACGCGCTGCCAGCAGGATCATCAGGTATTACAAAACCGTGGGCTCCAATCCTGGCTCTAACACTTCACTAGTTGGGTGGCTTTGAGCCATCAACACCTCACTAAGCCTCCGTTTCCACATCTGTAAAATGGGGAAAATATCCCCACCTACTTGGCAGAGTGGTTGTGAAGATGAAGTCATAACGATAGCTGACACTGAGGGAGCTCTTACTAAGCACCAAGAACCGCCCTACGTACTTCACTGGATTCACTCAACCCACACAGCAACCCAACGAAGCAGACGCTCTACAGGTGGAAAGCTGAGGGGCAGAGAGGCGAATCAACGTGTCCAAGGTTACCCAGTCAAGATGTGGGAGGGCAGAGGTCAGACCCATGCTGCCTGGCTCCAGGGTCCACGGCCTGGCCTGCTGGTGCCTCACCTCTCGCAGCAGGCGCGCCTCCAGGAGCTCATGGTAGGCCTTAGCAGACTCTTCAAACCGGTCATGTTTCTGCAGATCCAGGGCCTTGTGGTACAAGGCAAAAGCCTCTGCCTCCTGTGAACCATGACAGAAAATGTTTTCACACAGTACGAAGGTTTGTCTTTCTTAAGCCACAAATGTATTTAAGGGAGGCTGCAGTCAAGGCTACGTGAACTGCCAGCTGCACCCTCAGTAGTGGAAACAGTCCTAACACTCCAGTATCGCAGGAGCTCACCACTGGGAGAAGAACCCCCTGGGAGCCCCCCAAGGAGACCCGAGCAATGCAGGCACAACTGAGTCTAAGCAACAGCAAAAAACACAGAGACCCAGGACACGGAGTCAGAGCAACGCCAAGGCTATGAGCCCAACGGGCCCTTTTTGGCTGAACCCGGGAGAGTGGCCACAACAGCCAAAATCACCCTGAGATTCCTAGAGAGTACAGATGGTTTCTATCTGCCACTCTGCCCTAACCTGATCACTGCCCAGGGAGGGTGACGACCTCCTCCGGGACAGAGGGGCCACTGACATCCCTTCCTAGTAGTAGACTTCCGAGAAGGCTCCAGATTGTCCTGGTTTCTCCTGTGAAGGGGGAGGTATACGTTTATTTCAGAAAAAACAAAGACAGGAGCAAACCCTTGTTATATTAAGGTAGGACGTGGGTGGAGAGACAGAAGGAAGGCTGAAATGGAAGCACTGCCAGCCCTCGTAGTAGAGAGGAAAGACCAAAAATCTAGAGAATGAAGTTGAACCTGGCTCCCCACCGACCTTCGGGGAGGCCCAAGCAAGGCAGCTCCCCTCAATGCCTCCTCACATTGTAAAGTGAGGCGAGGCACTGGGGAACCTCGAAGCACCATCTCCCATTCACATGCTACCGTCCCCTGGGTGTGCCAACTCCCAAGGCCTGAAGGAAGAACGGGCTGCATGGAAAGACAGCCCTGGCTGGAGAAGTGGGCCCAGGGGCTGAACTGGTCCAAACATATACTCACAGAACAAATAAAAATTTCTCTTCAGTATGACCATCTCTAAGTGAAGCAGGCTTAACATGAGATAGAGAGCTGGCCATCTTTCAAAATGGGATTTTCCTCTAAAGTCTCACTAAAGAGACATCTCAATGCATTTAAAATGAGGTGTCATCTACAGAAATGAGAAGCAAGGTCTACCTGCAGGGGAAGACCCTGGATTACATACCTGGGCTTCCTTGGTCTGTGTTTTGTGACTTTTAAAGCTTCCTTCATGATCATCCTCAACTGTGGAGCTGGCATTTAAGGCTGCAATTCGAATCTAGAAACAAGGGTTTGAGGGAAGAGAAGAGTTGCTTTTAGTTGAGATGTCACTTGTCTCTTCAACAACCCACAATGAATACAACTCTGCTCCAGCATATCATCTATTCTCCCTCCAACAGCCATGGCCTTCTCAGAAGGTGGGGAATGAACAACAAATGATCACTGGGGGAAAAAATAAGGACCAGAACATGTCTGGGGCAACCGTGCCATCTGTTTCGGGAGCATGTTCTGCGTACTATCCACTGCAAAAGGAACAGAGGCTGGAATAAAAAGACAAAATCGTCCCATTTGCAACAACATGGATGGACCTGGAGGGTATTATGTTAGGCGAAATAAGCCAGAGAGAGAAAGACAAACACCACATGATTTCACTCATGAGTGGAAGATAAACTAACACACGGACAAAGAGAACTGTTTGGTGGTTACCAGGGGCAAGGGGGTTGGGGGTGGGCATGGGGGGAAGGGATGCATTTATACAGTGACTTACAAACAATAATGTACACCAAAAAATTCACAATGTTATAAACTATTATGACATCAATAAAAAAAGTAAAAAAAAAAATTAAAAAAAAAAAAAGGAACAGAGGCTGGGAACATCCAGCAACAGCCCGACACAGCAGAAGATCCAGGCATCAGAATAACAGATTCCAACAGATTCCAAAGGCACCTTTGTACCTTTCCAGCAACTGTGACGAGACCCTGCAAGCCACTTCAACAGAAGGTCAAGCATCCATACCCTCGAATGTGCCAACAGCTCTCCCAGGAGGAAGGCTGCAGAGCCTGCAGGGTCCACCCAGGAAAACGCCCCTCCCCACCAGGAGTGAAGTGAAATAGGCAAGCATCAGTCCTTACCATACTCAGAGAGCTTCAGCACTGCCGCTTAGCACTGCTTCCCATCACTGGCAGGGGCTGCGCCAGTCCACAAATCTTCTAGAGAGGAAACAAGACAGACTGAGAGAGGGCCCATGAAAAGCCAGGAAATGTCCAAGTGCCAGGGCCCCACTGGGAACCAGTCTCCAAACCCACGGGCCTCGCCAGCTCTAGGCACACAGGCTGGCGAGCAAATGCCTCAGGACAGCTGTGTGGTCTGTCACCCAGCGAGCCCCTCAGTCCCTTGCCCAGAGCATCTGCCATGCCCAGCGAGGCACGAGGTGCTGGGGACACAGAAGGGTGAGACCAACTCTTGCTCCCAGGGCTCAGTGCTCAGCAGAGGCAACAGACCTATAAACAATTACTTTTTTCAAAAGTTGAATGAAATAAAGAGGAATACAGGTAACACTGAACGGTGGAGAAGACCAATTCACTTGAAGGCGTCCAGGAAGGTGAAGGAGAGAGCCCTTGCATTGAGCCTTGAGGAACGAACAGCACTGCAGTAGAGGGTGGTGAAGCAGAGGCAGGGAGAGCGTGGTGTGATGGGGAAACAGGGAGATAAGTGAGAGCCAACATGGCTGGACCTGAGAGCAGGGATGGGCATGGAGGACAGGATGACACCATGCTAGGGAACTGGAACTTCACTCTGTAGGCAACAGGGGAGCCACTACGAGTTTTGCAGAGAACAAAATTTTAGAAATGTAAAGGAAAAAAAATTAGAGGTGGGCAGACCAGTTTGAAGTCTGCAAAAAATGACAGGATTGGTGAGGATATGGAGAAATCAGAACCTCATACACTAGTAATGGGAATGTAAAATGGTGCAGCCACTGTGGCAACTAGTCCGGCAGTTGCACAAAATGTGCAACACAGTTACCATATGAGCCAGAAATTCCACTCCTAGGTATCTACCCAAGAGAAATGAAAATGTGTGTCCACACCGAGAGTTGTTCACGAATGTTCATAGCAGCATTATTCATAACAGTTTAAAGGTGGAGGCAACCCAAGTGTCCATCAACTGATGAATGGATAAATAAAATGTGGTATATCCATACAACAGATTGTTATTCAGTCGTAAAACAGACTAAAGTACTGATACATGCTACAACATAGCTGAACTTTGAAAACATGCTAAATGAAAGAAGCCAGTCACAAAAGGCCACATATTGTCTGCTTCCATTTATATGAAATGTTCAGAATAAGCAAATCTATAGAAATAGAAAATAGATAGTGGGCTGCGGGAGACGGACAAATGGGGAGTGACGTTACTAATAGGCACAGAGTTTCTTTCTGGGGTGAGGAAAATGTTTTAAAATTGACTATGGGGCGGAGGAAGTCAAGATGGCGGCATAGGCAGACTTGGAACTCACCTCCTCCCGTGGACACAGCCAATTTACAACTACTCGTGGAAAAATTACCCGAGACAGAACTGAAATCTGGATAAGAGGAACTCCTGCAACAACGGACAATCCTAACTGAGTTAAAAGAGGCAGAAACTCCCTTCTGGAGAGGAAAAACACCGCCTTCACAAGCCGCAGCTCCTCACGGCCGCCCGGGGGCAGCCCAAAGGTACGCAGCCCTCCCAGGAGGAGCGGGGCCCTGAGCCGGGGAGCGCCCCCGCTGTGGGCATTTTGTGGACCCAGCACAATCGAGACGAGTGTCATAATATCTGACTTTGCCTGCCACTAAAACATTGGGGAGCACCCCCAGAAAAGCTGGTTCACAAAGAAAGTAAAAACCGGCTCTTAAAGGGCCCACGCGCAAACTCACCCGTTTCAGAAAGCAACCTAAAATCACCAGAAAGAAAGGTGCACAGTGCTGTGGTGAAAAGGGACTCACCTGATAGGCCCTGAGTGCATCTCGGTGAGAGGTGAGACCTCTCCAGGGACTGGGACATTGGCGGCGGCCATTGTTGTGGCCTGGTGTGGGCGTACTGACACAGACGCCATTGGAGTTCTCCCTGAGGCCTGCTAGCCCAGGGTCTGCCCCACCCGCTAGATGATTTAATCCAGCTCAGCCAGGGCAGGCAGCCCACCCTAGAGACTGGCCCCACCCAACAACAAGCCCTCAGGCAACTTGTGGGCCTGCATAGATTGGTAACTGGATTCTCTGCAGCCTGGTAACTGAGCCCACTTCAGTGGGGCAGGGCGTGCACAAGGAGCGGGTGGAGAGTGTGGGGCTCCCGCCGTGGAGAGACTGGGGCCGCATCGGGAGGTCGGGGCGCGCACACGGGGCAGGACTGTGTTGACTGTGTGTGTGGATCTGTGGGTGGCAGGGCTCGTCAGCTGCAGAAGACTTGTGCTTCTCAAAGACCCACACAGGGGCTTTGCCCCACCTTCCAAAGCCTGAAACAATTGGGTGCTCCCATGCCTGAGGCCAGCCCCACCCAGCTGCAATCCTCAGAGAGCTGACAAGAGACCTAAAGGCTGGAGGCTTATAGCAATTGTAAGGCCCTGAGCCTAACAACCTGCCACGCTGGTGGCCTACTCACTTAAAAGAAATACTGCAACACAAATGTGCTATTAGAACTTGCAGCCAACTATGCTGGGGCTCCCCACACCTGATAAAGAGACTGAAGGGCCCACAACAACTACAAGCAACTGAGCATTACAACAGCTGGCCAGGAACATAACTCGGTCTCCCTGGGCGCCTACAGGGAGAGCAAACAGGCCACAACAGAAGGACACACGTAGCCCACATAGGGGTCACCCCTGGAACATTGAGAACTGAGGGAAGCACACTGCAGGCCTCCTAAGCCATCACTTACATAATGTCACCTATCCAAGAGCAGGAGACGTAGCTGACCTACCTAATACGTAGACACAAGCACAGGGAAAGAGGCAAAATGAGGAGGCAAAGGAATACATTCCAAGTAAGGGAACAGGACAAAACCCCAGAAAACGAACTAAGTGAAACAGAAATGAGCAACCTACCTGACGGAGAGTTCAAACAAAGAGTATTAAGGATGCTCACTGATCTGGGGAGAAGAATAGATGAACTCAGAATGGCAACAAAGAAATGGAAGATATAAAAAAGAACCAATCAGATATGAAGAATACAATACTGGAAATGAAAAATTCACTAGAGGGACTCAAAAGCAGAATAGAGGATACAGAAGAACGGATCTGTGACCTGGACGAAAGACTAGAAGAAATTACCCAAGCTGAACAGGTAAAAGAGGAAAGAATAAAAAAGAGTGAGGACAGTCTAAGGGACCTCTGGGACAACATCAAGCACACTAACATCCGTATTATAGGTGTCCCGGAAGGAGAAGAGCGAGACAAAGGGGCAAAGAATCTATTTGAAGAAATAATAGATGAAAACTTCCCTAACCTAAGGAAGGAAACAGACATCCAGGTACAGGAATCACAGAGAACCCCAAATAAGATAAACCCAAAGAGGTCCACACCAAGACACATCATAATCAAAATGCCCAGATTTAAAGATAAAGTGAGAATCCTAAAAGCCGCAAGAGAAAGTCAAGTTACATACAAAGGAAACCCCGTAAGGCTATCAGCTGACTTCTCAGCAGAAACCTTACAGGCTAGAAGAGAGTGGCATGATATATTTAAAGTGCTAAAAGGAAAAAACTTACAACCAAGAATACTCTACCCAGGGGCCAGCCCGGTGGCGCAAGTGGTTGGGTGCGCACATTCCGCTGCGGCGGCCCGGGGTTCGCCGGTTCGGATCCCGGGTGCGCACCGACACACTGCTTGTTAAGCCATGCTGTGGCGGCGTCCCATATAAAGTAGAGGAAGATGAGCATGGATGTTAGCCCAGGGCCAGTCTTCCTCAGCAAAAAAAGAGGAGGATTGGCATTGGATGTTAGCTCAGGGCTGCTCCTCCTCACAAAAAAAAAAAAAAAAGAAAAAGAATACTCTACCCAGCAAGGTTATCATTCAAAATGGAAGGAGAGATCAAAAATTTCCCAGACAAGCAAAAATTAAAGGAGTTTGTCACCAAGAAACCTGTGCTACAAGAAATGTTAAAGGGACTGAGTTAAGGGGAAAAGAGAAGACCACAAATAAGAAAAATTATCTATTTCCATGATGAGAGGGTAATGGATACAAATGCACAAAAAAGAGGCTGGATATGATATCAAAAACATAAAAGGAGGGAGGAGGGGAGTTAAAGAGTAGAGCTTTCAGACAGAGATCAAACTAAAGAGACCAGCAATTCTGTATAGAAGAAGAAAGGAACAGAGAAGGACTACTAAAACACTGAGAAAAAAAAAAGTTAAAAAATGGCAGAAAGTACATACTTATCAATAGCTACTTTAAACGTCAATGGACTAAATGCTCCAATTAAAAGGCATAGGGTGGCTGATTGGATAAAAAAACAAGACCCATATATATGCTGCATACAAGAGACACACTTCAGACCTAAAGACACTCACAAACTGAAAGTGAAGGGATGGAAAAAGATACTCCATGCAAATGGCAATGAAAAGAAAGCTGGGGTAGCAGTATTCATATCAGACAAAATAGACTTTAAAACAAAAACTGTAAAAAGAGACAAAGAAGGGCATTACATAATGATCAAGGGAACAATCCAACAAGAGGATATAACACTTGTAAATATCTACACACCCAATGTAGGTGCACCTAAATATATAAAGCAATTATTAACAGACATAAAAAGAGAAATAGACAGTAACACAATAATAGTAGGGGACTTTAACACTCCACTTACACCAACGGATAGATCATCCAAACAGAAGATCAATAAGGAAACATTGGCCTTAAATGACACACTAGAACAGATGGACCTAGTAGATATATACAGAGCATTCCATCCAAAAACCAAAGAATACATGTTCTTTTCAAATGCACATGGAACATTCTCCAGGATTGATCACATATTAGGCCACAAAACAAGTCTCCATAAATTTAAGAAGATTGAAATAATACCAAGCATCTTTTCTGACCACAACGGTATGAAACTAGAAATCAACTATAGGAAGAAAATCAGAAAAGCCACAAATACAAGGAGATTAAACAAAATGCTACTGAACAACGACTGGGTCAACAAAGAAATCAAAGAAGAAATAAAAAAATACCTGGAGACAAATGAAAATGAAAATACGACAAGCCAGAATTTATGGGATACAGCAAAAGCGGTTCTAAGAGGGAAGTTTATAGCAATACAGGCCTATCTCAACAAACAAGAAAAATCTCAAATAAACAATCTAACAATGCACCTAAAGGAACTGGAAAAAGAAGAACAAACAAAGCCCAAAATCAGTGGAAGAAGGGAAATAATAAAAATCAGAGCAGAAATAAATGAAATAGAGACCAAAAAAATAGAAAATTAATAAAACCAAGAGCTGGTTCTTTGAAAAGATAAACAAAATTGACAAACCTTTAGCTAGACTCACCAAGAAAAAAAGAGAGAAGGCACAAATAAGTAAAATCAGAAATGAAAGAGGAGAAATTATAACAGACACCTCAGAAATACAAAAGATTATAAGAGACTACTACGAAAAGCTATATGCCAACCAATTTGACAATCTGGAAGAAACTGCATAAATTCTTAGAATCATACAACCTTCCAAAACTGGATCAAGAAGAAGTAGAGAATTTGAATAGACCAATCACCAGTAAGGAGATCGAAACAGTAATCAAAAACCTCCCCAAAAATAAAAGTCCAGGACCAGACAGCTTCCTTGGTGAATTCTACCAAACATTCAAAGAAGACTTAATACCTATCCTTCTCAAACTCTTCCAAAAAATTGAGGAGGGGGGGAAGCTCCCTAACTCATTCTACAAAGCCGACATTACCCTGATACCAAAACCAGACAAAGACAACACAAAAAAAAGGAAATTACAGGCCAATATCACTGATGAACATCGATGCAAAAATCCTCAACAAAATACTAGCAAATCGCATACAACAATACATTAAAAAGATTATACACCATGATCAAGTCGGATTTATTCCAGGTATGCAGGGATGGTTTAACATTTGCAAATCAATCAATGTGACACACCACTTTAATAAAATGAAGAATAAAAATCACATGATCATCTCAATAGATGCAGAGAAAGCATTTGACAAGATACAGCATCCATTTATGATAAAAACTCTGAATAAAATGGGTATAGAAGGAAAGTACCTCAACATAATAAAGACCATATATGACAAACCCACAGCTAATATCATCCTCAATGGTGAAAAACTGAAAGCTATCCCCCTAAGAACAGGAACCAGACAAGGATGTCCACTGTCACCACTCCTATTTAACATAGTACTGGAAGTCCTAGCCAGAGCAATCAGGCAAGAGAAAGAAATAAAAGGGATCCAAATTGGAAAGGAAGAAGTGAAACTCTCACTATTTGCAGATGACATGATTTTATATATAGAAAACCCTAAAGAATCCACCAGAAAACTTTTAGAAGTAATAAACGAATATGGTAAAGTTGCAGGATACAAGATCAACATACAAAAATCAGTTGCATTTCTATACACTAACAACGAAGTAGCAGAAAGAGAAATTAAGAATACCATCCCATTTACAACTACAACAAAAAGAATAAAATACCTAGGAATAAACTTAACCAAAGAGGTGAAAGAGCTGTACACCGAAAACTATAAAACATTTCTGAAAGAAATTGAAGAAGACACAAAGAAATGGAAAGATATTCCGTGCTCTTGGATTGGAAGAATTAACATAGTTAAGATGTCCATACTTCCTAAAGCCATCCATAGATTCAATGCAATCCCTATCAAAGTTCCAACAACATTTTTCACAGAAATAGAACAAAGAATCCTAAAATTTATATGGAACAACAAAAGAACCCGAATAGCTAAAGGAATCCTGAGAAAAAAGAACAAAGCTGGAGGTATCACACTCCCTGATTTCAAAATATACTACAAAGCTATAGTAATCAAAACAGCATGGTACTGGCACAAAAACAGACACACAGATCAATGGAATACAATCGAAAGCCCAGAAATAAACCCACACATCTATGGACAGCTAATCTTTGACAAAGGAGCCAAGAGCATACAATGGAGAAAAGAAAGTCTCTTCAACAAATGGTGTTGGGAAAACTGGATAGCCACATGCAAAAAAATGAAAGTAAACCCTTACCTTACACCATACACAAAAATTAACTCCAAATGGATTAAAGACTTGAATGTAAGACCTGAAACTATGAAACTTCTAGAAGAAAACACAGGCAGTACGCTCTTCGACATCGGTCTTAGCAACATATTTTCAAGCACCATGTCTGACCAGGCAAGAGAAACAACAGAAAAAATAAACAAATGGGACTACATCAAACTAAAAAGCTTCTGCACAGCAAAGGAAACTATCAACAAAACGAAAAGACAACCTAACAACTGGGAGAAGATATTTACAAACCATACATCTGATAAGGGATTAATCTCCAAAATATATAAAGAACTCATGCATCTCAACAAGAAAAAAACTACCAACCCAATTAAAAAATAGGCAAAAGACCTGAACAGACATTTCTCCAAAGAAGATATACAGATAGGCAACAGACACATGAAAAGATGTTCAAAATCATTAACTATCAGGGAAATGCAAATCAAAACTACAATGAGATATCACCTCACGCCCATCAGAATGGCTATAATTAACAAGACAGGAAACAACATGTGTTGGAGAGGATGTGGAGAGAAGGGAAGTCTCATACGCTGCTGGTGGGAGTGCAAACTGGTGCAGCCACTATGGAAAACAGTATGGAGATTCCTCAAAAAATCAAGGATAGAACTACCATATGACCCAGCTATTCCACTGCTGGGTATTTATCCAAAGAACTTGAAAACACCAATGCATAAAGATACATGCACCCCTGTATTCACTGCAGCCTTATTCACAATAGCCAAGACTTGGAAGCAACCTAAGTGCCCATCAAGGGACGAATGGATAAAGAAGATGTGGTATATACACACAATGGAATACTACTCAGCCATAAGAAACGATGAAATCCAGCCATCTGTGACAACATGGATGGACATTGAGGGTATTATGCAAAGTGAAATAAGTCAGAGGGAGAAGGTCAAATACCGTGTGATTTCCTTCATTAAGTAGTAGATAATAACAACAATAAACAAACACATAGAGACAGAGATTGGATTGGTGGTTACCAGAGGGGAAGGGGGGAGGGAGGAGGGCGAAAGGGATAATTCGGCACAAGTGTGTGGTGATGGGTTGTAATTAGTATTTGGGTGGTGAACATGATGTAATCTATGCAGAAATAGAAGTATAATGATGTACACCTGAAATTTATACAATGTTATAAACCAATGTTACTGCAATAAACAAAAAAATAAATAAATAAAATAAAATAAAATAAAATTGACTATCGTGATGGTTAGACAACTCTTTGAATACACTAAAAACCACTGAATTGTACAGCTTACAGAGATGAACTGTATGGTATCTGAATTATGTGCTATTAGTAAACAAAGAGATGCCGGGAGCCTGGATGGGGCAGTGGCAGTGGGGATGGAGGGGACACACTCCTGGAGGTAGACTCACAGAACTCGGCACCTGGGAGACTGGAGGGAGCAGCAGAGGTTCCGGATAACACCAAGGGTTCTGGCCTGAGGGGCTGGGACGGGGAGGTGGCACCACCAAACAAGCCAGAGACGGCAGAGGGAGAAGCCAGAAAAAGTCCCATCTGAGAGGCTGACACAAGGCCCTGAAAGGGCCCGGCAGGCAGTAAGAATGAGCCTTGGCAGACAGACTGAACACGTGCTCCATTTACATAGAATAAAATGACCGTTAGTACTGCCAGCAGAGTTTACAGCAATGACTTCGAGCTTGGGCTCTACATGGGCTCTGAGTTCTCCAAGGGTTCTCACAAAGAAGGAAGTACAGTCTTTTCACAGACAAGGAAGACTCAAACCTCGCCTGGGCTGATAGCTATTTTATCTCCTGGGTCCTACATTTAGAAAAAAAGAATGCTGCTGATTAAGTCTGGAAACTGCTGCTTCACCATAAGCTATGCCTTGATGGACATTGTGACCACCATACAATATGAAAACAAAAAGAGAGAGAGAGAAAAGTAGAAACTATAGCATTAAAACTCTGCATCTAGACTATTATTTTTAAAAAACACACACACAGAAAATAACGAGTGTTAGCAAGGATGTGGAGAAGTTGGAACCCCTGTGCATTGCTGGTGGGAATATAAAACGGTGCAGCCGCTGCAGAAAATAGTATGACCATATGACCCAGCAATTCCACTTCTGGGTATATACAAAGGAATAGAAAGCAGGGTCTCAAAGAGATATTTGTACACCCATGTTCACAGCAGCACTATTCACAACAGCTAAAATGTAGAAGCAACCCAAGTGTCCACTGACAGATGAATGGATAAGCAAAATGTGGTATCCACATACAATGGAACATTATTCAGCCTTACAAAGGAAGGAAATTCTGACACATGCTACAACGTGAATGAGCCTTCACAACATTATCCTAAGTGAAATAAGCCAGTCACAAAAGGGCAAACACTGTATGATTCCACTTACATGAGGCACCTAGAATTGGCAAATTCATAGAGACAGAAAGTAGAATGGTGGTTACCAGGAGCTGGGAGAAAGAGGGATTTGGGAGTTACTGCCAAATGGGTACAGTTTCTGTTTGGGATGATGAAAAATTCCTGAAATAGTGGTGATGGTTACAGAATATTTTGAATGTATTTAATGCCACCCAATTTTTTTTTTAAATGGTTGAAATAGTAAATTTTTTTTTATTTTCTTATTTTTTTTTTGTGAGGAAGATCAGCCCTGAGCTAACATCCATGCTAATCCTCCTCTTTTTGCTGAGGAAGACCAGCTCTGAGCTAACATCTATTGCCAATCCTCCTCCTTTTTTTTTCCCCCCCGAAGTCCCAGTAGATAGTCGTATGTCATAGTTGCACATCCTTCTAGTTGCTGTATGTGGGACGTGGCCTCAGCATGGCGGGAGAAGCAGTGCGTCGGGGCGCGGCCAGGGATCCGAACCCGGGCCACCAGCAGCAGAGCGCGCGCACTTAACCGCTAAGCCACGGGGCCGGCCCTGAAATGGCAAATTTTATGTTGTCTATATTTTGCCACAATTTTAAAAAATACCAACTAAAAATGAACAAAAGACTTTAACAGACACCTCACCAAAGAACATATATAGATTGCGAGGAAGTTCATGAAAAGATGTTCAACATCACTAGTCATCAGGGAAATGCAAATTAAAACCAGGATGAGGGGCCAGCCTGGTGGCGTGAGCGGTTAAGTGCGCGTGCTCCGCTGCGGCGGCCCGTGGTTCGCCAGTTCAGATCCCGGGCATGCACCGACGCACCACTTGTCAAGCCATGCTGTGGCAGCATCCCATATAAAGTGGAGGAAGATGGGCACAGATGTTAGCCCAGGACCAGTCTTCCTCAACAAAAAAAGAGGAGGATTGGCAGATGTTAGCACAGGGCTGATCTTCCTCACAAAAAGAAGAAACAAAAAAACAGGATGAGCTACTGTTACACACCTATTAGAATGGCCACACTGTTTAAAAAATTGATAATGCCAAGTCCCAGTGAGGATACAGAGCAACTGGAACTCTAATACACTGCTGACAGGAATGGGAAATGGTACAGCCACGCTGGAAAATAGCTTCTTATAAAGTTCAACTTACACTTACCGTACGACACAACAACCTCACTCCTATCCTACCCCAGAGAAATGTTCACACAAAACTTATATATAAATGTTTATAGCAGCTCCATTCAAATCATCAAAAAGTGCAAACACACCAAATATCCTTCAACAGGTGAATGGATAAACTGTTGTGATATATCATATAAAGGAAAACTGCTCAGTAAGAATACCGCTTACATGGGCCAGCCCTGGTGGCCTAGTGGTTAAGTTCAGTGCGCTCTGCTTTGGCGGCCAGGGTTTGGTTCCCAGGTGCAGACCTACACCGCTTGTCTACCAGTAGCCATGCTCTGACATCAGTTCACATATAAAATAGAGAAAGATCGGCAACAGATGTTAGCTCAGGGAGACTCTTCCTCAGCAAAAAAAAAAAAGAATACAGCTAATACAATGGAATAGTACTACCAATTAAAAGGAACCGACAGGGGCCGGCCCCGTGGCTTAGCGGTTAAGTGCGTGCACTCCGCTGCTGGCGGCCGGGGTTCGGATCCCCGGCGCACACCGACGCACCGCTTGTCAGGCCATGCTGTGGCGGTGTCCCACACAAAGTGGAGGAAGATGGGCACGGATGTTAGCTCAGGGTTGATCTTCCCCACAAAAAAAAAATAAAAGGAACCAACAATTGATACACGTAACAACTTGGATAAATCTCAAAGGTGTTTTGCTGAGCGAAAGAAGCCAGTCTCCAAAGGTTCCATACTGTATGATTCCATTTACATGACATTCTTGAAAAGACAAAACTATAGTGAAAGAGAACACGTCAGTGGTGGCCAGGGGTAGGGAACAGTGTCTATGATGGGGTAGCATAGGGGTATTCTGGGGTGTGATAGAACTGTTCTGTACCTTGATTGTGGTACTGGTTACACAAATCTATACACGTGTTAAAAGTCATAGAACTCTACACCCCAAAAAAGGTCAAATAATTTAACTTATTAAATTAAATTTAATAAATATAAAAATATTTTAATAAAAATAAATACAATATTTTAAAAGAGTGCAGGGGAGCGATCTAGCTATCAGACAAAGTATAATTCAAGCCCAAAAGTATGAAATGTGACAAAAGGGGCAATTCACACCGATAACACTTCATATACACCAAATAATAGAGCATCCAATTTTAAGAAGCAAATACCACAAGAGATGCAAGGACACATAGACAGAAACACAGTAATAAGAGACTTTCATTTGCCACCCTCAGTACAAGACAGATCAAGTGGAGAAAAAATAAGGAGACAGAAGATCTGAACAAGAAAACAAATAGAGCAGAACTTAGGGATGTGTATCAAACTACACCCTGCTAAGAAAGTCTACGTGTTCTTCTCCAGTGCTCACAGCAAATCCACAAAAAAACTGATCGTGTATTAGTTCACAAAGAAAACACCTTCTATAAAGGAAAAATATTAAAAACAACACTCCCTGAACACAATACATTAAATCTAGAATTTACTAACACCATCATCACCAACAGCAAAAGAAAGGTCCTTCTATCTAAAAATTTAAGAATCTCCTATTAAACAACTTCTGGGTGAAAGGAAATGCAACTAAAATTGGAGAAATCTGAAGAAATACTAACAATGAAAACACATATCACACATGTGAAAATACAATGAAATCATTTAAGGAGCAAAAAAATCACATGATTATCTCCGTAGAAGAGAAAGCCTCTGACACCCAAGAAAACAGAAATTGAGGGATACTTTCTCAACAAGGTAAAATATATATACCTTAGTCCTAAAACCAAAATCTTATTTACTGGAGAAACACTAGAGGTATTTCCATTAATATCAGCAACAAAGTAAGTTACCCATCATGTCTGCTACTACCCACCACTGTACTAGGAGTATTAGCACTGCAGTTAGAAAAGGGACACCAATTAGAGGAATAAGAACGGGTAATGAAGAAGTAAAACTAGCATAACTGCAGATAATATGATAGAGTACCTGGAAAACCCCAAAATCAATGATAAAACAATAATAAAAGAACTCAGTCAAGTAACACAATATAAAATTAACATACGAAAATCAACAGCCTTCACATACACAAAGAGAAGACATTATGGTGAGAAAAATACCATTTGCAATAGCAACAAAATAATTAAGCACTTAGGAATCAAGTTAACAGAAATGTGCAACCTACGCAAGGAAAATTTAAAAACGCTACTGAAAGATACTAACGTAAACTTGAACAAGTAGAAAGACATCCTCTGTTCTTGGACAGGACTCAACATTATCAAGATGTCAGTTCTCCCTAACTTAATTTATGAATTCAATGCAATCCCAATAAAAATACCAACAAGACACTAGACAAGATGACACTAAATTTCATATAGACAGACAAAAATGTAAGAATAGCTAGGAAAACAGTGAAAAAGAAAAGCTACAAGAGGGGATGAGCCCGACCGGACATTAAAACATACCATATAGAGCCTTAATAATTAAAACAGCGGTACTGGTACATGCATAGACAGAGAGAATTGGTCCAGAATTAGACTCAAGTATATGTGGAAATTTAAAATATGGCAAAGGTGGCATCTCAAATCACTGGAATCAAGATGAACTTTGTAACAGGTGGTGTTGGGACAAATTAGTAGCCATTTGGAAAAAGATAAAATTAGATCCATACCTCACACCATATACATAAATAAACTCCAAGTAGATTAAAGATCTAAATGAAAAAATTAATCTATACAAGTACTAAAAGAAAACATGAATGAATTTCTTTTTAACTTTGGTATAGGGAAAGTCTTTCTCGCTATGATTCAAAATCCAGAGGCAGTGAAAGAAAAGATTAATAAATTTAACTACATAAAAATTTTTAAAATTTTGCACGACAAAAAAAAATCAGAAGTCAAAAGACAACTGATCATTTGGGAGAAAATACCTGCAACCATATACCACAGACACAGGGCTAATATTTCTAACACACAAAGAGCTCTTAAAAACGAAGGGACACAGCATTATTCACAATAGCCAAAAGGTGGAAGCAAGCCCAGTGTCCATTGACAGACGAATGGATAAACAAAATGTGCTGTATTCATACAATGGAATATCATTCAGCCTTAAAAAGGACTTTCTGACACATGCTACAACATGGACGAATCTTGAAGACATTATGATAAGCTTATGAAATAAGCTAGCCACAAAAGGAAAAATACTATATGATTCCATTTATATGGGGTACCTACAACAGGCAAATTCATAGAGACAGAGAGCAGAATGGCGGTTGCCAAGGGCTGCAGGGAAAGAAGAATGGGGAGTTATTGTCTAATGGGTACAGAGTTTTAGTTTGGGAAGATGAAAAACAGTTCTGGAGGTAGATGGTGGTGATGGCTGCACAACAGTGTGGATATGGTTAATGCCACAGAACTATTTAAAAATAGTTAAAATGGTACATTTCATGTTAAGTGTATTTTACCATGATTAAAAAAAGAGAAAAAAAACCCCGAGGGACAAAACCCCCAAAAATCTGATAGAAAAACAGGGAAAAGATATGAACAGACAATTCACAAAAAAAGACATACACATGAAAACATATGAAAAAATGTTCAAACTCACTCATAATTAGAGAAATGCAAATTAAAACAGCACTGAGACACCATTTTTCACCTATCGCACTGGCAAAAATGAAAGTAGGACAGCACACTCTGCTGGGGAGGTTGTAGGGAAACAAGCAGTATTCTCATACATTGTTGGTGGGAATGCAAATACAGTCCCT
Organism: Ceratotherium simum simum; assembly: GCF_057802395.1. Classification (NCBI taxonomy): domain Eukaryota; kingdom Metazoa; phylum Chordata; class Mammalia; order Perissodactyla; family Rhinocerotidae; genus Ceratotherium; species Ceratotherium simum. The sequence goes on from NC_141934.1 coordinate 3,951,956, forward strand.
CTTGAGGGGAATTTGACAATAGGTAACAACCTTTCAACCCAGCCATTCCACTTCTAGAAATCCACACTGAACATTCACCTCCAACAACATGAAAACACATATGCACAGGGTTATTCACTGCAGAACGGTCTGTAATCGCACGATATTGGAAACAACCTAAATGGCCATAGATAGTACAGTGAATGAATAAACTATGGTACATCCACACAATGAAGTAATATGCAGCTGTAAAAATTCATGAGGGAATTTCACAGCAGCATTATTCAGAATGACCAAAAAGTAGAAACAACTCAAATGTCCATCAACTGATGAATGGATAAATAAAATGTGGTATATCCATACAACAGAATATTATTTAGCCATAAAAAGTAATGAACTACTGACAACATAGATGAACCATAAAGACATTACGCCAAGTAAAAGAAGCCAGTCACAGACCACATATTGTATGATCCCATTTATATGAAATGTCCAGAACAGGCAAATTTATACAGACAGAAAGTAGATTAGTGGTTGCCTAGGGCTAGAAGAGGAAATGGGCAGTGACTGTTAATAGACACAGAGTTTCTTGTTGGGGTGATAAAAATGTTCTAAAATTGATTGTGGTGATGCTTGCACAACTCTGTGAATATACTAAAAAGCACTGAGTTGTACACTTTAAATGGGTGATTGTATGGTCTATAAATTATATATCCATAAAACTGTTTTTAAAAATGAATAGGATCTCTATGAACAGATATGAGGTGATTTTCAAGACATACTGTTGAGTGAAAAAAGTAAACACAATTATCTATAGCATGCCGCCTTTCATATGAGAAAGAAGAGGATATAAGAAAATACATGACCATCTGTTCATTTGTGCAAAAGAAACACAGAGAGGATAATCCAGGTTCTAAAGAGATCACTTAGCTATAGGGGGTGAGTGGGAAAGGGGTGAAAAGAAGGGGAGAATGGAACAGGGTGGTAGGGTGAGGAGGAGGGACACTGCTCTGAGAACACCTTTGTGTATGGCTCTGACTCTCAGAACCACAGTCATGTTTCACACTCAAAAAGTAAACAATTAAAATCAACTAAGATCTAGGGGGAACCCCAAATGGAATATACTAACAATGAACCTACTGTATTACAAATAACATAACCACACTGAAGGGCATAAGGAAGAAAAGAACTAACCTAAGCAACCGTGGAAAACAGCAGCCTGACTGGCTACTATAAGGCTAAAGACAAAAAGAACTGTGATTCCAGGGTTGGGGCAGAGAAAATACAAAATGAGCCTGGAACATCTTGCGGTGCCAGAAAGTAAGCAAGTGCTCAAAAAATTGATGAGGGTTTGTCACAGCTAACCTCAAGGAGATCCTAAATAGCCAAAGCCGGAACAGTGAGCAACAAAATGATGATAATATTAGATTTTGACCCATAGAATACAATGAATATCCATGGGGTCCATCCTGACACAAATAATAATCAAATAAATAAAGGAGAGAAGGGATAGCTCTTCCTTCAATTGAATTTCAATTAATAAATGTAAAAGGAGAGAGAGAAATAGGAAATTACCTTTAGGCAAACAACACAAAGATCCACAGGTGGATGCTAAGGTCAGTGAGTGTAAATCTGTGAGAACCGGAATTTGCATCCTCTCAAAGTATCTCCCCAAGACACTTACCGACTGGAAAGGGAAAGAGAGTGACTTCACAGTGTAGAAACCTGGCAACACCAACTGAATCAAGTGATCAAGGTAAATATCGCCAGTAATAAGACACAACATCATCTTCAACTCCTCGATATGATGCACTGAGAAGAACACCATGTTTGTGTTGTTCTGGCCAAAAACACATAACGTCACTCCAATGTTTTCATGAGAAAACATCAGACATACCCAAACTGAGGGATATTAGACAAAATAACTGATCACTACTCTTTACAAGTAGAAGGCCAAGACAAGAAAAGACCACGTAACTGTTAAGCACTAAGGAGAAATGACTTAATGCAATATGGGATCTTGGATAGGATCCCGGAATGAAAATAGAACACTGGTGGAAAAACAGGTGAAATTCGAACTAGGTCTGTAGGTGTGATAATAATATTGTACCAATGTTACTTTCCTGTTCTTGATAATTATACTATGATTATATAAGATGTTAACCTGAGGGGAAGTAGGTTGAGTGACCTATGGGAACTCACAGTATTATTGCTGCAATCTCTAAATCTAAAATTAGTTTAAAATAAAAAGTCTAAAAAGAAATAACCATTTGAGATTATGTATTTATCATCTGTAGCAATGTGAGGATGGGGACCACATCTGTATTGTTAACCACAAACCCACTAAAAGGAGCTTAAAAAAAAGCAGCTACTGCATAAACATAAGAAAGTATCTACTCATTTCTCAGACTCGCAGCCCAGCAGTTGCACTTTCTCAGAATAGCGCATTCAGGAGTTCAATCTTACAAGTTTCCAAATTCCTCAGAGCATGGTTTTCACGGCCTTAAGAACACACGATAAAGAAGAGCACACTCTGAGCATCTCATACCCGGGTCCAGTGATGAGCCGTGACGTCTCCTGTGTGCTCTGGCCCGGAGCCGGGAAGCCTAGGTCTGCAGCTCAGGGTGGCACTACCAGGCTGTGCCGCTGACTTGCTCTAAGATGCCCCTCTCCGAGTCTCAGAGTAGGAAGCTCTGAACTAGACCAGGCGTCCACAAGCTAATTAGCCCACAGTTTTTGTACAGCCCAGGAGCAAAGAATGGTTTTTACATTTTTAAGTGGTTGAGAAACTTTGTGACACATGAAAATTATATAAAATTCAAATTCCAGTGTCCATAAATAAAATTTTATTGGAAAATGGCCACTCTCCTATGTATTGTCTTTGGCTGTATCCACAGTTGACACCAGAGTGGAGTACACAGAGTCTGGCCCACAAAGCCTAAAATACTTACTCTTATAAGTATGATTATACTTATTATATTCACAACATATTACAACACTATTCCCGGGCCAGCCCCGTGGCTTAGCGGTTAAGTGCGCGGGCTCCGCTGCTGGCGGCCCGGGGTTCGCATCCCCGGGGCACAGGACGCACCGCTTCTCCGGCCATGCTGAGGCCTCGTGCCACATACAGTAACTAGAAGGATGTGCAGCTATGACATACAACAATCTACTGGGGCTTTGGAGGGAAAAAATAAATAAATAAAATCTTTAAAAAAAAAATACTATTCTATTATTATATTTACAACAAAAGTTTGCGGGCCCTTGAAGCAGCCCCCTCTAAGGATATTTCAGTTCTAACCACGCTTATGAACCACACGGAAGGCACCCTGGCCGCCCGGGATCCGACCGTCCCACGGCCACGGCCTGTCGTACCCAGGCCCCAAGACTGAAGTGGCGCCCCCAGCCGCTGGAGCAGACACCTGCGAGCGCCGGCAAGCTCCGCCTGGCCAGGCCCGCCCCGGCCCGGGAGGCAGCGCAGTCAAGACCGCCGTCGGGAGTCGGGCTGCCCCCCGGTTAGCTGGGTGACTTTGGACGAGTCCCCAGACCTCCCGGCCTCGGTTCCCTCCCGGTAAAGGGCGATCATCACAACACTCACCTCGCAGGGCTGCTGCGAAGGTGAAGGGCAAGGACGCGAGTCAAGGGTCAGCGCCGGGCTCGGCCCGGGCAGACGCGGGATCACTGGCGGCTCGTGCTGTGGTCCCTGAGACCACTCCCGAGGCCGGGCCCGTCCTGGCCCCCGGGGCGGCGGCAGAGCCGTGAGGCGGCCCCCGGGGCGGCCTGGAGGCCCGGCCTCGTCGCTCCCGCGCTCCGGCCTCGGTTTCTGCGACGGCCGCACCGAGGCTGCCGGGGGATCCCCCAGCGCCGGCCGCCCCTCAGGCCCGCGCCCCCACCCCGCCCCGGCTCCGCAGAGTCGCGCCCCACCTCCCGGGGGCCGCCCCCAACCCGCGCGTACGCCCGCCCCACGCTCCCCGGCACTCACCAGGCATCTCCACGGCAACGGCCCGACCGCCCCGTCCCCCGCGCCGGCCGGCTGCGCGCCTGACAACAAGGCGCGCTCCCATTGGCTGCGGTGCCGGCTCCGCCAGCCAATCAGCGAGGCGCACGCGCTGCTCGCCCGCCCGGCCGGCGGGCTGCTGGGCCCCTGCGGGTGGCGTCGGGCGCCGAGCCGAGCGGCCTGAAGCGCATCTTGAACCTCCGTGAGTCTTCGCTCTGTCCGCGCGCTGCTGTGGCCTCGGAGCGCCGGCTCGCGGAGCGGTCGGACTCCCGGCTCCACCGCTGGTAATACGTGTGAAGAGTCGGGCTCGGTGCCTGGCCCCGAGCAGTCGCCGAATGACGGGCTGTGTTATTGTTGTTACAAGCGGGACAGGTGCTCTGAAGGCAGTGGAAACGTGGGGAACGTTTAGAGGGAACCCGGGGAGGAAGAGTCGTCTTCTTCATATTACCTGTGCCTCACCTCTTTCCGAAAAGGATTTGAAGCCCAAAGGCACAGATGCAATCAACTAGTGAAACAAAGGGGGGAAAAACCCAAAACTCAGAGACCCGGGAAGCGAGGGAGTGACAGCATTCCAGAGCCGAGAAGAGGGTCCCGCACGGAAGGGTTGCCGAGCGCGGCTTCAGCTTCGGGCTGAGAGACGTCACGCTCTTGGGAGCTGAGCGTTTTGGGGGAGGGCTTCACCCTGTGGTTGAACCTCATAGCTGCTGGAGTCCAGCAAGGATGATTTAAATAGCAATGAATGACATGACTTTCTTTTTGACTTTCAAGACAGTAAAATCCTGGTGAAGAACTCATAGAGTCAGTTCAGTACAAGAAAGCTTTACTGATATGCCAGGAGGTACAAAAATAATTGAGTCACTAACTTTGATTTTGAGAGGCGTACAGCCTTGGGGGACAGGGGCAATGAACAGAAGCATAAACAGATGGTTTCAAAGTTTCATGGATAACATGCAACCTAGGGTGCAGCCTCCACCCCCAGTTGTATCTTGAAAGGGGCTCTGGAGACAGTCTGAGACAGTCGAAAAAACATGAGAAGGGTGGTCCAAACAGCAGGGAGCTGTGTGGCAAGGGTTTGGAGGTGAGAAAGAGTGCAGGCCACAGGCAGAAGCCTTGGGCAGCACGGTATTGCCAGGGGACAAAGCTCAGGGCCACAACGGGGAGAGATAATGCTGGAGAGGGGGGAGGGCCAGTCCCCACAGCAAGCAGATGACATCCCTCTCACTACAGTGGGGTGAGAGATTTAAGGTGGGGAGACCAGATTGGAGGCTGTTGCCTTATGGTCCTGGCAGGGGCTAGGGCTGAATCCCTCCTTGGGCACTTCAATCGCTCTTTTACATACAACCCACAAATATTCCCTGAGCCCCTCTGGGAAGCAGGACACCCATGTTGGCAGAAGGAATGACTGCAGAAACAGTTGGGACAGGGAGCCAGGGGAAGGAATTCCAAGCTCTAGCTTTTCGTGAGTCTTCAGCAGTGGTCAGGTACAAACACAGCAGGCAGAGGCACATTCCACTGGAAACTAACTTTATTAACTAGGTGGACTGCGTAGACTGAAAATCTCCATCTGGTGTTTCACTGGTGCACTACAGACAAGGATGATCAAACCTTTAACAGTGCAGGGAAACACAGCACCCACCACAGAGTCTTAAGACATGTAAACTCTTCATTGAACATCTGGAAGGAAACTGAAAAGGACACTTCCTCTGGGCTCCCCCCACCCCACCTGTATATTCTCTGAAATGCAAAAGCATGACATGGTATTTTGATGGGGGGGCGGAGATCCCATTCATTCACTTTCTAGTGGCAGACATTGCCTTTCCAGGTTTGCCATTCTGGGACATGGATTTTACAAGGTGCACAGCTACAGAGAATTCTCAGCAAGACTCATGGGAGAAGAGGGAGTTTGGCAACGCCCAGGAAAGGTCTCTGAATCCCAGGCTGCCCTGCTCTCCTGCTGGGCACAGCAGTCCCCTTCAAGGGGAGGGAACTGCCCAGACCAGCCCAGGCTGAGAATGGAAACATCTGGTCAGCAGAGTCTGCAGGAAGGCCCAGGCTAGAGCAGGCTGGCAGCCTTCCCTACCAGCCTGCACATGGGCATGGAGAGCAGGGCCTCCGGGCTGAGCCCTCCACCCTCGGATTTGAGCAGCCTAAATACAATACATGAAAGAGCGGCCCTGAAGACAGGAAACATCCCACCTCCCAGGTTCCCTCAAGTCCCCACCTCATTAGCCAGCCCCTCTGCCCAGGATGGCCCAGAATGCCAGGGAGGGGTAAAAGGAAGTAAAGAAGTCGTGTCTGAAAGACGAAGCTCTCTTCATTTATTTGAATGAGGATGGGGAAGAAGAGGATTGTGAGGTCACAGGCATGTCTGCACATGGGGGTGCCAGAAGCTGGTATCCACCAAGCCCTCACTCTGCCAGAAGGCTTCTCTGGAAGGGGCCGCCAGCTCACAGATGCCCTGGATGCTCTCCATGCCAATCATAAAAAAGTGACGACTGTCCCCTTCTTGCCAATCTGCCAGGGCTCCAGGGGGAGAAAGCGCATAATTATCCTTCAGGAGACAAAGAAAAAGATGTCATCAGCTCCTTGGCTAATGCCTTTTATTCCAAGACCCCTAGCCAGGCATTCCCACCGTGGGCTCCCCAGCCAGCCAGCCTTAGCCCCCCAGGCATTTGCAAGCCTGCCTCTCCTCCCAACCCCCAACAGGGCAGTGGGCCTGTCAGGGGCGGGATGGTGGCTGCACCTCATTGTGTCCCACCCAGGAAGGCTACTCAACACAGCAGCCTCTGTGGTCACTGTATGCCCTGTCTATGGGCTCAGAGGGCAGCCCTCCCTCTTCCAAACTGCAGGCTCCCAGGACACCCTTGGGGGGAGTATGTGTGACCACCTCAAGTTTTCTCATCTGTAACTAGGCATAATGGAGGTATCTACGCCATGGGGGTGGCATGTCTGCATGAGCGGGTGTGCAGAGGGGAACAGAGTTTGTAAGGATCAAATGGGATGATGCCCGTAAGGCACCTCTAGGGCACCTGGTGCGTGATAAGTATTCGCACATTACTTATTGTTGTTAGAATTATCATCTCTCCTCACCTTGAGGACCAGGTCCGAGCACCTCCCAGGAGTGACCATTCCTCACCAGCCTTTCTGGGCCAACAAAGGCTCCATTCTCAAAGGTTCTTTCAACCTTCTCATGCCCTTAGATCCTCACAGGCATGGACTGGGCTCAGGAATATTTTTCGCCCAGGAAGAAACTTTAACCTTGCCACAGGATCCCAGGTTTGGGAGCTGTAGGGGCTTCCTGGGGAATCACTGAATCCATGCCTCTCTATTCACAGAAGAGAAGGCTACAAACCAGAGAGGGTTCACTTCCAGGTTTGTCTGGGTCCCCAGCTATGCTGGACCCAGAACCCAGGCCTCCAGACATCTGGACCAATGCTCTTTCCACTACTCCGTGACCCTCCTGGGAGCCTTACCTGGGACCTGGTTGGGCCACAGGCCCAAAGGCCACAGCCTCAGGACATACCCAGAATTCCACCTCACCAGGCCAGAGAAATTCTCCAAGAAAATTACTCTTGATTTTCTAAGATGTAGGCAGCTGATATGGCTATGGCTTTGTCAGATAACAACATCCTAACCTGCCAGGTGCCGAGGCAAATATAATACATTGCCATCCCATGCAGTGTCCCCAGGGAGTGGTTAAAGGAAAGGCTTCCCCCTTCACAGATGGAAACACTGAGGTTTAAGAGGTCACGCCTTGCCCAGGTGTCATAGGGACAGCTGCAGAGCCAGGAATTCATTCAATTCTGATACCACTCTGAAGGCTGACCCTCCACCAGGGGGCCAGAGAGGTCAAGGGTCAAGTCTTCTGCAGTGCCAGGAATTTATTTTTTCCCCCAACTTTAGGAGGGGCATTGAGGTAGGATCACTATCCCCCGGTGGCGCAGCAGTCCAAGAGGGTCCTCTCCCTGCTCCTACGCACCGGTCCTGGTCCAGGCCCAGTTCCTTGGTGAGGAACTCGAAGAAGCGGGCGCTGTGGCCGCGGTTCTCCTCGGCCGTGCCCACCACACCGATGGAAGAGACGAGCAGCTGCGCGCAGGGCTCGGTCGAGCCGTTCACCGCCATGGCCAGGCCCGGCCGCACCGTCGCGTTCACGCGCTGCGGGGGACACGAAAGAAGCCGCTGTAGGCCAGGCTAGCGCTGAGGACAGAACGGCGCGGGGTCGGTCCGAGACGCACGGGCCCGTGGGATCAGGACTGGGGGCACCGGCCGGGGTCCCTGGAGGTCACGTTGGGGTCATGGCTGGGGAAGGCGACACGGAGCAGACGTGGGGAGTGTGGAGAGCGGGAGGTCAGGGGTCCCTGTCGGTCACGGTGGGACAGCCGGGGCGTGGACAGAGCCCGACCCCTGGTCCACCGACTTCCCCCAACCCGGTGCTCCCAGGCCCACGCTCACGTCCTCGGGTTTGCCCAGGATGGCGGCGGCGGCCGCGCAGAGCCGCTTCTCTAGTCCTGCGGGCACGCGGCCGGCGGGCAAGTTCGTGTCCAGCTCAAGGAACGGCATGTCTAGCAGGAAGGCGCGCAAACCACCACCGCGGAGAAAGAACGCGCGGAGTCCGGGTCCATGTTCCAAGGGTCAGAGACTAGGGGGCAGGGGCGGGGCGCCACGGGAACCGGGCTCCTCATTGGATGGGCAGGCAGGCAGCGCCCCCCGATTGGCTGCCTACCCCGGCCCCGGCCGACAACCTCGGCGTACGCGGGAGCTGATTTCCGGAAGTCCTGCCGCCCCGCCCACTCCGTGTAACCCCACCCCCAACGAGGCGTCGGCCGAGCCGTGGCCCCGCTCACTGCGCCCCAGTCCCGCGCCCCCTGCCGCCACACTGGCCGGGGTTTTCCGTCCCCTGTGGCTTTCGGGCGCTGCGGTGTCTGCTTCCTGGCCCACATTTAGATGGCGGTCTGAACGCCCCGCAAACACACACGCCGTAGGGGCGTTCCCCAGGCTCGACCCTAATAACGTTACATCGTCACAGAGGCTTAACAAATGTTGTTGAATGAGTTGCCATCATTTCAAATTCAGGCAACTTCACGTTCAACGTGGGAACCTGCGCTTCTCTTGATCAGGAGACCTGGTGACACGTGTGGGCTCGGGTAGGGCTGGACAGAGACCCTCGGGCTCACTGCATCCCTACCTGGCCCCCACAGACGTCTGCCTTTGTGGCCTCTTGTGCCTGCGGCAACCTCGCCTCACAGTGAAGTACTGTCCACCAGGGGGTGAGAGCGAGCCAGGTCCTGGTCGACTTCCCAGCAACGTCTAGGGTACCCTACCTTTTTGTAGGCAAAACAAAAGGTGTTATTTAAACCGTGGACATCTGTTGAAAAGGCTAAACAGGGTGCTCTCATCAGTACTGCAAAGTGGTTTGAATTGTAGATGAAAATATAATTGTGTGGGTGTATATGAACAATTTCAATTACACATCTAAAATTCTATATAAGCGGGCATATTAAAGGAGCCTCCACAGAAAGGCAGGCGGGCGGGAGGCTCTGTCTGGTCATGACCCTGTCCCATCAGCAGTTTATTAGATGACTCAGATATCAGAGGGTCTGGGACACAAGGCAGGTAGGTGGTGACAGTCCTGAGGGGAAAGGACAGGGACAGGTGGCAAGTGTGGGACCCACAGTGGGGCATGGAGAAGACAGTGGTGGGGTTATGAGGAGGCAGGGGGGTTCAAGGCCACTGGGCAGCACCCGGGGGCCAGGAACTAACCTGGGACTTCCCTCCCTGCAAGGAGGTTCATGCACCAGGCCTGCACCCCACCTGTGGGAGAGAGTGTCACCCAGAGGGAGAGAGACCTAGGAGACTGAGGCCTGATTCAAACCTGATTCTTCACCGGGTCAACCCCCATCTGTGCTCAGCCCAGGGGGCGTGGAACCAGCTCCCTGCCAGGACTGAGGGGGGAAGCACTGGGCTGAGGAGCCCAGACGGGATCACCTGACTCCCCCAGGGGCTGGGGAGGTTGGGGAAGTGTCCCTGGAGAACCCACATGGTGACACATGCGAAAAGGCCCGGGGGGCACCACGCAAAGAAGGTGAGGAGGCCTCTGGAAGCAGTGGACACAGCCTGAGCCAAGGTTAGGAGGCTGAGGTGGGAGCTGGGAGGGCCGGGAAATGATGGGCTACTGTGTGCAACCTGGAGGGGGTAGCCTGGAGGGGTGGGCGCAAGGCTTTGAATGCAAAGTTGAGTAACCTGTACTTCAGCCTCAGGTCAATGAGTCACCGTGGAAAGTTTCAAACAGAGAAGGGACAGGGTCAATATGTGTTTATTAAAGCTCTCTCCAGAGGGCACATGGAAGTCAGAGTGTTAAGGGGTAAGGGAGGAGACAGACAAAAGAAGGAAGGCAGGCCTGATGCATGGAGGGAACTGCGGACCGGAGACTATGCAGGATCTCTTGCTCACAGCCAAGGAGAGGCATCTCTTTCTTCTGACGACAGAGTCTCCCTCGTTGTCGCTGGCTCTGCAGGCCTGGCCCCCGCTCATTGCAACAAAACCTGCGCCAAGGGCCTCAGCTTCTCCTTCACGGCCGGGTCCAGTGGAGGCAGGTCCTTGGTCTTCATGAGGACTGCGTGGGCCTCCTGGAAGAGGTCCTCCCCCACGGCGGCCTCCACGCGCTGGCGCCACGCGGCCAGCTTGGGTCGGCTTTTAAAGACTTGGCAGCCGGCGCTGACGGGCTATGGGGAGAGGGAGCCGGGCGGGGGGCTGAGCACGGTCAAGTACAAGGCAGCATGACCTGGTTAGGGATTCCTCTGGTGGACTTTCCCTCCTCTGCCACACCAGTGGTAGGCTGAGGTTCTCTTCCAGGAGACACTGGGAAGCTCCTCAATATCCCTGCAGGATTCTGAAGCCCCATTTTACAGATAAGGATGCTGAGGCTCGGAGGGGGAAGTGACTCGCCCAGGGTCCCAGGGCCAGAAAGGGCAACATGAGCTGGTACATTGACTCCCTCCCAGGATGCCCCACTGCCCAGTGGGCAACCCGACCCCTCGGCACTCACATGCATCAGCTCTGTGATGGCCACCAAGTCAGCCACTGAGATGTGGGGCCCGGCGAGGAAGGCCTGGTCCTTCAGGAACTTGTCCTCAAGCAACTGCAGGCACCTGTCCAGCTCGGCCAGAGTAGACGCCAACGTCTCGGGGGGCACTCGTTCACCCAGTAACACAGGGCCCATCAACTGGTGGGTGGGCAGGCAGACAGAAGGCTCAGGGTCTTTCCCAAACCCACCCTGGTTCCTGCTCTCATCCAGTCTATCACCAATCCTTCAGATTTCTCCTCACTCCAGCCCACCCCTTTCTACCCACGGCCACCATCAGTGTCATCTCCTACCCCAACAGGGACAGCCTCCACCTCTCCCTGGGTCCTCACACAGGGCCGCCAGCAGGGATCCTTCTGCAATCCAGTCTGCCCTGGTCTTCTCCCTGCATAAAGCCTTCCATGGCTCCCCAGTGCCCTCACCAGAAAAGGTCTCAACACAAGGCCCTCACCGGTGCAGCAGCCATTATCTCCCCACCCCCACCTCCTACTCCACTCCAGGCTTCTCAAACGGGAATGTGCACGCGAATCCCTCTGGGGTCTGGTTAACAGTGCACACTCCTAATCAGTACGCCTGGGTACTGGGGCCCGAGACTCTGCATTTCCAACAAGCTCCCAGGTGATGCTGATGCTCCTAGTCCAGGGACCACCGTCTGAGTAGCAAAGGTCTACACTCACTCGACTCGACTTCTCTCCATTCTGCCCTCAAATGCACCAGGCTCCTGCCCCCACCAGCTTGAGGGGGCTCCTCTCCCAGCCCCTAGGGGCTCAAGGAAGACACTTTTAAGGTTATGGAAACCTACTTTTTGCCAAATGGCCCTTCAGAACAGTGGTGCCCTCCCTGCAGCAGGGCGTGAGCATGCCCGTGTCATGCTCCCTCACACACAGGACACCCACTTCCTGCCGGGCACCATGTAAGCACTCTGCAAATAATAACTCAGAGGACACGTTTCAAAACCCCTGCACGTTTGATAAGGAACAATGGTACGTGCATGCTGCTTTAATGTGCACTGACTGGATTTTTACTGAGGTTAAATGTGTTTCCATCAGTTATTGACCATTTCTCTCTCTCCTTCAATTAAATCTCTGCTGGTTTCCTTTGCCCATTTTTCTCTCGTGTCTTTGTCTGATGGGTTTCTAAGAATATCTTAAATATTAAAAACGTTATTTCTTTCTAATATATCTTTGCCAAGATCTTCCCCAGTTTTTCGCTTGTTTTAAGTTTAATCCTTTTTTCCTTACACAAAACTTCATTGTTTGTGTAAAATCAATTACACTACTTTAAGTCTCCCACTCTTCTTAGGCTTAGAAATCCTTGCCCACCCAGAAGGCAGACCGACATTTCTTGAAATGTCTCCTCATTTCCTCCTAGTTTGAGTTTTTCACTTAACTTGACCTCTCCATCTGGAGAGTCTATGTGTAGCAAAGTGAGGATTTGATTTTTTTCTCCCCCAAAAGGCAGTCTTCCCAGGCAGCTGGGAGTGTGCAAAAGGGCAGAGGATTCATTTCCAGCAGCACCTGGGGGTCAGTCCCTGGCTCTGTGCTCAGGTTCCCCTCTGAGAAACAAGTTGAAGTCAGTTAGCCTAGGGAGTCTGCACTCTAGAAGTCAGTGTTCTACGGTCTCAGGTCTGAGGGCATGTTTTAAACAGAAAGCACCATTCGTGGAGCATCCTGGGAGGGGCCCTGCCCCTCGTGTGTGCCACACGGCCCAGGTGCAGCTCACCTTCTGCCACGTGGCCCGGAGGCAGCTACTCCGCAGAGCTGTGTGCTGCCATGCCAGGTACTCATCCACGCGGGCGCGGGCCTGCAGGTCCTGGGGGTACCAGTGGTCAGGGGCCTTGTACTTTCGGCTCAGATACAGCAGGATGGCCACACTGGGGGACACGGCAAGTGCAAGGGACATGCCCCAGTCACTTTTCAGCTACTCCACAGGGGCCGGGCTCTGGGTGAGGTAGGACCCCCCTCCTCACATGTCTTTCCCCAACTCCTGTGGGTGGAGCATTTCACTATCTCCATGGTGCAGAGTAGGAATGTGAGGCTCAGAGAGATTAGGTGACTGCCCAGGGTCGCACAGCTCTACACTTAGCCATCCCATCATCTGAACTAAGGGACCAAGCGAAAACCAAAATCTCATGGGATTTCAGAAGGCGGGGGGTGTGCTCAGAGAACACTTCCATTATCGAAGGGGCACCCAGCCTGGGTCCTGAAGGATGAGGCAACTCCAGCACCACTCCCCAACATATCCAAAGCACGGACACGCCAGGAGCAAGGCCAGGGGCCCCTCCTAGCCCTGGGCTCCTCTGCCCACTTTAACCCACTCTCCATCCTGGGGCTGGCATAGGTGTTCAGGACACACTAGCCACAATCCAAGCCATCAACAGTGGACACACAGGTGGCTGACTGGCCCCACAAGGCCCAGCAGCAGCCCAGGGACCCATTACCTCTCAGTCAAGGTGAAGTCCCCGTCCTTCAAGGCTGGCACCTTTCTCAGGGGGTTCACCTGGACAAAGGCATCGCTGTGATGCTGGCCTGGGGAAGAGACAGGCGGGTGGGGTGAACGCTGAGCACTGTGAGGTCTCTGCCCACGCTCCACCCCCACGTCCAGGCACCAGCTTTCCGAGGCCCCATCCAGGTGGGGCATCAGAGAAGAGGAGGTCACTCCGCTGGTCACCAAGTCACAGACACTGAGCCCACCAGAGGTCCACCCCTCCTGTGTCCACCCCCCTTGGACCTGGGCCAAGCACCATCTCAACCTGGGCCTGGGGGGAGGGTGACTCCCTGGAGCTGTCATCCACCCCCACCAATTCCATCCACACGTCAGACACTCCAGCCTCCTCCCTGGGCTCTAGGCTTGTCCCCTGCAATCCAGCTTCCTATGCAGGCTGGGTGACCTATCCACACCCCAGAGCTCCAGCCACACCTGCTCCCAGCCCTCAGTCCAACCTCACTCTCCCTAGGAGCCCCTGCCCCATTCAGCCACCCTGCTTCCAGCAAGTCAGCTCTTCTTTCTTCCCTGCACCCAACCCTCAAGATTCCCTCCCCACTGGGGGTTCCCAGGTCTGACTCACTTGTGCATACCTCTCCCCAGCCCGGGCCAGTGCTGGATGGTACACCAATTAATGTGTGTGGAGTGGGAGGGCCTCAGTGGAACCAGGCTCCAGCCTGGCCATAAGCCCACCTGTGGGCCTCTTCGCCCCTCTACTGAGTGGACAGTATCACCCCTACCCATTCTCTCTCCAGAAGCTGCCTCTATGCCCAGCCCCCATCCCAAGGAAGGCTGGAAAGGCAGAGCAAGGTGGCAGCGTAGCTGCTGGGGGCACCAAAGGCAGAAGGTGGGCAGGCTCAGCTAAGCACGAGTCTCCCTCCTGGCCTGCCCAAGGGGCTCTGGATCCTGGGTTTGCCCTACTGGCCAGTTACCGCCCTGTCCCCTCCACTGGATTCTGTAAAGGTGGGACCTAGGCAGGGGTGGGTAGGAGTAAAGAGGAGACGAGACCAGGTGGAACAACCTGCTCCTGCCGGCAGAGGCAGAAACGCAAGAGATGGGGCCCACTCTCACTGGGAAATGAGGAGACAGTTTCACTGTTTTCTCCAAGCCCTGGTGTGGAGGTGTTGGGGCGCTCATCCCACTTCCCACCCACTCACCCCCCGGCCGCTTTCTATCTGCTCTGCTCCCTCTTAACCTGTATTTTGAAAAATGTTTTGTATTCGCTCGGCGAAGGTGGAGGCTCTTTAAAAATGCACAGCTGATAACTGATGCCACGGTTTCCGCACTGGAAAGTCTGTCTCTTCCCGTCTGTCTGACTGCGTCCGTCTCCACACAGGCTGCCCAGAACCCCCACACCACCCCCTCACTACGTCCCCCCACCGCCGCCAGCCCCCCGCCTGCCGGGCGCACCTTTGAGCAGCTCCACGGTGCGCAGCTCGAAGGGGATGCCGTTCTTCTTGGCGAAGATGTAGACGGCGCGGCAGGGCTGGGACAGCAGGTCCAGGTAGAGCTCCAGGCCCATGGCGGGGGCGGCGGGCAGCCCCGGGGAGCAGGACGCGGAGCAGGAGCGACGGGCAGGAATCGCCAGGCAACCGAGTCCACAGCGGCGCGCAGCCCCGCCCGAGCTCGGCCTCGCCATCCCCGCCCATTGGACGGCTCCGGAAAACTTTGGGCCAATCAGCGGCGCCCCCGCTGTCCCGCCTTCCGTCTCCAGGGCTTCGGGCTGCGGGCCTCTTACTTGGTGGGGAGGGCACAGGGAGGCCTGGGCTCCGACCGGGGGTGAGGGGAGTCTCGCTGCCAGGTCATACCCCTTCCCTGGACGTCAGGGTTGGGCGTCAGATGGGGCAGGGGGGATGGTAATGGGAAACGGGACGACACCAAGGGCGCTTCCAGCACAGACCCTCAGTGAATTTAGGCTGGAGAGGGCTGGGCTGCCTGCAGTTGGCCAAGCCACCTCCCCCTCACCCAGGGAGGGGGCTGAGGGAGACGGGGCTTCGGAGTCCCCGAGAACACAAAGGGAGGAGAAAGGAGGTGCAGCAGCCTCTACTGGGCCCAGTGCCCAGAGGCTGGGGAGGGTTTCTGGACCCCTACTCCCTGCACAGGCCAGGCCCCCGCCCCAGGGAGGAATGAGCCATCCTCCCCATCCCTGGGGTCTTCTTCATTACACTCCAGCTAATCCCTACCGGGGAGTGGATGCTCTGTGGAGCCCATCTGGAGATTCGCAGAGGGGCCTGGAACTTCCTCACTTCCTTTGCAGGGCCAAGTCCCTCCAACTTTGGCCCTGGGGCTCCTGAAGCCTGTGGCTCTGACACCCCCATTCCATAAGAGGGCCTTCTGGCTATGAAGACCCTGCCCCCAAACTCAAGATTCAGAGGAAAGCCCCTTGGCAAGAGGGTCAGTTATTGGGAAACTGGAGAACAGCTTGGCCTCCCTGGTCCCCCAAGCTCTGGCTTTAAGGAAGACCTACTTCCCAGGAGACTGCCTTCTGACCTAGTGCTGCAGCCCTCTCCCGGTTGGGAGGGCCATGTTCTCCACCCCTTCAGTGGCCTGCCCTCCACAAGACCCCTTTGGCCAGATTGCGGCATCATCCAATCTCCCTGCTTCCTCCCTGGCCACCCTCCAGTCCGACCCCGGCAGCCAGAATATTATTCCAAAACGCAATCTGGGCATACCGTTCTCCTTTAGGGTTACAGCTCCTGGCACAGCATTTAAGGCCCTGCACGACTGAGTCTTGACCAGGAGAGTTGCTGTTTAGATTTTCCCCTCCTGACCAGTTCCTCAGGACAGATGCAGGACTCAGGCTCCACAGTCCCTGGTGGCAAAGGGCCATGTCCTGGGGGCCTGGCCCAGCCAACTGATCAATCCCTGTGCCTACAGCCCGTACATGAGAGATGCCTGCCGCCCCTATGCTGTCTGATAAATCACTTTCTCCAAGAACTACAAGTCTAGAGGGCATTTGTTAATTTCACTCTTGGCAACCCTCTGGGGAAGCGGACCCACAGGGCCCAGCAAGGGGGGTTGACTTTTGGATAGAAACCAAGCCCAGTGCCAGGAGAGAAGGAAAGTCAAATCAACCACACATCAGAGTTAGAAGCAGAGGCTCAGGCTGAGCCCAGCTTTGTTTCCCAATCTGAAAATGAAATGTAATTAAAGGAGACAAGGTCTGGGTATGCCGCTCTCGTTGTGGTTTTCAGGCAGTTGTGGAAGATGAGGTGAGGGTAGCCACCTGGCCTGGGGAGCAGAGGTGCAGTGGGACTCGGGCAAGTCACTCCAAGGGACACTGGAAATGAAGGGACATTTGTGAACTGCCAAGCGCAGTGCAGGGGCGAGGCTTCTCGGCTCACAGGATCATGGCCAGCCCCCGGGGCATCAGCTTCTGCTTTATGGTGGGGTCTGCAGGTGGAGAGTCCTTAACCTTCAGGATGACCTCATGGGCCTCCCGGGAGAGGACCTCCCCCACTGCCACCTCCACACACTGCTGCCATGCAGCCAGCTTGGGTCGGTCTTAAAAGACTTGGCAGCCAGCACCCACGGGCTGTAGGGAGAAAGGGGTAGGGGTGGATGTGGATTGGTGAGGCCAAGGATGGCAGCATCTGCTTGATTTGGGGGCCGTAAAGCTCGAGAAGAGGTTTCCACACATAAGCACAGGCCAGGTGGGGGCGCATGAGCAGGACTTCGGTAACCACCCAGGCCCCCCTGCCTAGCAGGTCCGCGCTGCCCACAGCACTCACATGCATCGGCTCCGTGATGGCTACCAGGTCAGCCAGGGAGATGTGGGGCCCAGCGAGAAAGGCCTTCTTCTGGAGGAACTTGTCTTCGAGCAGCTGCAGGGTTACATCCAACTCTGCCAGCGTGGCTGCCAGTGTCTCAGGAGGTACCGGCTCACTCATGAACATAGGAAACACCATCTGGTGGGTGGGCAGGCAAAGCAGGGGTTTAGGGGCCAGCCCAGCCTTGGGGGCAGGAAGGTCAGTTCCCCCTTGCAGCTGCTTCCTGGTTCCCTACATCTTTCTTCCATGGCCTGGCCATGTCCGCAGGGAAATTCTCAAAGGACTCCCATTCCCAGAAATGTTCCTGCTTCCACGATCTCTGATTGCCTAAGCCTCAGGGGCATCTGACAGAATGACTCAAGGGACCTGAACAAGGAGTTTCATACTTTGTGGTGGGGGGCTGGCTTAGGAACCTCTTTCTTTTATAACATCTGTCCCCCTGAAGATAACATCGGTACCTCTGACGGTGTAAGTCATTAGGAGGATGGGCTTTTGAGGTCTCCACTCTGTCACTTATAAACTGGGTGACCGACAGCAAAATACTCTAATCCTCTGAACCTCAATTTCCTCATCTATAATATAGGAATAAAAGTGACGCCCAGAAAGGGACAGTCCGTTGCCAGAGATGGCACTGCCAAGAAAAGACTAAGCCAAGCATAGAACCGATGTCTTCTGACCCAGTGAGCTACCAGGGACTAAGGAGGAGAGCCAGGAGGGAGTGGTGTCCAGGCTTCCGGGAGGAGGGCACTTTGGGGGGGAGGCCGTCTACAGCCTCAGGCTGGCAGAGCTGCCAGGGAGACACAGGGGATGGCGAGCCAGGGAGGGGGGCTTCGGGCTTTGTTTGGTAAGGTTGCTTAGGGGAGCCTGGGACACAGGAAAGGTAAACAGGACCAGGATTATACACAAGCCCTGGCTTATGGCTTCAGTTTCCTCCGCATACAACAAGGTTGAGGGCATCAGCAGTCGCCCACTGGTGCGCGCCTGGAGGCGCGCGCTGCGCTAATGACATTCCATTGGATACAGAGTTTTTGAAAATATAGATCAGTTGCTGACGTTTAAAAATGGAGACATTTCATAAAAAATCCAGATTTCTAGCTTCTTTTTAACATAAAGGGCGTGGGCCACACGGGGCCAGCATTCCTACCTGGTACCCCTGCCCGGTATCTAAGGCTGATGCTGGGGAGGAGCTGCTCCTTCAGGAGGGCGCAATGGGCTCCCAGTCAGCCGAACACCACCGAGCCCACCTTTCTCCTGTGTTATCTGCTTCGCCCTTGCAAGAGACTGCCCTGCATAGCCCTTCTGTTCTCATTGGGGGTTCCAAAGTTCTTGGGGTTTTAAAAAGTGTTTTTGTTCCTCTTTAAAGATAAAAACCACAATAGGGTAATAAATAAATTCTGAATCATTCATATAATGAAATACTATAGAGTAGTTAAAAATGAATAAATTAGGTCCACTCATAGCAATATGGAAAAATGCAAGTCGCAGAATGCTAGGAGAGCATTTATATAGAATTTTAAACACTGGAAGCAAAACTTGATTTTGCTAATGACTGCACATAAATGTAACAATGTATAAAATTGTGAACTGGAAGGACAACCAGACCCCAGAGGGAGGGTGGCCTCTCAGGAAGGAGTGAGGGCAACAAAGAGGCCTTTTGACTTTTGTCCTCTAATGTTTCTTTTTTATATAAGAAATGATAGGAGACAGAAAATAAAGCCCATGACCCAGAATTAGCCATACACGTTATTTATTTATTTATTTATTTATTTATTTATTTATTTATTTATTTATTTATTTATTTAGTGAGGAAGATCAGCCCTGAGCTAACATCCATGCTAATCCTCCTCTTTTTGCTGAGGAAGACCGGCTCTGAGCTAACATCTATTGCCAATCCTCCTCCTTTTTTTCTCCCAAAGCTCCAGTAGATAGTTGTATGTCACAGTTGCACATCCTTCTAGTTGCTGTATGTGGGACGCGGCCTCAGCATGGCCGGAGAAGCAGTGCGTCGGTGCGCGCCCGGGATCCGAACCCGGGCCGCCAGTAGCGGAGTGTGCGCACTTAACTGCTAAGCCACAGGGCCAGCCCAGCCATACACTTTATTTATTTATTTATTTATTTTTTGATTTTTTTTTTTATTTATTCATTTTTTTCCCCCCAAAGCCCCAGTAGATAGTTGTATGTCATAGGTTCGCATCCTTCTAGTTGCTGTACGTGGGACTCGGCCTCGGGTTGGACGGAGAAGTGGTGCCTTGGGGCGTGCCCGGGATCTGAACCCGGGCCGCCAGCATCAGAGCGCGCGCACTCAACCGCTAAGCCACGGAGCCGGCCCAGCCATACACTTTAAAACATGAGGAGTTCCACTTGTGATTCGGATACCGATAGTCACCAAGAAACACTGCTCCCACCATAACGACAGCACTGGAAAGAAAATAATCTTATTTTTCTTGAAAGGAAAATCAAAGAAAGAACAAAAAAAGAAAAAACAAAGCCTAAACGTGTGCTGTCCGACATGGTAACCACAAGCCACAGGTGGCTACTGAGCTCTGGAAATGTGGCTGGTCCCAGCAGAGACGTGCTGTACATGTAACATACACGCCAGATCCTGAGGATTTAGGGCAAAAAAAAAAGAGTGCAAACTATTTCATTAATAACTTTTCTATTGATTACATATTAAAATGATAATTTTTAAAATGTTTAACTATGGTAAAAAACACATAACATAAAATTTACCATCTTAACCATTTTTCAAAATTTATTTCTTTTATTGAGGTCACATTGGTTTATTAACCATTTTTAAGTGTATAGTTCAATGGTATTAGGTAATTCACATTGTTGTGAAACCACCACCACCACCATCCATCTCCAGAACTCGTTTCATCTTGCAAAATTGAAACTTTGTACCCATTAAATAACAACTTCTCATTCTCCCCTCCACCCAGCTCCTGGCAACCGCCATTCTACTTTCTGTCTCTAAATTTGACTATTTGAGGTATCTCATTTAAGTGGAATTTATACAGTATTTGTCTTTTTGTGACTGGTTGATTTCACTTAGCATAGTGTTTTTTCAAAGTTCATCTATGTTGTAACGTGTCAGAATTTCATTCCTTTTTCTGGCTGAATAATATTCCATTGTATGTATACACCACAGTTTGTTTATCCACTCATCTGTCGACACTGTGGACACTGAGATTGTTTCCACTTTTTGGATATTGTGAATAATGCTGTTATGAACATAAACAAATATGTCTTCAAGACCTTGCTTTCAATTATTGTGGATATATACCCAGAAGTGGAATTGCTGGATCATTTAGTAATTCTTTTTTTTTTTTTTTGAGAAGAAGATCAGCCCTGAGCTAACATCCGATGCCAATCCTCCTCTTTTTGCCGAGGAAGATTGGCCCTGGGCTGACATCTGTGCCCATCTTCCTCTACTTTATATGGGACACCACACAGCATGGCTTGATAAGTGGTGCGTCGGTGTGTGCCCGGGATCCGAACCTGTGAACCCTGGGATGCCAAAGTGGAGCCCGTGCACTTAACCGCTATGCCACTGGGCTGGCCCCTAGTAATTCTATTTTTAATTTTTTTGAGGAACCACCATACCGTTTTCCATAGCAGCTGCACCATTTGACATTCCCACCAACAGTGCACAAGTGTTCCAATTTCTTTGCATCCTCACCAACACTTGCTATTTTCTATTTTGTTTGTTTTTCTTATATAAGAGCCATCCTAATGGGTGTGAAGTGGTATCTCACTGTAGTTTTAATTTGCATTTCCCCAATGATTAGTGATGCTGAGCATCGTTTCATGTGCTTACTGGCCAAAATGATTATATTTTGAACATTGAACTAAGTAAAATATATTCATTTCACCTGTTTCTTTATACTTTTAAAACTACATATGTGGTTCACTTTATACTTCAATTGTGCAGCACTGGACTAAATGAACTAAATTCAAGAGGAGCACGAGCCTTTCCTAGGTAAGCCACTTTCATCCCTGGGGTCCAAGCAGGCAGGGGTGCCAGCCTGCCATCAGCGTAGGACTTTTCTAACTGAGCAGCAATGTGGGGAACTGAGGGCAGGGCCAAAAAGCAGAGAGAGATCAGAGTCGCAGTCGTAGTTGGTGTTTAGATTCCAAATCCCCAGGAGCAAGCGAGGGACCTGATCCCACCCTCAAGATACCTGAAACCACAGATGAACTGAAACTAACTAAAGCCACAACCCAGCCACCTCCTGATCAGCTGAAGAGATTAACCTCACACTCTGGCTGCCTGACAGAGGAGAGCACAAGCCCCTTCTAGGGGGACTTATTGTGTACTTCATCTCTACTCTTCTTTTATACATAATATCTGGCACACAATAATAAATTATAAGACATGCAAAGAAGGAGGAAAATATGCCCCATAATCAAGAGAGTAAAGAATGACCAATAGAAACAGACCCACCGAGGACGCAGGTGTTGAAATTAGCTGACAAAGACTTTTAAGTAACTATTATAAATATGTTAAAGAATTTAGAGGAAAAGATGGATCAAATGGGTGAACAGATGGTGCATTTCAGCACAGAAGTGGAAACTCTTAAAAAGGAAGCAAAAGGAATTTCTACAACTGAAAAATACATATCACAAATAAAGAATGTTTTAGATGATCTTAACAGTAACCTGGTCCCAAGTGAAGAAAGAATCAGTGAAGTCAAAATCAGGTCAACAGAAACTATCCAAACTGAAAAGAAGAATACAATGGTGCCTTAGCCCCTTTGGGGTGACACCCTCACTGAACCCCTCACCTTATGCCACAGGGTCTGGCAGCAGATTCTCCCCAGGGTTGTACGCTGCCATGCCGGGTACTCATCCACATGGGCGTGGGCCTGCAGGTCCTGAGGGCGCCAGTGGTTGGGGACATTATACTTGTGGGTCGGGTAGAGCAGGAAGGCCACACTACAGGGGAAGGGAGGACATGATGGGTGGGGGGAAGGGACTGTGCTGGGGCTTTATACAGAGTCCCTTCTTTAATCTTCCTGACAATGTGCCAAAGTATTTGCTTCATTTTCCGGACAAGGAAGCCAGGCTTAGAACAGTGAAGGGACTTGCCCTGGGCACACAGCCTTTGGTGACAGAGCTGAGAGTCTTTCTGGGGCTAATACCCAAGCTCATCTCACCACCAGGCAAAATCCCAGAGCAGAGCAACCTACCAAGTGTTCAGAGAGCCATGCCAGGTTTATGACCAGAGAGTTTCTGATCAGAGAGCCAGAGAGAGCTTCCTGGAGGAGACGGCATCAAAGCTGAGCCTTAGAGAAGCTCCGTTCCTTCCAGCCTGCGTCCACTCTCATCATCTCGCACTCAGACCAGCCCAGATGGTCTGATAGCTAAAAAGGCTTTCCTGTCATCCCTTTGCTCTTTGTTCTTTGTCACCGCTTTGTTCTCCCTTGAGCATCCTGTAGGAAACACTGCGGTGCTGCAGGATCTGGGACAGCAGAACAGACAAGACCCCTGGAGCTCTCCTCCTGCCCTGAGTTGTGAGGGCTGCCATGGTGTTGGGTCAGGGATGGAGCTGGAAGGGCACTGGGAATGCATGATTAGGGGCCATAGCACCGGCTTTCAGGAACTTGGGCTACCTCAAGGTCTGGGCAGCCCAGCCACAAGGGCAGAAAACCTCTGTCTCTGCCACGGGCCCATGTTCCCTATTGGGAATCCTGCACCCACGCCCCAGCTTAACAACGCACTTGTGTGTGCAAGATACCCTGGGCTCCTTTTGCTCCCAGCTGATTGTTCAAGCCACCTCTGAGGAGGGCTGCAGGGCCCTGGGAGCCACCGACCTCCTGAGGGTGAGAGAAGACACAGAGAAATGCAGAGATTGCACACTGCCCCTGGCAGCTACCCATGGATGCTCCACACTGGGCAACACAAGGACTCAGGCCAGTAGGGGGCAGCAGGGAGGAAGAATGGCACCTGCAGAATGTCAAAAGGATTCTCCAGAGGTACCCCCGTCTCGAGATTCCAGACACGAGTTCTACAGCTCCAGGGTCTCCTTGTTGTGGGAGGGGTGACTTAGGTGACAAAAGGGGCAGAACTGGTAAAACGCTGACTTTCCCTCAAGAGGTTTCCACTTCTTGGGAGCTGTTGTGATGTACAACATCCACGTGTCTGGTGGTCATCCCATGGGCCAGGCCACCCAGGGAAGCTGCAGCCCAGAGATGGAGCCACCGGGGAGCCCCGATGCCATGGGCCATCTCAATGCAAGTTTGGTCAGAGGGCTGCCCCAAGGGGGTGAAGCTGCCATCCCCTGCCCTGCCCTGTACCCCTGTCCCGGGGTGCTCCCCCCAACACCCACAGGATTGGTACAGAAGTAAAGCAGATGCTTGCTTTCCCGCCATCCCTGTGAAGTGGAACGTGAACAGGCAGGGGCCTGGTTCCAGCTGTGACTCTGTGCGACATTGGGCAAAAGACTCTTCATCTCTGAGGACTTTAGTTTCTTGTCTATAAAGTAGAGGATTCGGACAAGATGATTCCAGCAAGGTCTGGGAGCAGCCGTGGAGCCCTGGTTACCTCTCAGTCAAGGTGACGGCCCTATCTTTCAAGGCAGGCACCTTCTTCAAGGGGTTCACCTGGCAAAGTCGGCGCCGAGATGCTGGCCCACAGAGAGCCCGTCGTGGTGGGTGGTGGGAGGAAAACCCTGACCCCTGCATGGCCTGTGCCCATTCTCTGGAATGCCCAGGCCCCAATTTCACGGCTCTTCTCCAGCTCCCAGCTGCTCTCCTGCATGGCAAAGGCTGGCGGGGGCCTCGGGGGGAGGAGCGGGAGGCTGCTCTGCCAGATGGTGCAAAATAGACCTCGACATCTCTTGCCAAGTCCCCATGGGCATAACCTCCCCCCACAGCCCACCGCTCTGCAAAGAGCTCAAGATGCAGGGCTGGTGCTCCAGCCGGGCCTTCACACGCTCCCTGCCCACCACCTTTGCACCATCACCAGCTTCACGAGCTCACATTCGGGCTGTCCCAAGCTGCAGGGGCAGGGTGGCTGGTCACCTGAGTGGGGCTCTGACTTCCTACAGTGCCGCTTTCCCTGTGCACTCTAAGGCAGGGGCACTAAACACAGAGAAGTGGCCTTTCCTGGTTCTATCTATTTGCAACCAAGTTCTGCTGGCCCCTCTGTGTCCCCTTGCTCACCCTGCCCCGGGCACTGAGGACACAGCTGGCCCTGCCTCTAGGCTCTGCTGGAGCTGAAACAGTTGCATTCTTGTCCTACCCACAGCCCCCGAAAGTTGCAGCCCAGTGTCCCTTGGAACCCTGGCCTCTCCTTGAGTTTGTCTGAGATGTTTCTGCTGCTGCAGATGCAGCCAGAGAGAAGCTTGTGAAGGGCACTTAAGTCTCATTGCTGCGCTGCTCAACAGCCTCCAGTGGCTCCCCATTACCCCAGAATCAGATGGAAGCTCCTCAAAGCTATACACAATCGCCTTAACCCTCCAGCCTCAACCACACCTGCCATCCTCCTTTCCCCTCCCTTCAGACTGCTCCATCACCAGGGACACCCTCCCTCCTTTCCTGGTGAAACACACCTCCCACTGCAGCCCTCTACTTGACAGCCTGGCTGGGCCATCCCCTTGTCCCCTGCCCTCTCCCCTGCCCCACACTCTGCAGAGGCAACCTCTGGGCAGGACAAGGGGGCAGTCCACAGAGGAAGCTGGGAGGAGAAGATGAGGCAGAGGATGGGGCAAAGGCAAATGGGCAGGCGAGGGCTGACCTGTGGGGGAGCGCTGGGTGGAAGGCTCAGGCCAGCAGAGTCGCCTTACCTGCCCCCAGCAACACACGCCTTCTGCTTCCCCATTACCCCCCAACTGCCAGGCCTCGGCATGCCAGCTGTGTCCTTGGGGCCCTGCTAGAGAAACAGACCCTCCAGCTCAGGGTGCAGGGCTCACCAACCCCTGTGGTCCCCCTCCTGCTCCCAGCGCACACGTGGGGCGCCCCCTCCCAGCAGGAATAAGAGAGCCAGAGAACAAGGTAACTGAAGGCAAAGCAGGAGGAGAAGAGGAGGAGGGGCCAGAGGGGGCTCCAGTGCAGACTGGGCCAGCGCACAGAGCAGGCCGGACAGTCGGGGCCCTGGGCCAGAATTTCAGCAATTGGGGCCACAAAGGAGGGACCGGACTCTGCCCCAGTCTCTATGCTCGGCCCCCTTAAGCCCTCGCCTCCTGCCCCATCTCTTTTTGGAGGTCCTCTATCCCTGCGCCCAGGTGCACCCCTTTCTGTTCCCCAGGTCTCTCCTCCTTTCCTCATGTTGTCGGCCCGTCCCCACCCCTTTATTCGGCCTCAGCTGAGCCTCGTCGTCTGTTCCAGGGACAGAGCAGAGTTTGGGGAATTCCCGAATCTCAGATCCTCCCTGTGGCTCAGCTTTTTCAGTGATGGCCCCAGGAAGGGGGTGGCCGGAGAGGGGCCCCTTAAGCCATGTTTGGCCTGCCTGTCCTCCTGGATCTTTCAGCTCCCCAGACCCTGGCAGGGCCCGCCTTTGAGCAGCTCCACGGTGCGCAGCTCGAAGGGGATGCCGTTCTTCTCGGGGAAGATGTAGACGGCGCAGCAGGGCTGGGACACCAGGTCCAGGCAGAGCTCCAGGCCCATGGCGGGGGCGGTGGGGACAGCGGGACCAGAAGAACAACCCAAGGGACACGGTGAACCCGAGCGCTGGCACGCGGAACCCGACCAGGACGCATGGTCGCGCCCCCCACACGCCACTCCCCATTGGGCGGCCCCGGATGCCCAGGCACTTTGGTTCACTCCTCGGCCTGGGGCGTGTCTGAGGGGCTCAGGGCCTGGCGACCCATGGGGCAACCGGATGGTCGCCCCTCGGAGAGTCTCGCCAAGGACCCCCAGTCCCAGTCCTCTTGTGACTGGCTCATTTCACTTGGCCTAATGTCTTCAAGGTTCATCCATGTTGTAGCGTGTATCAGAATTCCCTATGGTCGCCATTTTACAGATGAGGAAATTGAGGCGTGCGGTGATTACAGAACCAGAAAGTCTGGCTCCAGAGTCCATGCTCTTAGCCCCACGCTCCAGAGATCCTGGTGCTGGCAGGTGGCAAAGCCTCAGGGCTTGTGTTCAGTGTCTGTGGTAACTCCCTTCTCTCCATTCGCACGCCCTGGAATTCCACAGCCTTGGCTCCTGCTCTAGAGCCCAGCGCCTCCATCACATTCCCGGGGTTTGTACCTTCTCTGCTCTGGGCCTCTGTTTCTCCATCTGTAAAATGATGGGCAGAGATTCAGCAATCTCACTTCCGGGCATATAGTCAAAGGAAATGAAAACAGGTTGCTGAAAAGGTATTTGCACCCCCATGTAGACTGTAGCAGTAATCACGATAGCCGAGATATGGAAACAACCTAAGCGTCTGTCAGTGGGTGAATGGGTAAAGAAGATGTGGGATATATATATACAATGGAACACTATCAGCCATGAGAAAGAAGGAAACCCTGCCCTTTGCAATAACATGGATGGACCTTGAGGCCATTACACTAAGTGAGGCAAGTCAGTCAGAGAAAGACCCGTACTGCATGATGTCACTTATGTGGAATCTAAAAAAGCCAAACTCATAGAAACAGAGAGTCGAATGGTGGTTACCAAGGGCTGGGGGTTGGGGAAATTGTGGAGATGTTTTTTGAGGGTACAAACTTGCAACTAGTAGATAAATAAGTTCTGCAGATCTAATGCACATCATAATGATCATAGTCAACAATATCATATTTAAACTTCACAGTTGCTAAGAGACTAAATCTTCATTGTTCTCACCACAAAAAAGAAATGATAATTATGTGACGTACTAGAGCTGTTAGCTAATCATATTGCGACACATAAATGTATCAGGTCAACACGGTTGTATACCTTAAACTTACAATACATCAATTATATATCAATTTTTTAAATAAAGAAAATAAATAAAATGGTAGGGAGGCCAGTGCCCTCCAGGACCCTTGCAGGTCACCACCCTGGACTCACCTGCTGAGCCTCAAGTCCAGGCCGGCTCCTTGCCACCCCAGGACCCCCAGAGCCTACCACCTGGCTGGGCAAGTGGTGTCAGTGCCATGTGTCGTTTCCTAAAACAAGTCCAACTGCAAATGCATCAGCAGGGCCATAATGTTTTCTACACAGAAGGGAACACTTCTGCAAAGAAAGTGAAGGATGGTGATAACGACTTTTAACTGAAAAAAAAAAAATGTTAACGGAAGACGAGAAATTCAGATTTCCATGTAGAAGTTTTTAAAAGGATCTGGATACTCAGAAGAGGCAGCGGCCACCCTCTCCCCACCTCCCGCTGACCCCAGTCAGCACCCAGGGAGGAGTGGAGCAGGACCCTGGTCTAAGGCTCAGCCTCAGTCTTGAAGGCTCAAAACCTAATTAGGTCCATATTCCAGGACTGATCCTTTTCTTAGGGCCTGACTCACATGAACCGAGTCACAAGAGACTGACGGATTCATTAATTTATAGAAAAAACGATAAAGGCCATTTAGAGAGAATGCCCCCAGCCATTGCTCAGAGCGCTCTTTGAAGAGCGGTCTCCCAGAAAGCCTGGTCAGGGCAGAGTGAGAGCAAAGGGAGCCAGACGGCCTGCAAAGCACCTTCCAACTGAGGCTGTGCAGAGTCGAGAGGACCTTCTGCGTTAGTTCTCTATTGCTACATGACAAAGAACCACAAACGTAATGGCTTAAGACAACACACACTTACTATCTCACCCTTTCTGTGGGTCAGGGGTGTGGGCACGGCTTAGCTGGGTCCTCGGCAAGGCTGCAGTCCAGGTGTCAGCCAGGGCTGGGTTCTCATCTGAGACTCAACTGGGGAAGGATCCACTTCCAAGCTCACTCGGGTTGTGGCAGAATTTACTTCCTTGTGGTTGTAGGGCTGAGCGTCCTGGCTTCTTACTGGCTGTCAGCTGGAGGCCACTCTCAGCTCCTTGCCACATGGACCTCCTCACGTGGTTGCTTACTTCTTCAAAGCCAGCAAGGAGAGCCAGAGCCAGAGCCAGTCTGCTAGCAAGATGGCGTCTCATGTAATCTCAGAAGCGGCATGCCATCACCCTTGCCGTATTCCATTGCTTAGAAGCAGGTCACCCTGGCCACACTGAAGGGCAGGGGATTATACACTGATGTGACTAGAAGAAGGGGAGATCACTGGGTCAGCTTAGAGTCTGGCCCCCACGCCTTCCAAGGGCAGGAGGGCTTCATGACCTGCAACCCGTGCAGTTGCCTTGCGCTTAGAAGGGCCCCACACTTGCTTTAATGCTTTGCTATTGCCGTCTAGAAATTCCTAATAAATTTTGAATAAGGGGACCCTCGTTTTCACTTGTAGCCAGTCCTGTCCAAAGTGTCCAGAGAGCTCACAAGGCTGGACGGGGCACCGGCTGCTCTGGGCAGTGATGGGAGCACTGACTGCGAGCTGTTCTGCTCTCCAGTCCCTCTCCTAGGACCAGAACCTTCCCTGCGGCATCTCGCATTCTCGACATTTCAACTGTTACCATCTTTGGCAGGGAACGCTCAAATTTCCTCAGGGAAAAACATGTTTTCCCTTTGAAGAGATACGTGGCCCAGCTGCTTCCTTCTCCCACTGTGGTCCTTGCAGCAGCAGCAGCAGCAGCCTTGCCCACGAGCTTGTTAGAAATGTAGAATCTCGGGCCCCGCCCCCAAACCCCAGACCAACATTTGTGTTTCTAGGAATTGTCCCATTTCATCTAGGTTCTCTATTTTGTTCACATACAACTGTTCACAGTATTTCCTTATAATCCCTTGCACTCCTGTAAGATCAGTAGAGATGTGCCCACTTTCACTCCTGATCTCAGTGGTTCAAGTCTTATTTTTTTCTTGGTCATTCTTAGCTAAAAGTTTGTCCATTTTGGGCCGGCCCTGTGGCTTGGTGGTTGAGTGCGCGCGCTGCGATGCTGGCGGCCCGGGTTCGGATCCCGGGTGCGCATTGAGGCACCGCTTCTCTGTCCATCCTGGGGCCGAGTCCCACATACAGCAACTAGAAGGGTGTGCAGCTATGACATACAACTATCTACTGGGGCTTTGGGGGCAAAAAATAAAATAAATAAAATCTTTAAAAAAAAAAAAAAGTTTGTCCATTTTGTTGATCTTCTCAAAAGTCCAATTTTTGGTTTCATTGATTTTTCTCTATTGTTAATCTATTCTCTATTTCTTTTATCCCCATGCTAATCTTTATCCTTTCTTTCTTCTGCTGGTGTTGGGTTTGATTGGCTCTTTTTTTTCTAGTTCTTAAGGTGTCAAGTTAGGTTACTGACTTGAGATCTTTCTTCTTTTTTAATGTAGGTGTTTGCAGCTATGAATTTCCCTCCTGGTGCTGCTTCTTCTGGGTCCTATAAATTTTGGTGTGTCGTGTTTTTGTTTTCATTTGTTCAAGATGCTTTCTAACTTCACTTGTGATTTCTTCTTTGACCCATGGGTTGTTTAAGAGTGTGTTGTTTAATTTTTAGATATTTGTGAATTTTCTAGTTTTCCTTCTGTTATTGATTTCTAGTTTCATTCCATTGTGTTCAGAGAACATACCTTGTATGATTTCCATCTGTTTAAATTTATTGGGATTTATTTTATGGCCTAACATATGTTCTCTCCTGGAGACTATTCCATGTGCACTTGAGAAGAATGTTTATTCTGCTGTTGTTGGGTGGAGGGCTCTGTATATATCTGATAGGTCCAATTGGGTTATAGTCTTTCAAGTCCTCTATTTCCTTGATGATCTTCTGTCTCGTTATTCTATCCATTATTGAAAATGAAGTATTGAAGTCATCAACTATTACTATTGACAATTAATCACATTTAACCTTTAATTTTTAAAGTGTTTTGGGAAGCTGGGAGGGCCCATGAGCACCACCCCTTCCCACATCAGGCCCTATGCTCACCCCAACTGTCCCAGGCTCAGCAGCAGTGGTGGCTGTTCCAGTTCTTTATTAGACAAAGAAACAGGGTTGTTTTCAGCATCTCCCCTAAGAGGGAGGCTCAGAGGGCTGAGCCCGCCAGGCCCTGCAGGATGGGCTGCTTCTACTTGAACTTCTGCAGCAACTCACAGATCCTCGCCTTGACCGTGGGATCCAACGTTGAACAGTCCCACTCTGCCAGCTTCACCAGCCGGTCATGGGCCTCCCAGAAGAGGCCAGAGCCAATGGCCAGCTCCACCCTCATGCGCCACTCGGCCAGCTTGGAGCTGTTGAGGAAGACGTTATGGTTGCCTCCCATGGGCTGTGGATAGACAAAGAGGAAGGAGTGGTCAGCCCGGGGACCAGCACCACCTGGGTCCCCTCCTACAGCCTCAGGGACTCTCCCTATCTACCTCAGCACAGAGTGAGTCTGCTGACCCCCGAGGCCTGGGCAAGGGGTCCCAGGCTGTGTCATAGATATGGGGTGGGGATGGAAGATCTGGAATCTCCCAGGGTTCTTCGTCTTGAACCAAGGGGACTTGAATCCCTCTCCGAGGGAACCCAGGGCCCAGGTGGGTCCCATCTCTCCATCAAGAAACCTCGCATAGGTCCTGCCTTCTTCCAGGGAAACCCCTCGTCCCCAGATGAGGGTGGGAGGAATTCGGTTATTTTTCCCGCACGTTGAACCTCCCTACGTGATCAAGCACAGGGACTGGGACGGGAGATCCAGCAGGCAGCCTACGAAACACGTACCCAAGAGTTTGGGATGCCCAAAATGGATGAATGTGGGTGAAAAGTAAGGGGGGGGGCGTGAAACGTAGGGGACTGCACCACCTGGGACAGAAAAACTTGACTGGTTTTTCCTGGTGCTGGTCTGCACTGCACACTGACCAGGGACCAAAGTGGCCACTTTGCACATTGAACAGAGGTGATGCTGGCCTCTCAAGACGTTGGCCAGGGTCTAAACTGGCCATCCTGCACACTAGCGAGGTCAGAACTGGCCACCCCTCCCTGCACGTAGAAACCACATAAATGCCCCACACCCAGGTCTGCCCCCAAAGGCACAGTGGATGCCCCTCAGACCCAGAGCCCGGGAAGCTGCTCTGTACAGCTATCTGCCTGCAGCTCTGGGACAGAGGCACTTCAGCCAGAAGGACACTTTGGAAGCCTCTGGTCACCTCCTGGAGAGTCCAGCGGGAGGAGGAGGCATCCGGGATTCTGGCTGACTGACCAGAGATGCTGTGTTCTTCTCCCTATCCCAGGCTCGCCCTCTAGCTCCTCCCACGCCGAGGATCTTTGTGAAGCGTGGATGATCATGACCCTCCCTGGGTCAAGCCTTCTGTGTTTCCTGTGGCCGTGATCAAGTCCAAGCGCCCAGACCTGGCTCCCACAGCCCCCGTGTCTCCCCCTTCCCCAGCCTGTCCTCAGGCTACAGCCCCACTGGCCACAGAGGAGTCCCCACTCTGCCCCACCCCCACCCCGCTCCACACCTGCATCATCTCCATCAGGGCCACCAAGTCGGCCAGGGAGATTTGGTTCCCTGTGATGAACATTTTGTCCTGCAGAAACTTCTCCTCGAAGAGCTGCAGGTTGTTCTTCACCTCTGCCAGCATCTGCTCCGTCTTCTCAGCTGGAACCTCCTCACCTGTGATCATCGGGATCAGCAGCTGGCCAAGGTAGGGGAGAGGAGGGAAGAGGAGGCTGCACCCCAGTCCCATCCGACCCTCCAGGCCTCAGTACCCTTGTCTGCTGGAGAGGTGTTGCACAGAACCAAGGATGTAAAGTGGTTTCACATCTTTTAGCAGTTCTGGTTGGCAGAAGTTGCCTGGGGCCATTGTTCAGAAGGATTTTGAGATCCCAGCAGGAAAGAATCCTGTGATTGATTAGTGATGCCTGTCACAGGCACAGGCTAAGAAGTATGGGCGCATATACTGGTTATTTGTCATCTTGAAACTTGGTGGTCTCTGTAGGCCCTTCGACTTGAGTAACACCAGCCCCCCCAGGTGCCTTCCCCTCCCTTTACAAGGCTCTTCCATACCCAGTGGTTCACTCCACGCTTCCAGCAGCTCTGCAAGGCAGATACGAGAGGGAAATGAGGCTCAGGGAGGGGGGGACGCTTGCTTGAGCTCACGAGGGGTCAGCCACAGCCGTGGCCCCACACACCTTGATCCAGAGTATCTTCCTCATGGGCAGCTGGATGGCTGTGTGCTGCCAGGCCATGAACTCGTCCACGCGGGCGCGCGTGTGCAGGTCTGGCGGGTACCAGTGCGAGGGTGCGCTGTACTTGCGGCACAGGTAGAAGAGGATGGCCACGCTGTGGAGAGGGCAGGTCAGGGCACCGCTCTTGCCAACCCCAACACTGCTACAGCGACCACCCCAGGGTGGCTTTGGCCCAGGGGGGCCCTCCAGCCACAGACCCCCTCCACCTGACATTCTCCTGAGGGAGGATGACCCCAAAGGGCCCCAGGAAGGTAGTCAGTGCACCAGTCAGCCAGGGCAGGGAGGGAGGCCTGCAGGGCGAGTGGAGTTGGCGGCTGGTGTCAGGAAGGGCAGTCCAGATGGGAAAAACATGTGCGGAAATACAGGGGTAAGAGGGAGTGCGGTAAATCTGGAGAAAGGAGTCGATGAGTGTGAACGGGGTGGGCGGGGACTGGTGGGAGAGAGCCAGAGACGCTGGGGAGGCCACACAGGGATGTCCTCAGAGATGCAGGAGGATATGGACTTAATCCTCTAGGTTATGGGTTGTGTAAGCAGGGGGATGAGAAGATCCACCTTGAAATTTAGAAGAATCCCTCTGTTGCGGGATGGGGGTGAGCCAGAGGGGGCAGAAGCTCAACATGGATGGCGGTGGCCGCATCCATGCCACCCAATGCCCAAGCAAGGGGTGTTGGGGTCTGGGGAGGGCAGGGGCCATGGGAGTCAGGGATGGTGCAGACTGGGGGCACACTTTGGAGAGGATGTCCCAGAGCTTGCCGTTGGCTGGTGGGGAGAGGGAAAGGAGGAACTCAGGACACGGGCATTTGAGGTGCCTGGGACATCTGGGGACCCAGAGTGTCCTGAGCCAGAGTCTGATATGACATCAAAGGTCGAGGAGCAGGCGGGGTCCCTGGGCAGAGTCAGCACGTGAGAAGGGAGCAGAGACGGGTGGAGGGAGAGGAAGAGAAGGAGCGGCCCGGAGGGAGGTCGGGGGCCCAGAGGCCCAGCTCTACCAGAAGAGGAACACGGCTGAGAGATCAAGGAGGGAAATCCTAAATCCTGAATCAGCTCAGCTGATCCCACAGTAACCCTGCAAGGTGGGTGCCAGTGTGTTCCCTACAGGCATTTGGGGAAACTGAGGCTCAGAGCTACAACTGACTTGCCAAAGACACACAGCCCATGAGAGGTAGGATCGGGGTTTGAACCCAGCTGCCGCTCTCAACCTCCTGGCACAGCTGGTGACCTTGGCCAGGTGGGGCAGGGGACTGGGGGCGCTGGGGGAAGAGAGTGAATTGTCAGCAAGGGGATGAGATGTCTCCAGCCACTGAGGGAGGCTGGAGAGGCAGGCAGAGGCTTGCCCTGCTGGCCCAATGCCCCAGCCCATTCTGTGACCTCTGGGAGCACCCCCCTTGGTGGCCAGTCCCTGGGTCATGACTGCTCTGGGCAGACCTGACAGTGGCTCCCAGGCCCACTGGTTCCTCCTGGCTTGTCTGCAGCCTGCGCCCCTCTTCTCCAGCCCACCACCTCCACCTCTACACTCTCTGTGTCTCTTTGTCCTGCACCTTGAGGTTGGGGCCCCCAGCGCTTATTCCCTGACATCAGCCCTCCTGGCTCCCACTCTGGGAGCACTGGGGCCAAAGGGGTCCACACCAGCATGTTCTCGAACACCTCCTGTCCCCAGGGCAGACCAGAGCTTGCTGTGACTGGGGGAGCCCCATCTCCGGGGAAAGGCACCCCGCTGGCATCACAGTCCCTGGATGACCTGGAGTGGGCATCTGGCCTTCCGTCTGCCCGGCACCCTTCCCCCTACTTTTCCCACAGGGACATCCCCCACCATCTTTAATCGAGTGATTCTGGTAGAGTGGCTGGCAGTCACAGGTCCCAGTGCCCCGGCCAGTGAGTGGTCCACGGGTGAGGGGGTGACTCAGCCTGGGCCCATCCATGTCCTTCCCAGGGAACTTCAGATCACCTGAGAAGGAGAGGTTGCTCTTTGCCCAAGGACCAGGTGCCCTGAAGATCAGCTACAGGGCTACCATTGGCCGTGAGTATACAGAGAACACTGAGAGGAGGAGGCTGACACACCCACAGAGAAGCCGATGGGTGAGATGGGTGGAGAAGAGCATCAGCACCAGAGTAGCCAGGCCCTGACTCCCCTGGCTTGTCACACCCGCCAATGAACCCAAACTAGCGGAGCTGGGTTTTTGCCATTTGCAGCCCCTGTCCTCAGCCCCTCACTCGGTGCTCTGATAGACACACCTGGGCAGAGGGGCCTGGGAGGCTGGAGGGGATGGGGAGGGGCAGGTCATTGGAGAAGGGGGTGGGTTCACCAGGCAGGGAGAAGGCCCAGGACTGGGAGCTGGGAGGGAAGAGACCACCAGAGTGAGGACACGGCATAATCAGAAGGCCAAGTCCAGAGGGAAGGAGGTTGGGGCCCTGCTCTGGGGAGAACACCGAAGGTGTAGCTGGACAACCATTTGCTGAAGAGACTGGGCTCGGGATTTCTGGATCCAATCAACCATTTCAGCAGAAACCCTGCCAGCTTGGGCTCGGAAGGGGACAGAGACGAGGTGAAAGGAAGGAAGGCTGTCGGACTTCTGTGAGATGGGCTGACGGAGCTATTCAACTGCAAATGTGTTAGCCTTCAAGGAAAGGGAAGGATGCCCCGCTGATAGGCCCGGAGGACGGAGCATGGAGTCAGACAGGATGATTCTCAAGCCTTAATACCTACTGGAATCTGCCCTGCTAGGTTTCAGGCTCCCTTGGGATGACGAGCCCCTTTTTCCTTCCTATTTCTCTGTTTTGGAGTGGGGATGTCCATCCGATGCCTGGACCCCCAGGGCATTTCGGAAGCAGGGTAACGTGCCTTCTGGTTTCACAGGTTCACAGATGAAGGGGAATTTTGACCCAGGACGAATCATCCCTTGACTTGCACCCATACTTGATTTGGAGGATTTAGATGATGGCATTTTGGACTTAGAGTTGATGTTGGAATGATTAAGACTTTTGGAGATGTTGGATGAGGTGAACGTATTTTGCACATGAGAAGGATGTGAATTTCAGGGGATCAGAAGGCAGGCTGTTATGGGTTGAATTGTGTCCACCCAAAAAGATGTTGAAGTCCTAGCCCCCAGTATTTAAGAATGTGACCTTATGTGGAAATAGGGTCTTAACAGAGGTGACATAGTTAAAATGAGGTCATTAGGGTAGACTCCAATCCAATATGACTGGCGTCCTTATACAAAGGGGAAATTTGGACACAGAGACACGCACAGAAGGAAGGCAATGTGAAGAGACGCAAGGAAATGATGGCCTTCTACCAGCCCAGGAACGCCTGAGGCTACCAGAACCTAGGAGAGAGATCTGGAAAAGATCCTACCCAGTCCCTTCATGAGGAGCATGGTCCTACCCACACCTTGATTTCGGACTCCTAGCCCCCGGAACTGTGAGACAACACATTTGTGTTGTTCTAAGTCACCCAGCCGGTGGTATTTTGTTATTTTCCAACCAGCCCTTGGAAAGTACCAGGCCGTGGGCCACCCAGACCTCCATGGGCCACTTGGGAGATATGCTTCAAAATTATGGGACCAGCTGTGAAGCAGTCTGGAAAACAATCAACCCTGTATCTTGCC
The DNA here is from genome assembly GCF_057802395.1 of Ceratotherium simum simum. NCBI lineage: Eukaryota > Metazoa > Chordata > Mammalia > Perissodactyla > Rhinocerotidae > Ceratotherium > Ceratotherium simum. Next base: position 3,987,989 of record NC_141934.1, read on the forward strand.
AAACCTCTAGATCCAACAACCAGGAAATACAGGGACAGAAACTCATGTTACAAGACACCATGAAGATGCAACCAGCGGAATTCAGACTGTGCGAAACTCCACAGGAAAAAGGACCTGGTTTCTTCAACCACAACAAGCATGCAAAGGCGAAAGTTGGGGCGTGGAGGGGGCTGTGGATTAAAAGAGACTTAAGAGACAGATCAGCTAGTTATGGTACTTGCCGCTTATCTGGACCCTCATTCAAATGCACAAACTGCAAAGAAAACGTTTATGAGATACTCAGAGACTTTAAATACGAACTGGATATTTGATGATATCCAGGAATCGTTGTTAATTTTATTAGGTGTCAACATGGTATCGTGGTGGTGCTTTTTTTTTTCTTTTAAGAGCCCTTATCTCTTAGAAGTACATTCTTAAACATTTACGGATGAAATGATGGGGCAGCCAGGAGGCAGGGGAACAGAGCGGCGCACAGATGATGCGAAATGGGCTCCTGAGTGGACACAGTTGCAGCTGGGTGGGGGACCCTGGGGGCTGGTTATACTCCTCATCGGTTAGGATTTGTTCTACTCTAGTGTAAGTGTGAAATTTCCCATAGTAAAAAGATAAATAAGCGCCAGCAGGTTGGCTCTGGCTGAATCTCCCAGGAGGAGCAGGGACGGGTGGCCAGACCCCGGGGAGGACTGCTACCTTTCAGATAAGATGAACTTTCCATCTTTGAGGCTGGGCAGCTTCCTCAGGGGGTTGATCTCGATGTATTCCTTGCTGTGGTGGTGGCCTGAGAGGGGCAGGAAAGGTCTGAGGCTGCTGGCACCTCAGGGGAGAGATCGTCTCCCAGAGGCAGAAGTGCCTCTCTCTCCATTTTCTCAAAAAGGGGAAACTGAGGGCCAGAGGACCCCATGGCTCGCCCCAGGTCAGAGAGAAAGTCAGTGGCAGAACAGCGACCAGGATCAGGACTCCTGTCCCCACCCCAGGCGGGGTGACCCAGACAACCCTTTGGCTCACAGAAGCTGGAGGCCTCCAGCCCCATCCCCAACTCTGGGCCTGAAGCCACAGCCTGGGAATCACCAGAAGCCCTAAAAGCCTGGGTCCCAGCCCCAGCCCCATAGCCCCCTCCAAGTGGAGCAGGGCAGCTGGCAGCCCCAGACCCAGCACACAGCTGGAATCCAAAGGGAGCCTTTCATATGCAACCAAGCCAAGGTGGGGGCAGGAGTTTTAACTCTTCGCTGACCAGCTGCCCCCCTTGGAAACATTTCCAGGGGCTCCACTCACACCCCATGAGATTCTGGAGCTCCCCTGTCTCCTCCTCTATGTTCTAGAGGCTCCTGCCTCTGCACGTTGAACTTTTAGAGCCTCCTCCATGCTTGGGGCGGTGTTGGAGACAGGTGTCCTGAACCTCCCCAGGGTCTGTGTCACCCTCGGCAGGTTTGGACACTGGGGGAGGATGGGTGGGGACGGAAGCAGCGTCTCAGCTCCCAGATGTGGAATGACCGCATACCTCGGCATCCTTTGCCAACCTAACCAGCAGGAGCCGCAGCTCACAAGACGCTGGACTCCCAAAGGAGAGGGCGAGGGCACTGGGCGGGAGCCTGGGGGCCCTCCGAAGCTCTCCTTCCGCTTTGCCCTACAAGAGCCCGTTCATCAGAGTGGAGCAGAATTAGTGGGGACTCGTGAAGGCAGCTGGACAGGTGCACAGCCTACAATTCCCTTGGGAACCTTTTCTTCCCCTGTGCACTTCGGGGAGCCGGAGGGGGGGGTCTCCTGGGTCTCTGTCTCTGCTTCTCAGAAATGCCCTTGTGCCCTGCCTCCCCCAGGACCGGGCTGCCTGGGCAGCGGAGGGCGCCGACCTTTCAGCAGATCCACAAACTGGAAGTCGAAGGGGATGCTGTTCTTCCTGGCGAAGATGTAGACGGCGCGGCAGGACGCCGACAGCAGGTCTAGGTAGAGCTCCAGGACCATGCTGAGACTGTGCTGAGCCCCCTCCAGCCCAGGCCGGCGGGCCCTGAACCTGAGCTGTGTGCCGCCTGAACCCCGGGCCCTGTGCCCACCAGCCAGCCTGTGGCTTGCCCTCTCCAACCCAGGCCCAGGCCCCCGCGTTCTGGAACTTCTTGTTTCCCTTGGTGTTGTCATGAGGCCGGGAAACCCGGAATTCTCAGAACAGCAAGGATTCTGAGGACACCAGGAGTAGAATAGGGACAGGCCCCTGGCCTGGAGTCAGGGGGTTGGGGGCGGCTGCAACCCTGTCCTTCCCTCCCTCGCGGCCCGGGGCCGTGTCTGCTTACACGTGGGAATTCTCGGGGCCAGGCCTTCATTGTGGAACGCGACCAAAGAGCCTTTGCGGGGTCCAGAAGGAGGGTGGGGCGATGAGAACCCCTGGAAGATTCCAGAACAGAGAATGTGGAACATTCACAGGTGAACCTAGCCTGAACCGTGGCTAGGAAAGGATTGGGAGAAAGAGAAACAGGGGCGTGGGGAGACGTCAGGGTGTTGGGGACAACACCACGGGGAGTCAAGGGGGGCCAGCCAGGCTGTGAGATGCAGAGGAGCCCAGAAACGGGGTTGGGACAGGCAGTGGCCGTGCACCTGGAACTCAGCACCCAGTGGTGAGGGAGGTAACTAGACACCCGCGGGGAGGCCTGAGTGCTGCTCACCCGTGCTGGGTGATCCTGGGAGATTCCTGTCTGCTTGGAAATGGGGAGGCCCCACGTGGGGCAGAGAGAGGCTGGAGACAAGTGTGGGGCACACAGCGTGTTTACTGTGGACGGCAGAGTGACGGATACGGGCTCACCCCTCTCAGCGGAGCCGTTCCTGCAGCCGCTGCACCAGCTTCTGGGCCAGCTGGGGGTCCAACTGGGCCTCTCGGTGGTCCCGAGGCTGGAGCACGAGCCTGTGGGCCTCCTGAACGAGCTCGGGGCCCAGGACAGCCTCCACGTGGGCCTGCCACACTGCCAGCCGGGGCCAGTCTTGGCAGAGGTCGCAGCCGACTGCAGTGGGCTGGGGAGACAGGGCAGCTGGGTGGGGTGCTCGGCCTGGTGCCCAGAGTTCCCCCCAGAGGGCGCTCAGGCAGCAGAACCTCACCTGCATCAGCTCCCTGAATGCCATCAGATCCGCCAGGGAGACTTGCTCAGTGGCCAGGAAGGGCCTGGCCGCCAGCACTTGCCGATCCAGGTGCTGCAGAGTGCGGGTCAGCTTCCCCAACAGCTCCTCCAGCTTTGTGGTGTCCACAGAAGCGGGGCAGGAGACACCCGGTGGGGAAGAGACGGGCAGCTTACCTCGGGGCCCCCCCGCCCCAGCCTCCTCAGCCTCCTCTCCACCCCATCCGTTAGTGGTGCCCTCTGGGGCCCTGTGTTCAGAAGGATTCTGAGGTTTCATTCAGGCTCAAGGGAAAGAGTGCTGTGATAGACTAGCCATGTCTGGAGGGGGCAGTGGAGCGGAGGCGGGATCTGGGCCAACTGGCCGGTCCCAGCTCTGGGGGTCCTGGCTCCGGCCCAAGCCTGCATGACTGGCCCGGAGGCTCACCTCGCACAGGTCGACGTTGGTGGCGGGCAGCTGGATGGCGGCGTGCTGCCACGCCAGGTACTCGTCCACGCGGGCGCGGGCCTGCAGCTCGGGCGGGTACCAGTGTGCCGCCGTCTGGAACTCGCAGCTCAGGTATAAGAGGATGGCGACACTGCGGGCAGCGGTGTCAGAGATCTCCCCGCCCACCAGCACAGGGCGGCTCCATCTCCCACAGCAGGGTGATTTGACTGGCTTTCTATCCAGCTCGGCCTCGGGGCGGGGGGAGGGGTGGGGGGGCGGGGAGGACCTCCCCATTCCCACATCCCCCTCCAGGGGCCTCTTCCCCCCACCAAACTGCTCATTCCTCCATTTGCAAACTCCGCTTTGCTCGTGCCCAGGTTTCAACCTCCCTCAACCGCGGCTGCTGCTCCAGCCCGCCCTCGGCCTCCAGGCCCCCTCTCTGCCATTGGGGTGCTACTCAGGGGGAGGCAGACCTGCCACGGACGCCCTGCCCAAGGGGTCTCCAGGTTCCCTTCCTGGGCCGGTTCTCTCCAGTGCCCCGGGTCTGGGGGCGGCTCAGAGGGTGCCCCTCTCTGAATCCCCCTTGGGTTCCTGGCACTTGGTGCCCAGTTTCCATCCTCGGGCAAGCCCTGGGAGGTGGCTACCTTGTTATCCCATTTACAGAGGAGAAACCTGGGGCACGAGGTCTGTGACCTGCCCGTGGGCAGAGAGGGAGGGCACAGGGAGCTGGGATTCAGAGCCCACTGCCACCTGCGGCTGCCCGGCTCCTGTGACTCTGAAAGGACACCTTGGGGGCATCTGGGGAGGGGCTCACCTCGAGCCTGGGTCTTCCCCAGCCGGCTGCAGGTCGTCCAGGCCTGGCTGGGTGACCCGTGCCCCTCCTCGCTTGAAGCTCTGGCGTGAGCTCCAAGGCAGCCCCCTGGTCCAGCCCTCTGCTCTGTGAGCTGGGCGGGCTGGAAGAAGGAAGGGACCCCAGCAGTCTGGAAAGCTGTCCCCGCCAGCGGTGATCAGCTTTCTGCCTTCCTAGCTCCGCCTCCCCCGGCCTGGCTCTGAGCCTGGGCCATCCCCAAGTCACCATTACCTCTCGGCCAGCAGGAGGTCCCCATCCCTGAGCGGAGGCACCTTCCGCAGGGGGTTCACCTTCAGGAATTCAGGTTTCAGGTGCTCCGCTGCGGGGCGGAGAGGAGGGGAGGCTCAGCGCAGGGTCTGGCCCCCGGGCGCCCCCTGCATGGGGCCCGGCCTAGCTGCCCAGCTCACCCCGTGCCAGCTTTCTTCCTGGCGAAATGTAGATGGCCCGGCAGGGGGGCGAGTACAGGCCCAGAAAGAGCTCCAGCACTGTCGCCAGACCTCCAGCCCGCTCTCGCCTGCCCTCCACTCAGGCCTCCCAGGGTTGCTGGCCCCTCCAAAGCGGGGCCGAGCCCTGTGCCCCTTCCTGAAGCCCACTTCCTCCAGGACCTGCTGGGCGCCCTGCCAAGCCGCCCCCCATCCTGGCCTCTGGGGAGTGGAGGCGGGGTGGGCCGTGCCTCTGTTGGGGGTTGGTCACTGGTTTCCCAAAAGCAGGGTCCCCTGCCGGGCCCTCCTCCTCCTTCACAGGGTGTTGCAAGCCCGTGGACGCTCCTCCCTCCCACTCCCTCCCCCTGGCTGGGGCCAAACACCCTCCCTCCTGGGCTGCACCCCCATCTCTGCTTCTGGGGCAGGGCACTTGCACAGTCTGCCAAGTGGAGGTGACAGGCGGGCTGGGAGGCCAGCTGGCGAACACACACTTCAGGTCTTTGGGGCCTTTTGTGTCTTCCCTCCCACCGCGCCTGTGCCACACACACACACACACACACACACACAGGCAGACACACTCACACCCACATGTACTCACATAGACACACACACACTGAGACAGACACACACACACAGTCACACACATACTCACACAGTCACAGTCACATACTCATACACGGTCACACAGACACACACACAGAGTCACACAGTCATACACACATACTCACAGTCACACAGTCACACACAGTCATACGCAAACTCACACACACAGTCACACACTCACAGACTACACGCCTCCCAGCCCAGGCCTCTCCTCTCTCCACTCTGAGTAACCGTAAAGCCCTGTCAGCTGCCCTCGTCCAGTGCCCCCCACCCCCTAGCTGTGGCACCGCCACCCCCTGGGGCTCAGGAAGGGCCCCAGGGAGTCTGTCCTCTTCCCAGCCGGACCCTCCATCACCAAGTGCTGTCACTCTGCTTCCTGCGCCACTTACCCCCCACCCCGCCTCTGGTGGCCTGGCCAACCTCACCGGCTCCCCGACCAGCCCCCTGCCTGCATTCCTGGCACTTGGTCCTGGTCCACACAGCACAGGACCAGAGGGGATCTTTTTCTTTTCTTCTTTAACGGTACAAACAGCCTTTACTGGTTGCAACAGTGAGTGGAAGAGAGGAGGGGCTCCGACAGCTCCTGCAGCGGCTCCAAAAGCCACAAGGGATTTCCCAAGTACGAATCTGACCCCCTGCTCCCCTGCCCAACACCCTCCCACAGCCCTCAGCCCCCCGACCCCTGCACCCCCACACCCCCTCAGCCACTGTGGCCACACTCCCTGGCCCTGTCCGTTCGCCTCTCTGCCTGCCTGGGCTTCCCTCTTGAAGTGCCCTGTGCACCTCTCTTGCGTCAGGACCCAGGTCTCCAGATGCGGGCGCTGGATTGGGGGCCTCCATGGACGGGGAGGACAGCCAGGACCTGGCCTCCACATTGGCCGAGCTGGTTGGGCAGGTCATGAAGCAGGTAGCAGACCATCCTGGGGCCAAGGAGGTTAGAGCCACTCACGTCTGGCCTCCCTGACCCATGCAAGGGGACTGTAATGCCTTCTCCCCTCTTTTCACTGGAACTGAAGTTTTAGTGGACAGGACTTTTGGAGACATGCCACCCACACACACACATACTCACAGGCCATGTGGCTTGAGTAAGGCTGCCCCCACCCTTGGTTCCAGGGACAGGACATGGCCCAACCCAGCCTGTGAAGACCCTGCACCCCTTAGCCACTCTGACTGGGTCAGGCAGGGCCACCGCGAGTGAGTCCTGGGATTGAGGCAGCCTCACTGGGGAGGCCGTCAGCCTTTCTGAGGAGAGGCCCTGGGAGCCACCAGGCTGCAGAGGGAGCGCAGACCCTTCCCCAGTGGAGAGGGAGGGCCAGTGCCGGGCGGCCCCAGGAGCCAGGCTATGCAGAGCCAGCCGTCCTGGAGCCCAGGCAGATGGGGAGTGGAGCCAGGCAGGCCTGGCAGAGCCAGCTACCGCCCAGCAAGCCTGTGGTGGGAAGCTGGGCCCAGGCCTGGCACGCCTACAGCCGTCAGGGAGCCCTTGGCCTGCTGCCCTGAGCCCTGCAACCCGGTCCCACGTAGGAAGTGCCCATCCAGGGTTGGCATCTTGGATCCAGGGCCACAGCCTGCGGTGAAGGGGGCTAGTGAGGGAGGGGAGGGACAGACAGAGAGAGACGGGGAAGCAAGATGAGGAGACAGAGACAGGGAGGAGGGCAGCGAGGCTCCTTCATTCACTCACTCATTCATCCCTTCATTCCTTTGTTCAACAGAGAGTGAGACGCAGAGACAGACAAAAAACAATGGAGGGAGAAGGAGAAGGACAGGGGACCAGGGAGTTGTCTTATTACGTCTCCTCACCCTCTAAGCAGGACATGTGGATGGACTCGTCGGGGTGCCGGGAGGGTTCTGATGACCGCCTGCCCCAGGACGCTCGGGATGGGGCCAGGGCCTCCTGGCACAGCCCTGCACCCACGAAAGCCTCTACTCGCTCACACCGTGTGGCCAGCCACGGCCACCCCTTCCAACGCATCATAGCCAAGAGCCACGTACTGCGGGGTCATGGACGGGCCAGCGTCCATGGACAGCCACATCACTGAGCCCCCCAAGGCCTGGGGCAGGGTGGCAGCCATGGGATCCCGTTGCCCCTTCCAGGGGCAGTCAAGAGGTGAGCGGGGGTGGGGGGGTCTCCGTCTGTCAAACAGAGGTGGCCCCCCTGGCACCCCCGCACAGGGTCAGCGGAGGGAGGCTGCCTGGCTGTTCCAAGGCCACACCTGCAGCAGCACCAGCCGCTTCAGCCAGCATCACCTGGGGCTGGAGAGGAAAGCCCCGCCCCCCAGGAAATTGTCTGTTCCTGTTCCTGCCCACTTCTCCTTGGGCACCTGTGTGCAGATGAGCAGAGGCAGCGCCTGTCACGTGGGCGGAGGGTGGGCTCAGTCTTTGGCCCCCATCCCCCTCCCCAGCACCTTGGCCCTGCCCACACCTCGTCGTGCCCTCTTTCCTCGTCACCCTTCTCACCTCGGTCCGCACGGGCATGCCCAAGGTGCCCCGGACGTAGTCGTCCTGACCACTCGGGCACTCATTCGCACGGGCGTGGGCCTGTGGGTGGGACAGCGCCGGTGGGCCACTCTCTGGTATTTGCGGCTCAGGGTGGACATGGTGGGGGCTGTGGCCTTGAGGACCCTGGTACCCAGTCACTGCCACCTCTCTCAGAAGCCGGCAGGCCTCTGCCAGCAGAGGTCTCTACCACTGATCGATTCCTCTCCTCCACCCAGCTCTCCCCACCCCTCTCCGGCACCCAGTGGTCAGGCCGTGTCCCCACGGCCGGTCACATGCCTGGGCAATAGTTCCCGGGAACTGACGCCCCCTCCTCAGCATGCCTCAAAAGCCTGTGCTCATCTTGCTGTGATGGCCTTCCCGGTGTCACCACTGTGTTCACCTCCCAGCGTCGTCTTTGCCACACCTGGCTGCTGGAGGGTCCCAGGCACACTGGGTCCTCATGGTTCTGGCGTTAGCTCGGGCCCTTCCCTCTGCCAAGAGCAGCAGTTCAGGATTCAAGGTCACTTCCAGCGGGTCTTTTCTGCCCCTCCTCCTGCCAGGTGACCTAGGGATCCCCACGTCCCCCTTGTGTTGGTGCACAGCATGGCTAGTTCAGCTGTGGTCATCCTCCAGGACTTTCCTGTCCCCTACACTGTCCTAAGAGTGACTGGTTAACTTGATGGATGGTTTACTTCTTTTATACTTTATTGGAGCATAATAAACCTGTCCAATTGTGAACAACAAGAAAGCAACCGGTGTGGATCAAGAAGGCACAGGCTGCGGCTACCTGTCCCCAACCTCCCAGGGGATGATGGAAAAGGCCCAGGAGAGCAAGGAGTACAGGACCCTCTGAAAGAGGGGCAGCCAGGACACGACCTGAGAGGGAAGACCCACCAGGCGCCCCAGGGCGGGACAGCTGCAGCGCAGCGCCTTGCGGGGTGCTCCCTGGAACAGCCCAGGATGGGCACAGCGGGGCCCCGAGGCCCCAGGAGAGGTGGGCTCAGAGCGTGCTGTTAAGGAGCCCATTCATTGGTCGGCGGTGACATCTACTGTCGCATCCAAGAACCTTGCCCACGTCAGCCCGGTGGCCTCCTGTGGGGAGCCTGGGAGACAAGTGGAACTGGGAGAAACTTGGAAGAGTGGTGTCCTTTGCCCTGTGCTGTTTCTGTTGCTTACATGTAATTTCCCAAATGCTGTGTGTGTGGGCACAGGGTTGGCTGTGAGGAGCCCTTGCTTATAAATCAGAGGGTAGACTTGTGATGACTTCAGGTTGTTCCCTCCCGAGAACTGGCGGAGCCGCTAGCGAGGAATAACAAGGGGTCACATTCGAGGAAAAGAGAGCAGGTGGGGGGCTTCGGTGGGCAAGGGTTCAAGGGCTTTCTGAGAGACGAGGAGCTGGGGCAGGGATGGGAGGAGCCCCAGGCTCCAGGCCCACAGGCCAGGGGTGCGGGCTATGAAACGGGTGCAAACGGTGAGGTGACAGGGCGATAGCCTAGCCCAGCCCCCCAGGGCTCCAACCCCAGGGAAGCCAGCGACAGCTGGGGCTGGGGGAGATCAGGGCGTTCCCTGCTGAAGGGACACGGGCCTCAATTAGGACCTCGGGTTCAAAGATGCTTGTCCATCTGTATCCCAAACACCTTCCTCAGGCAAGTGTGAGGGCCCTTCACAAATGACAGGAAAGGTCACAGGAGAGGAAGCGCAAAGGGCTCCTAAACTCTTGAAAAGTACCCAGGTTGACTCCTAAAAATGTAAATCCCCAGTGTGTGGACAGATTTTTGGGACCTGTCCCCCCGGTCTAACAGGCGAATCTAGCAAGCAAACTGCAGAGGCTTTAAGTCAGTACAGGAACATCCAGGCTGTCCTGTGAAGCAGCCGTGCAGGCCATCCTCAGCCTGTGTCCAACAACCGTGCAGCCCCCACCTCGCGACAGAAGTCGCCAGCTGGACAGATCCACAGCAGGAAGAGATGAAGGGGTACCTCGCTCTCACATTCCCAGCTGTATTTCTTAGAGACTAAGGGAATAACTAATGACTTTGGTCCTTGCCTCCTCCAGACATAGATAATGTCAGCATCTCTGAACTTGTTTGATGTGTAAGCAAGGAATTCTTGTTTATGTTCCCTTCAGTGTAAGATCTAGACAAAAGGCCAGATGTACACTATCCCTTTTTTTCTTTTTACATATATGAACTCTAATTGTAAGTTTTTTCTCTTTTCCTCTTCCCTGCACGTGCACTGTTTGTGAAAGAGAGAGAAGCTGCACTTACGCTCCCCACCCCTCAGAGCAGCTCCATCAGAGCATCTGTTGAACTGTTTTCTCGGGCTTCAAAGTCCCCGCGCTGATTGTTGAATAAACTCCTTCACTAATATCACCCGGACTCTTTAGTTCAGTCGATAAATTGGCGACCACAAAGGGACCCAGAGAGACAGCCTGAGACTGCCTGAAGCAGTGAGAGGACCCGGCGCTGTGGGACCAGCAGGGCCCTTTGTGCCCAACTGGCTCCCCAGAGCTCCAGCCGCAGCGGGGCAAGTCTTTCCTGGGTCTCGGATCTCCCGATTAGCGGTTGAAGGTCCCCCAGTTTATTCAATAATCGTCTATAATTGTCCAAGTGGAACAGGGTGTCTGTCCTCTGTGCTTGTAGAGAAGGGAATTCCAATCTTGATGCTCGGGTTTTCTGGGCTTTAGACCCAAGGGAAATAAGAGAGAGGATAGATGGTGGCTAATGTCAGAGTTTTCCCCTGTTGGCTCTCTTGATGATCAGAAACTGGTTCAGCTTGCCAAAATCAAAACTATTCATCAATGAGGGCCAGCTTCGGCTGACTCCAAAGAATATTCCTGGCATGAGGGTTAGTTTCAGCTGACTCCAAAGAAAAGGGCCATTTGCTCCCTCTGCTGGCATTGCCAGTGTCTCTTGACCGGGGGCCAAGTGGAGGTGATTGAGATCAATTCTCAAGCCACGTAGCAGTCCCATAGGGAACGCCAAACCACGTAATTAAATAATTTGGCTCATCGGGGGACGCGGTATCAGGTTGATTACCAGCGCTCCGCACCCCTACGATTGTGTTAAACAATCGACAGGAGAAACTGAGGTACGTAAGAGGGTGGAACCGACTCATCAGTGACACTTGGAGCTACACCCATAAACAGCACACTTCCGATCCACCACACTAAATCACTGGTTTGACTTGCTGAGCCAGAATGGGAAACAAAGCATCAAAACCTGGTAACTGTGGGACGTCTGACAGTCGGCCACCAGCTAGTACTCAGGCCAACTTTACCTTCAAAACTTACGGAGCGCAAACTTGCAAATGGCTCCCTAAGTCGGAGGATATTACTAAAGGAGATCTCACTTTCCAATGGCCATTCTGGGGAACTTTTGTTTCAGCTAAGTGTGCCTTAAGGGTCACCCTTACAAGAGAGGATTCAAGACCTCTCAGAAACAATAGAATGCATTCTTTGATTGACATGCAGAAGCTTCTAAAAGACAAAATGACTTCAAAAACCACTCTGAAAAGGATCCTTACAAAAAAAGGAGAAAAGAATCTTTAATAAAAATTTTTAGCCATCTGAGCAAAAAAACTTAACTTAGTTCATCTGCCAGAAAAACAATTTGGATGCAACTATTCTTTTGAGTTTTGTACCTGTACCTTTGTCATGGCTAAGATTTTAAATATCTCTGTTTCTGTCTGTCTGTGTGTTTATGTATATAATTCTCTCTGTGTATATTTGTCTGCCTCCCAATGGTATAACTTCTGAAGCAGCTCTATTTAATGGGCTTGAAGTGGGCACGTACATAGATTATTTCTAAATGTAATAAAAATTAACCCCAAAAGTCTTTCTTTTTTTTTTTTTAAAGATTTTATTGATTTTATTTTTTTCCCCCCAAAGCCCCAGTAGATAGTTGCATGTCATAGCTGCACATCCCTCCAGTTGCTGTATGTGGGACTCGGCCTCAGGATGGACGGAGAAGTGGTGCCTCGATGCGCACCCGGGATCCAAACCCGGGCCACCAGCATCGCAGCGTGCGCACTTAACCACCAAGCCACAGGGCCGGCCCCCAAAAGTCTTTCAAGTTATCGTGCTATAAAATGATCTTGGTCAATAAAAGCTTGTTTAGGTTTGTTGGTTTGATTAAAGTAAACGTGTTCTCAGAGTTATCAACATTGGATATGGTACAAACATGTTATCTCTGTTACAAAATTTGTCAGCAAAAAAAAAAAAATAATAACTTAGAATAATAGCTGATTTTGTCTGATGTCTCATGAGAGTTTGTAGGCAATCTAAATACAACTATTGGGAACACGTAAACTGAGTAGATGTGGAAAGGATAAAGTTTTGGGGGTAAACTTTTTAATAATAATTATGTGTTATGGTGTGTGTACTTAAAATACCTTCAAAACCTTTTGGTGACTTAAAATCTTAGAGTTTTGCTGAATTAAGTTAAAGGATAAAAGTTTATTTAGTATCTAGGTCATTTCCACATAAGACAAAATATTATAAATCGATTATTAAGCCTAGATTTGTCTGCCTTTGGTTTCTTATCTTAGAGAAACTGAAAGATGCTTGAGTTTATTGATAAACATGTTTTGTGCACGCTGAAAAATTTTCTATGAGAAAGCACCTATTTCTAGAAAGCCTGTATACAAGGAAAGTAAAATGTATGTTTTCAGTAAAGAAGGTATAAATAATAGAGGTATTTTTGTTTTGTTAAGAAAGATAAATTTGTCCTAAAGTACTAGGGAAGAAAAAAAGGAAAGAAGGCACGGGGCAAACTCTGAACGTAAAAAGCAAGTGACAGAGTTTTATGGAAGTAAAGCTCTGAGGAAAGAGTTTTGTGCACAGTGATGTTGGCTAAGATTAAAATAAATTTAATTACGTGAATAAGTTTCACTATCAAAAGTAAGCTGGTACAAAATTAGAATTTGGCTTTCTCTCTCTTAAACGGATAATCTTCCTGAACTTTAGGCTGCTCTTGATAAAAAGATTATAAAAGGTTTTCTTTACCTTTGGTTGAGTCTACCTCAAAGACAGAAAATCAATGTTTTGTTAAAATAATTTCCTATGTTCAAAAAGACTGAGGTCTCTCTATTAAGGTTACCTTTGGCCTGTGACATCTTCTGTTGTCACCTTGATTGAATGGATAACTAAGCCTTGTTTCCTATTTGACCAAACGCTTGAAAACCTTTTGATATTTTTGACAAACTTCCCCCAATTTTAACGTCTTTCTTTTGACTTAAAAAGGAAATTTTAAAATTTCTGATTGACCTTAGGACTTCTCAAAGAATTTGTTTTCTCTTCCTATAACGAGGGAAATATTAAACTAATTAGACTCATTTGGTGTGTTAAATTACATAGGAAGCACTGTCCAATAAGAGATGATAAACCTTCTTATGTTATATTGCATAAGTAAATGTCACTGATATAAGTGTTTTAAAAGTTGTATAACATTCCTCAAATTCTGATCTGTCCTGGTTATCAGTCATAATTCTAGTCATTATTTTACAATGTTATATGTCACAAAAATGTCCACATTTCCTTGTCAATTACAGTATAATTTTAAGTCTTTTGTTATCTATGGATAATTATTGTTTTACCCTGATGCTTTTGCAGGTATGTTTCATTTTCAGAGAGATTCCTGGAAAGGACTCTGACACTTACTCTAAAATATAGGTTTCTGATAAACTGTCAGATCATAATGCTAAACTAAATTTAAAAAATTACAGAACCAAAATGGAAAACCTGATGGATTCCTAAACTGTTAACCATAAACAATTGAGGAGATTTTGTTTTTAACTGACTAGATACTGCAGGAAGTAGGTGCCTAACTTTTCACTCATTGCTCAGCCTTTTGTATATATATGACTTAAGTCTGACCACTGTTCAACCTTTTGTATATATATGACTTAAGTCTGACCAGTATGGACATCAGAAGGAGAAAAAGCCATAAACACCTTAAAGTCCATCTTGGCGCAGGCACCAACTTTAGGTCACCGTAATTTCAACTTGCCATTTTCTCTCTTTCTACATGAAGACAAAGGAAATGCCTTAGGTGTATTAACTCAAGAACACGATGATCACCTTCGACCTATAAGATATTATAGGCAGCAATTAGACTTGGTAGCAAAAGGACTTCCACTGTGTATGAGGGGTATTTCAGCAACAGCTCTCTTGTGTGAGGCTACTAAAGAAATGGTGATGGGGTCTCCTTTAACTGTCTGTGCTCCTCATTCAGTTAAATTCTCATCACACTCAACATGATTCTGCGAGTCGATTAACTTTGTATGAAATTGTTTTGTTTTCTCCTAATATAACTCTGCTTAGGCGTAACAGGCTAAATCCTGACACCTTGCTCCCAGATGATGCCGAATCAATGAAATCGGATCAAGACTACATAAAATTAACTGACCAGCTTTTGGCTCTTGGGATGATTTACATGAAAGTCCTCTAACTAATGCTGACCTCCTGTTATTCCCAGATGGCTCATACTTGCGAGGACCTACTGGGAAACACCAAGGTGGATGTGCTGTGGGTCCTCCAGTCTCCATTCTTGAGAGGGCTCCCTTGCCTCACGCTCACGCAGCACAACAAGCTAGACTTGTTGCACCGGCCAGAGTCTGTCGTTTGGCTAAAGGAAACTGCAAGTATTTTTACTGACAATAGATGTACATTTGAAATAGCCCATGATTTTGGGATGCTCTAAAAACAGGTTTTTTAATGCTCTACTGAGCAACATATTAAAAACAAGAAATAAATGGCTGCTTTGTTAAAAGCCATTTAACTCCCTAAGGAATTGACAGTATTAAAAGTACAAGGTCACTCCAAGGCGGACACTTCAGAAACAAACAAACAAACAAAACACAAGTTAACAGATCAGGCAGCTAAGCAAGCTGCCTTATGGATGGTGATTCCACAAACTCTGACATGTACCTTGTCCTCTCTAACTTAACTGAGGCTCAGTTTGATTTTCAGAAAACTGCCACAGAAAAAGAAAAAGAATTTAGATCCAAAAACAGGGGCTTCTGATTCTTGCAGGGACCTGTGGATTGGACCTAATCAACACCCAATGCTTCCTTTGGAAGCTCCATTTCTACAGTATATTCATGATCTGACTCATTGGGCCCCAGAGTACTTTTGGAAATGCTTTTTTACTATAACATGGAAAATATACTCTCAATGTTTAGTCTGCCCTAAAGACAACCCAGAGAGGCCCCTGTAGTGTTCCAAGGGAGTTTTCCCTTTGCCAGTGAGGCCGTTTGAAATTTGGCAGATGGATTTTATCCAGTTGCCTCCCTCTCAAGGTTGCCAGTATGTACTTGTTATGATTGGCATGTTCTCTCACTGTGCTGGAGCAGTTCCTGCCGAAGGGCTACCGCTCAATCAATAAGTAAACAATTGCCGGAACATATCATTCCAGTACGAGGAGTCCAGTAGAAGTACACAGTGACCTGGGAGTCTTGTCGCCAAATTATGAAGGAAATTTGTAAAGTCTGGCCCATTATGCAGCATCTTCACTGCAGTTACCACTCCCAATTGTCAGGCCTAATGAAATGAACAAATGGCATAATTAAGACCCAATTGGCTCAACTCACAGATGCATTTTCTTTGCCTCGGCCTAAAGCCCTTCCACTGGTATCGTTAACCCAAGATCAACACCCTTTGGCAAGCATCCATTGTCTCCATCTGAGATTATTACTGGGAGACCTACGCCTCTAGAGGAAGGATTATATGAATCTTCATTACTAAAAGGTGACATACTTTACCATTGTAAAATGGTATGTATGTACATACATACATACCATTGTAAAATCCTAACTAAACTGTTAAAAGAACACTCGAAATTGGTTGCCGATGCATGTGATGCAAACTTACCTACGGAGGAAGATATACAGACTCATGATTTACAGCCTGGTGACTATGTTTATCGGGAAGTCACCATTTAACAAAGCTCCTTACAGCCTAAGTGGAAAAGACCTTATCAAAGGACCATACCATCAAAATGGTAACCTTTTCCCAAGACTGATAGTTAGTAGCTAACAATTGGGGCAGCTTGGCAAGACAAATGTTGTGACAAGAGGAGGTGAGTCCAGTAAGAAACAAAAATAATGGCTATGGTCCCTTAATTACTGGACTCGTCCAGACTCATTGGAGCCCTCAGGACAGGATTCATCAAATTGAATATGCAATGGAAGCTGTCAGACAAGGTTCAGCCACAGTTGGTCTGGAACTGAAAACCCATGCAGTGTCGAGTGCATTGAGGAGCGCCCAGCAGAGCTTGCAACTCATCAGAGATAAATTCTCCATGCTGACAACTGTAGTGGTGTCTCGCTTGGAGGACCCACTGCTGATGCCAGACTGTTGTGTAATTTCATGCACCTGGATAATTTTATGCACTTGGATTCCAGATTTGTATTTGACAGACCTCTCCCTGTGTCTAATCTTGTGTCTCTAACGGGAAGCAAGACCCAGATACCACTGCAAGAGTGTGGCTGCAGACCATATGGTGCCAGGCTGCTTATTGCTGGTTATGATGATACAGGCCGTCACATTTTCCAAACCTGTCCACCTGCTAACGATTTTGAGGGCAGAGCGATGTCCCTTGGAGCCCATTCTCAAAAAGCTCCCACTGATTTGGAGAGACATATGTCTGAGTTATGGAATACAATTTGAATGAACTGGTTAAGCATGATGTGTGTCCATTAGGCGACACACTTCCTGCAGAACACAGCCTAAGCACAAAGAATATTTCCATTGGAATTGTCGGTAAAGACTGGAGGTTACAATTTATGATGATGATGTGCTTCCGTTTCAGGATGCTCTTGAAGAAAGACCACAGAGAAAGGAATAGCCTGACCAACCTGCTGATGAACCTGCAGGAAAGGCTGATGAACCAATGGAACTGTCGGGGGAAGAGGGAGAATCTCCCTCTGCCCTTTTCCTTAAGGTTCTTATGGCTGGCCAAATAATCAACAAGACAGGTTAGCAGGAGAAAATAATACCAAGTTTAATAACATGTATACATGGGAGAAAGCAGGGACACTGCGTTTCTCAACACAATAGCAGAAATTCTCGTCTTAAATACCATGTTCAGCCAATGACAAAGGAGGATGTTGGGGGTGGGGGGAGTCAGTTACAGGAGATTACCACTAAAGCACAGTAAACAAGAGTAAGGTTATTATGCAGCTTTAAGGCCTCAACTTCCACATTGATAAGCCTCTAGAAATGAGGCCATCCCCCTCTCTTCTCAAAACAGAGAGGGAGATACCTTTACAAATGGAGATTTCCCTTATAAATGTAAATGATTGTCTGGCAACTCCTCGCAGGGTCATCCAGAGAATGTGGCCAGAGAGACGGCCTTCTGATAAGAGGGGCTTGTTGGTGCCTTTCCTATTGTAACATTTACCCTACGTTATCTTTACAGCCATCATGATAGATCTGTTCCAGGAAGGAGCCACCATGTCAAATTCTTTAGGCAGTTAGTGGGGGAGGTCAAATGTCCCTGGAGAAAACAACCAAGGTAAAGAGATAGATTTCAGGGTGGCCAAATCTTGATCTCCCACAGAACATTAAGTTATAAACCAGTCTACGCATGTAGCCTCAAGTAGGCAAGAATGTGGAACACATACTGATGACAAGAGTCTATACTTTGAACCAAAAGATACAGAGTGGTGGAATGGTATGTTTCAGGAATCAGTCCAGACGTTAGTTTTTCCAAGCAACTACCGAACCGATATAATGGGGTGCATTTTTCTTTGAAAGAGTCTATAGAATCGTTTTCTAGAAAGTATAGGTGCAATATTATGATTTATAAGAATAAATCATATATATTTGGTTTTCATCCACAGTTCCTGTATGACAGCTCCCAAAACCAGTGGAATTTCCTGAGTGTTGAGAGTGATGAAGATGTCTTTTGTTGTGTTAATGAAGTGACTAAGGATGGGGGCTGGTAGCCAATGGAGTCAAGCCAGTGATTAGAGGGTGGGAACTCTCAGTCCTCCCCCCCATCTCCAGAGAGGCATGAGGAGCTGGAGGTTGAATCAATCACCAATGGCTAATGATTTTAATCAATCATGCCTCTGTAATGAAGCCTCCATAAAAACCCTAAAGGATGGGGTTCAGAGAGCTTCTGGGTTGGAGATCTGGGGGAGACTGGCACACAATGGGAGGGCATGAAAGCTCCGAGCCCATTCCTCATACTGAGAATAAGCAAGGGCTCGATCTGCTCACCAGCAGACACAAGCCAATCTGTCAAGGGGCAAGGCGGTGTAGAGAGAAAACTTTATTAAGCGATGAGCTAGCTGATAGGAAGATGGCGGACTATCGTCCTAAATACACCATCTTAAAGGGGAATGGAAGGGAAATGGGGTGGGGGAGGGGGCTCAGGAGGGTCAGATGTTGGATGAGCACAGACCTTGGGGCGTCTCTCAGTAGACAAAAGTTTTGGATCTGCTGAATGCGACATTCCTGAGGAATCTAAGAAAACTTTAGTTAGGGCTGGCCCCCTGGTCTAGCGGTTAAGTTCGGTGTGTTCCACTTCGGTGGGTCGGGTTTGGTTCCCGGGTGTAGACCTACACCACTCATCGGCGGCCATGCTGTGGTGACCCACATACAAAACAGAGGAAGATTGGCACAGATGTTAGCTCAGGTCGAATCTTCCTCAGCAACAACAAAAAAGAAAACTTTAGTTATTTCCTTATCGGGGAGAGAAGGAACAGTTTGCGCAGAGGACTTAAATCTTCTGCTAACAAGTCATTCTCTCTACTGGTTACTGATTAGTTTGCCTGTTTCCAGTTCTAAGTGTTCCTTCAAAGCACACTGTGAGAAGAAGATGGGGGAGGCAGGGGTTTAGACATGGGGCCTCTCATGCTAACTCGGTCTTAATACCTTGTCCTGTACATCACTTCCTGGCTGTTCCTGAGTTATATCCTTTTATAAGAAACCGGTGATCTAATAAGTAAAATGTTTCTCTGAGGTCTGTGAGCTGCTCTAGTAAATTAACTGAACCCAAGGAGGGGGTCGTTGGTACCTCCAAGCTGTTGCCAGTGGGTCAGAAGCACAGGTGACAACCTGGGCTTGTGACTGGCGTCTGAAGAGGAGGGGGTGCGTCTTCTAGGACTGAGCCCTTCAACTGTGCAGTCTGATGCTAATCTCCGGGCAGAGATGTCAGAATTGAGGTGAATTCTCAGGCACCAGTAGGGTGCAGTGGCCTGGTGCCGTGGGGGAAACTCCCCACACATTGGATTTGCTGCTCAGAACCAATTTAATAGGTACCTGTACTAATGTTTTCATATGAAGAACATAATGTCTTTGTAATTTTAAAGGCAACTGTGAAGTAAAACTCTTTCACCTGCTGGTGAAAAAACAACAGATACTGGGAGTGATGTTCCTGACAGGCTGGGAGGACAGGCCAAGCCACTGCTCCCGTAGAACCTGCCAGGACAAGAGACTCAAAGACAAATGGCTTTGCTCACACTCAGGGTTGCCTGAGGCTGGAGCCAGCAGGATCCATGTGCCCGAAGAGCCCAGGGAGGGGGTGGGTGTGGGTTGGCGGGTAGCTTTCAGCCAAAGTGAAGTTGCCATCCTTCAGAACGGGCACCCTGCTCATCCTGTGACTTGGGCTAAATTCTTGTTCAGATTATGCCCTAGGGCAGGGGTTTAGGACACAGGTGGTCAGATGGGACCAGGGCCAGGAATCCACCATCCCTCTACCTCCTCCCAAGCTGGCCCACTCAGCTGCCCAAATCACCATACTGGCAAGGTTTGGGACCCACCTGTTACAGACTGGATGTCTGTGTCCCCATCACCCTCCCAAATTCATATGATGAATTCTTAACCCCCAAGGTGATGGCATTAGGAGGTGGGATCTTTAGAGGTGATTAGGTCATGAGGGTGGGAATCTCATGAATGGGATTAGTGCCCTTATAAAAGAGACTGCAGAGAACTCTCTAGCCCCTTCTGCCATGTGAGGACAAGGAGAGAAGATGGCCATCTATGAACCAGGAAATGGGATCTCATCAGACACTGAATCTACTGGCAGCTTGATTTTGCGTTTCACAACCTCCAGAAGTGTGAGAAATAAATCTTTGTCATCCCAGCCACCCAGTCTATGGAGTTTTTGTTATAGCAACTCAAGCTGTCTAAGACATTACCCGAGGTTCACAGGGAGGGGACATGGGGAGGTGGCTGTGTTCTGACATAACCACCTTCCCTCGGGGTAAGGGAGCCTGCCAGGCACAGAGACAGATGGGAGGGAGCCAGAAAGTTCTAGGCTCAGAGAAGGGGGTGGGGGTGAGGAGGGGGGTGTGGCACGGGAGGGGCAGGACCTGTGAGCAGCTCTGCAGTGTCCAGCTCGGAGGGGATGCCATTCCTCCTGGACAAGATGTGACAGTGCAGCCAGGCTGGGACAGCAGGTCCCAGGCCCATGGTGGGGCAGGACATTGTGACCGGCATAGAGATCTGAGGGCAGGGAGAGATATTACCCTCAATTGTGACCAGAGCCACTGGGGTGCTGCCACGGCTTCCCAGAGCTCAGGCTTCACCAGGAGGGCAGCGGGAGGCTGACTCTTTCACTGCCTGGAAGGACATGCCAAAACGAGGTTGCAGGAAAGAAAAAAATCAAAACTGAAACCCAGCAACGAGCTCGAGGCTTAGGAGGCAAGTCAGGGGAACAAAGAAGCACATCGAGCCATCCACTAAAGCTAGTCCACTTCAGGGACTTGAAGATAGCAGTCTTTCTCTCAACCCCTTTCCATCACCGTCAGGATGTCATCCCAGGTAGTTGGGGGTGACTACACCAGGGGTTGAGCCTAGCGTTCCACAGCCGGTATTCGGGATGCCAGTATGGTCCTGAAGCCAATGTCTTCTTATCTCCTGTTTGGTTGAACTCCCTCACTGTGGCGCACCCCATCTTTGTTAGGAAGCTGAGGGAAGGTGCACGACTGATGTTTCCTACCTTCCCAGGGGAGTGCTATTTGGGCTGGGTATAAAACATGAGGTGGGAAACCCACGTGCCTCAGAATTGTTTTGCTTTTCTAGCATTCCAGTTCAACTAGATGGAGCCATTCTGATTCCCAGGCAGAAATGGCCACAGGGATGCTATCGGCCACCAGCTTCTCCCACAGAGGGATTTAGACCACCGAGTGGGTGCAAAGAATTCTAAGATGGCTGGAGACATCTGGAATTCAGATGAATATACTGGAGTTATAGAGCATTAGAGACAGGTTCAGCCCCGTCCTGTAGACACCAGATGCCATACAGTAGGTGGGAAGCTGGAGGAGGTCAAAGGTTCCTGACACAGTCAACATCACCACACCAACGGGTCTTTGCTCAGGCGGCAGCAACAGTCCTCCAATAACTGCAGTTGAACCGGGATTAACGTTTTTCCAACACTCCCAGGACCGGTTTTGTCATTCACCTTGAGAGGTACGGCACCCTCCATCTGGTGCCCCTTCTCCAAGGTCTGAGCTCAGCCCCCCGGGGCCCTCCTTGGTGTTCTGGAGGCAGCAGCACCCTCCTCAGAAGTCTGAGTTCCACAGGGCCTCTCCTCCAGCACCTAGATTCTAATAATTCCAATTTCCTCCCAAGTCCCTCAGCCCTAGGGGGAGTGGCTGCCTCTGTGATCATCTGCGTCTTCTCTGACTTCAGGGTTCTCTAATGCCTGGTTACCAACTCTTCATATAAAATCCTCTCTGTTGAAGTAACTGTTGTGGGCTCCATCCCACGGATAGTCTCCGACTGACACACCTGGAGGTTTGCGTGACAATCTATAACCCCACAGTTTGCTGTTTCTTCTGAAACTGTGCAGGGAAACAGGAGTGCTTGTTCAAAGACTATTAGTACGTCTTGTGAAACATCATCTATATCCTTTACTAGTTTGCAATTCTAATTGCTTTCTTACTCAATATTTTGTTGTCCTGGTAATAATGCTATATTGACCTGTCATCTGTGAGGTTACTTTGGTTAACTATGAGGAGTGTTACTGGAACAAACTTTTATATAATACAACAATGTAATAAAACCAATAATTCCTGGTTCCTTGATCAAAGTGTTCAGAATCTTCTTTATATTTCAAAGACCAGTGACATTTGCTGATTTTTAGTTGCTTTGTTTTGCTTCCTGTTAGTGAATTCTAGGGGCTCTTTGTATATGGTGGATTTTAGTCTTCTACTGATTATGTCTGCTGCACTTGAGGAGAAGCACTGCCAAGGACACGAGGTGTCCTGCCTGTGCACTGTTCCTCCTGGAGCCAGAGACAAGAAACTGAGTCAAGACGGAAAAGATGAAAAGGGGAAGGTAAGAAACGTTAGGAATCTTTATTGCTAATCTCCTGGCATCCAACCATCAGCCCCCATCCCAGACTCCTCAGGGGATCCTGGAAATATGACGCAGCACAAACGGATAGGCTTCTGGGAGGGTCACCAGGAATGTTTTGCTGGCTGCCCGTTCCAGGATGTTCAAGATGGGGCCGTGGGCCTCCTGGCACAACCCAGCACCCAGGAAAGTTTCCACTCGCTCACGCCATGCTGCCAGTCGAGGCCGTCCCTCAAATACGTCACAGCCAACAGCCACGGGCTGTGGGGACAAGGATGGGACAGTTGTGGGGATACTGAGGTCCCAATGCCAGCAGGACTGGCACAGGTGTCTGGTCCTTTCCCCAGCCCCCAGGTGAGCCCAGGGCAGTGTGGCCAGCCTCAGGGCCCAAGAGCACCAGGGTGAAACCCCACAGCCAGGAGGGCTGCTGGAGGTCAGAGCTCCAGCACCAGGTCAGCTGGAAACTTGCTCAGTGATTCTGGGCAAAGTCCTGACTTTCTCTAGGGCTCAGTGTTTCTGGCTGTCTAATGGGGGTGGCAGTAGGAGGGACGCTGCTCCGCCAGCGAGCTCGCACCTGCACCAGCTCCTCCAGTGCCATGAGGTCAGCCAGCGTCACTTGCTGGCTGGTGAGGAAGGCCCTGTTCCCCAGGAACTTGTCCTCCAGCTGCTGCAGGGCCTGGTCCATGGCGGTCCTGTTGCGCCTCACCTTCTCCTCTGGCACCTGGGTCCCAGTGAGCGGCATAATCACCTGACGGGGACAAAGGGTGGCCTCAGTCTGTGGCCCCTGCCTCCTCCCGGTCCCGGACAGTCAGCCACTCCCCACACGGCTCTCCTTACCTGGGTCCACGGGGGCACACCAAAGGTGCCACGGATGCAGTCGGCATGCCAGCCCAGGTACTCATGGATGCGGGCGCGGGCCTGCAGGTCGGCTGGGTACCAGTGGTCCGCTGTCTGGTACTTAGCGCTCAGGAAAATCAGAATGGCCACGCTGGGGACAGGGGCAGGAGCCATGGCTGAGGACCCTGGCTCGTGCTCGTGGAGCCCTGAGGCTTGTCTGCATTTGATGGCCTCCCCTCCCCAGCTCCCTGGGCACTGCCTCCTCTCTCTCCTCTCACGGTGCCCTCCTGACTATCCTCCCTCCTTTGATGTCTCGAGCACTGACTCTTGGCAGGACCTTTTGCTTTGCACTTTAAGAATCTCATCTCTGGAGCCTGCCCTGATGGCCCAGTGGTGAAAAGTTTGGCAGCCCGGGTTTGGTTCCCTGTCTCAGAACCACACTTGTCTGTCAGTAGCTATGCTGTGGCAGAGGCTCACATAGAAGAACTAGAAGGACTTACAACTAGAATATACAACTATGTACTGGGGCTTTGGGGAGGAAAAAACAAAACCAATCTCATCTCTGTGACATTCCAGCAGCTGCCCTATGAGGGAGACTTCTCCCCACGAGACTAAGGCTCAGAATACTTAAGTGACTTGTTCAAGGCTGCACAGCTCAGAAAAGGCTCCCTGGGCCCCTGGAACCCTGCATGGGGCTGGCACACAGCGGGTCCTCAATGGAGTCCCTGGCATGTCCCAGTGCATGGGGTGGGGACCAGGAGGGGAAGCACGTCCTCAGGTCTGTGGCGCATCCCTTCTGACAGGTCCCCCAGCCATCAGTCCTGTAGCCGCCTGGCCTCCTGGCCTCTTCCCGCCTGGGGGCTGGCCCTCACCACCAGCTGCACCCTCAGGCCCTGGCAGATCCTGGGCAGTAGCCTGAGGAGTCAAGAGAGGCCCTTTCAGCTGCTGTTGTTGAAGCTACTCTGTCCAACACTGGACAAATGTCCCCGTGTCCTCTCTTCTAATGCCCCGGAGTCGGGGGTGGAGAGGCCCCGGGGTCGAGAAGAGGTGGCTGAGGACAACAGAGGAGCAGACAGGCTGTGTCGGCCCCTGGTCATCCTGTGCTCCCCCAGGCAGTCTGCTGCCCCACACCCCTCACCTTGGCCCTCACTGCCCCTCAGGGTCTGGGAGGGCCCACGGTGGGAGAGCCAGGGGCCGGGTGGGCTGGGGCTTAGGAGGCGGGAGGGAAGGAGAGCACCTTTCGGTCAAGACGAAGTCCCCGTCCTGGAGGGTGGGCAGCCTCTGCAGGCTGTTAACCTGGAGGAACTTGTGGCTCAGGTGCTGTCCTGAGGAGGAGTCAGGAAGGGCCTGCAGGGCAAGAGCCACACCCGCCCTGCCCTCCCTCCCCTCCCCACCCAGAGCCCCAGAGCAGGCTGGCCTGAGAAACAGCAGGGTCTGGGCACAGGGCCGGCTCTGCCCCAGTCCCCGTGTGGGCCTCCTCGGCTGGGCCTCCCTGCCCTGCACCTCCCAGGGCAGCCGAGGGGCTGTGGTGGGTGCAGGAGTTGCTGTGGTTGAGGGAAGAGAAGTCACGGAGCTAGGACTGGGGGCTCAGCTCTTCCCATCTCTCAGTTCTCACAAAAAGCATGGCGTGCTCCCCGAGGTCTTGAGTGTTCATGCCTTTAAATACCTGCTTTCAAGACAGGAACTCTGAAAATCCTCTTAAGTGTCTTCTCTCCACCCCAGAGTAGAAGATCACCTTATCCTCCTTTCCAGAGTGGAAAGCTAATGTTCAGGGAGGGCCTGTGACTTGTCCAAGGCCACACAGCTGAGGGCATTCTCCCATGGGAGGCTCTGTGGGCGATGAGGGGGCTGTGCGGGCCGTGGGGGCTGTGGGGACACTCAGGGAGTTGCCGGCCGAGGGGCCTGTGGGTGCACCGGGCCTGTGGACACCTGGGGAGCCGCCTGCGCCCACCTTTGAACAGCTCCACGGTGCGCATCTCCAAGGGGATGCCGTTCTTCTTGGCGAAGATGTAGACGGCGCGGCAGGGCTGCGACAGCAGGTCCAAGAAGAGCTTCAGGGACATGGCTGGGCGGCGGGGAAGGCGGTCCGCGACAGCAGTGGCGGCGGGCGCAGAGCAGCCTCGGGAAATAGGGGTTCGGGCCCCGCCCCCCTGAGGCCGCAGCCAGTGGGGGGCGCGCCCCGCCCGGAGCGCTGCACGTCTGATCCCGCCATCGCCCCGCCCGGCCTAGACCCGGGTCCTGGTCCCTGACCCGTCCGTCCCCGCCCAGACCCGGGTCCCAGGGGACGTGCGGGAGAAGACAGCTGCCGGCCGGGGTGGGTGCTCGCCCTCTGCATCTCCCCCTATTCCAGGCACGGCGGGAGGGGCGCGGGGTCAGGGAGACCACTGCCGCCGATCGAGCCGCAGGGCAGGAATGCCCCCCAGAGCCTCCCTCCCCTCTCTTTCCTCTGCTGGCTCTGCCCACCGCACCCCGACATCCTCCAGGCGCCGCAGGGACGGTCGGGGCTGGGCGCCCGGCTCAGCGAGTCTTTCAGAGCAGCCCATCCCCCGGCCGCGACCTAAGCAGGTGATCGGATGGCGTCCCGGGTATTTTTGCAACTGGAACTCGGGAGAGAGGAGGTCCCTCCGGGGAGGTACAGGTGGGCGTCAGGAGCTGGGACCACCGGTGCTCACACTTCCGGAGCTCCCGAGCAGGCTGGCCTGACAGGAAGGAGCTCACTGCGAGGAAAGGAGAGGTGAGAAGAGAAGCAGGTTCTGACCCCAGTTCCCTCTGCCGGCCAGCTACACGCCGCCCGCCCCCCCCCCCCCCCAACTGGCGGGCTTGCCTGAAGATCCCTCTTTTTGCCTAAACCAGTTGGCATTGAGTTTCTGTCCCTTCTAGGGAAAAGAATTCTGACAAATAGCAAAGAGGTTCCAGGGGGTCCCTGCTACACAGCGCCAGACACTTGGCTGACTCGTGTCCTCCAGGTGTGTGGCAGGGGGACCTGGGAAGCCCGGAACTTGGCTTTTTAGCTGGGATTTCCAAGCAAAGAGGTGAAGGTCTAGCCTGGGTAACTCTTCCTGCCTGTAGTGAGTCAGTGAGGAGAGAGCGAATGAGGAGAACTGGCAAGCAAACCAAGAGCCAGGACTTGATGATGTGGGGAATTTTCAGTTTGTCCAGATTGCAAAAAACACTAAGTCAGGAAAGCACAACCCTCTCTCTGTCCTGAGGGTCACTGAGGACTTTTATCTGTGCACACCTAGGCTCCTATGGGCTTAAAGGGTGTGTGTGCGGGGGTGGGTGGGGGTGGGGTGTGTATGTGTGTGTGTGGTGTGGTGCATATGTGTGCAGGGGTGTGCATTGAGAGCAAGGAGGGCACAGTAGAAAGAACCTGAGTTTAAATCCTGGCTGTCACTCATTAGTTACATGACCTTGAGCGTGTCATTAACTTCTCTGAGTCCTGGTGCCTTTGCTGTCAAGTGACGATGAGAATTCCTCTACTCGCAGGTCTGTTGTAAGGCATAATTTTCAAAATATCACTAAAAATCTCTGAGCCCTGGGCCTCAATAGGTGTTCGCTTCTTTCTTTCTACTGTGCTTGCGTTTTTATCACTGTTTTCTGTGCATGCTTTCACATTACAAAGTCCATCTATTTGTAATTTGAATGGCTGCAGAATGTTCCATCCAATTGCTATATGGGCCTGTAAGTGATATTTGATGTGTCACTAGACTTGACTCCCCAAATAGGCACATGCGTCAGTCTCTGTGCCTTTGCATGTGACACACTCTCTGCCTGAAAGAAGACCCAAGGCCACCTCCGCTCACTGTCCTAGCCTCCAATCCTCCTTGGAACCTCAAACCCCCCAGGACGGCGCTTGGTCCACACCTTGAGGTCGGGACCTGGAAGGATCCATTCCACGACCCCAGTCTAACAGAGCAGTGAGAGGTGAGGAAAAGAGCCTCTCGGGCTTTGGGTGGGATGGGCCTGCAAACAAGGGCCATTTTCAGTTTCTGTGAGGAGGGTCCCCATGAGGCAAAGTCTGGGTGAACCAGGCACAAGCTTCTAGAATCCCCTCCCATTGGAGTCACACAAGGCACGCTTAATTCCCCCCAGCAAGGAGCTGTGACAACATGTGTGCAGTGTTGCCAACCAGGGAAGCTCATTAGAGACTCAGTGCCCAGGGGTTATACTGGGGAATGATCCTGCCTGGCACGTGTCCAAACTCTAGACTCCCAGAAGGAAAGTTTGTGTTGAGCATAAACCGTATTGTTAGCACCGACGGTTTAGGTACAGGGAGCCACTCTGGATGTCTGAAGCTGATGGTGGGAAGCCTCCCAAGTCCACACCGCCAAGGGCCAGCCTCGACAGCAGCCCTTTCCAAGAACAGCAGTGAGGCCTGTGATGTCAACTTTTCTCTGTACAGCCCACCCCATAGCCCTTGGCTGGGGTGTCTCTACAGCAACATTATTACCAGGAGGACCCCATACAGCTGGGTGAGGCCAGTCTGCAGTCTGATCTCCGTTATGCCTTTGAGGGGTCCTGGACTTAGCCAGTCTAAACAAAGCCCATTCACCATAGAGCCCATCTTAGAAAGCCGGGGGGCTTCCTCCTTCAGCTTCTGTATGAGCCTTTTTATCCGGTCTGAGGCCTCAAATCAAGCACAGCACAGCTCTGGTAAGTTGAAGGTAATCTGAATGCCTTCCAGAGCTGTCATTAAAATCAGGGCACACACACAAGACCAGCCTCAGAGGGCACACGTGGTCCCCCTGGAGCAGAGCCCCAGCAGGACATGCATCAGTCAGGCCGTGGGGAGAATAGGCCGCCACGTGGCCTCCCACCATGGGGGTCTCAGTCCAGTCCTCAGGATTCAGGGCAGCCCTTGCTTTCAGAGTGACTGCCCGAGGGGGTCAGCTCCCAACAGTTTTGCTTGTCTGTGACAGCCGTTCATCCCCCGCACCAGTGTTGGTGACATCTGGAGGTGCTCAGCGTGGGAAGTGCAGGAGCTGGGGCCACCCCCGATCTCTCCTGGTCACCACCTGTCAGGTGTGATCAGAGGCTCCCAGTGGGAATTCAAAGCAGTCCCAGCAGCTTGGAAAGCTCCTTCAGGAAGAGGGGAAAGCTTCAGGAACAAAGATCGTGACTGCCCTCCTCCTCTGCCCCCCCACCTCCCCACACCTCCTCAGGTGCCTGGGTGTTGCTTTTTCCCTCGTTATAAAATCGGGCTGTCCCATTCAGTACTTAAACTTTTCATCCCCTGTTTTCTCCCAGATCTTTGTCTGGAAAGGCTGTACGGAAGAAGGACAGAGGCATTTTCACAGAGAAACATTTTTGTACAACCTGACCAGAAAGACACATCATGTTCAGAACAAAATCGTAAATTTTCAAATAGGTTTGCATAACCTCTCACCCTTTTTGTCCCGATTCTCTAACCAGTGAGGAGCCAGGAAGAGATCAACCTTTTTCTGAGCACAGCGGAGTTAACAGTAAACTGCCTCCCTGAGGCGTGTGCGCCGGGGGAAACGTGAGGGGCCCAGAGTCGGCCGTCAGTCCCTTGCTGTAAACTGCAGCTCACCCAGAAAGCCATGAGCCAACAGCAGTGAGACGTCCTCGAGATGGGGCAGGGAGTCCCATCTGGGCGGAGAGGTCACAGTCCCTGCGACCTGCCCGCCCCTGAATCCCGGTTTGTGGGACCCACACACTAGGTCAGTCTCGGTATCTGATACACAGCCGGTCAGCAGATGAGCCTAGCAGAGAATAAGCCGCTTCGTGTGGGCACTTGTAGGTGACCCCGTCAGTCCAGCCAGCATCCAGGACGTTTAGCGCCCCACAGAGGGTTGTCCAAAATCTGCAGCATCCCCAAGGCTGTGGTGCCAACCTACCCCCCACTTTTAGTCGGGCACAGCTTGTGCTGAGGCCAAATCTGCCCAGAACCTGCAGTACCGGATTTCAGCCTAGAGTCAAATCCGGGCAATGAAGATCTGATCTGTGTATTCAGGACTCCAAAAAGGCCAGTGGCTTTTCTTCAATATTTCCAAGGGTCACACAGCCGGTTCCAAGTCCAGGTGGCAAACAAGGTTCTCCTGAGTCCTTTTCACCTTGTCCAACTTAGAGTCTGAATTGACCCCTCAAAAATACGCCCATCAGGGGGCTGGCCCGGTGGCGTAGTGGTTGGGTTCGTGAGCTCCGCCTTGGTGGCCCGGGGTTCCCAGGTAAGTATCCCGGGCGTGGACCTACACCACTCATCACGCCATGCTGTGGTGGTGTCCCACATACAACAGAGGAGGATGGGCACAGATGTTAGCTCAGGGCTCATCTTCCTCAGCAAAAAGAGGAAAACTGGCAACAGATGTTAGCTCAGCTCATTTATATATATATATGCCCATCAGGCTGGAAAATCACCAGCCTTGAAGGGTCAGACATCTAATTTCACAAGAGCACTTGAGTAAAACAAATACTTTTTAAAACTCCAAATATGTATCTCCATGTAGAGACCGCCTCTCTTTTCCATGTCATCTTCCTTTTTCCAGAGGCTCTGATAGGCAAAAATCAACAGCCACAGAGACTTGTTCTGTTGTCAATACTCAAAGAATTTAAATTTTAACAGGCCCACTGGCAAAAAGCAAGGAAGTTGTGTCCCACTGGTACTTATTTTGCCACTTTCTCTGATTGGGATGATCCCTCTAGCATTTTCGAAATGAAAGTATATACCATTTTACGCCAATTTCACTCAAGATCTAGGTGCAACAGCCTCAAAATACGAAGCTGTTTTTAAAAATTCTTCCTTTTTTCTCATTGAAAATTTGCTCAAACTCCTAGCAGTAAATCCAGTATTTCCTGGGATACCATCACAGGCTCTGGGGAAGCTCCAAGCTGCAATCTGTGGCCCGCAGGATTGCAGCTGGCCTAAAGAAGGCTGGAGGGGTTTTTCTCCCTTTCCCCGCTCTGGTTTATCAAAACGTTCACATCAGCCCTGTGAACTGATTAACATTTTTTCCGCTCTCACTTGGAGGAGCAAGCAACACAAACTTATAGCATTTTTGGCCCATCCAAAGCTGACCTTTGAGAATTTGGGGGCCCTTTCTTCTCCCACATGGAGGAGTGAACACAATCCAAAGGCATCCTCTAAGGTGCATTTTTTCCCCCTTTATCCAGCTTGGCCCTTTTCCCCATAAAACCCCTAAGCTCCTCTCCTGTAATCGGAACACTATTTGAGTTTCTACCTGAATCTGTGCTCCCAGAATTGCAATTCTTTGACCCCAAAATAAACTCCTCACTACCTCTTATGTTGGCTGTTTACTTTTAAGTTAACATACACGGTGTCAGAAATGGGATCTGAAGGGATCTCACCTTCATGGACCAGCACCCTCTGGAACCGGGTACAGTGCCTACCTACATGAGACACCGTGGGTTTCCATGGATCCCTGAATCTCCCCGTCATGAGCCTCTCAGGTTCTGACCTCCCTCCATGTGGTTGAGGTCAGTGCCTTTTTTGGGGGATCAGGAGCCACTTCCCAGGAGAAGATTGTTTCAGTGCTGGCATGGCAGCCATTGCCGCAGGAGGGAACTCTCTCAGCAGTTTTCCTTGGTCGGTGCGTGCTCTAACCAAATTAACCATTAACCATTGTCATTCTTTTTTGCGGGGTTTTCTTTACCATGAGACTTTCATTTTCTAAAGTTTCCCAAGAAGTTTCTCCCTTGGGAATTCCAGATGGTTTTCTGTTTGAG